>NC_041381.1:446882635-446914389 GCF_002162155.2 Triticum dicoccoides | reverse complement strand
TTCTTCTTCTTGTTCTCATTCTCCATGGGAGACGGCTTTGCAACAAGCTCTTTGGACCTTGCAGCTATCTCGAAACTCACACGGGCGTCGAGGGCAGCATATTTTCTCCGCTCGTACATCAAGGGATAATTCTCCCATCCAGACGACCTTAATGCCAATGTCTCGTCACCCTTCTGAAGATTTGTACCGAGCACAAAATTTGCTACGTCGAATAGGGATGGTGTTTGTTTATCACAATCTTCTACAGGAATTTTGATTCTGGTTTGTAGGTCAGCGATGCTTTTCAAATCAAGGTTGTACGGCTCCAGCTTCTGTTTGTCCCCTTCGATGGCTGCCCCACATAAATATACATCCTCCCGAGACAAGAAATTGTGAATCTCACCTGGTATGGAGGGCGAGTGTATGATGTGGTACACCAAAACATCATCTTTGAGGCACAGCTGAAGGACGGCAGCGCGCTAGATCTTCCCAGGGGCACGCTCCGTGTACTCTGCATCGAGACCGATGACCCTCGTCTCTACCTTTTCGAGGGAGTTGGATACATTATCGATCCACTGCCGAACAACCCTTGGGTGGACGGTGATGGTGGCAACTATGCACATCGATCCTTCGACGAGGACATGTTGGACGCTAAAAACCTGCATCTCGATCTCTTTCGCCATTTGGAACCGCTGGAACAGAGGGCTATGGTTTGGAGAATTAGGATTAGATGGCTAGTCTAACTAAAGTAGTAGATGCTTATATAAAGAGGTTAAAACAATGTGAACGCAGTGGGGTTTGGATGCAAATGAAGACGAAGGGGAGGTGAAGAAGCCGAGGAGAATCGGTTCCCGATGGAGAAGTAAATGGGAGAAGTGGCGTGCACACAGTTGATTAGATGGCTAGGTAGACTAAATGAAAAGGCTATGCGGGTAGACTGATGAGTCGTACCTGTTCGTGTACGTGCCCATCCTTCCTGATAGGTGGGACCTATGCAAACAGATAAAAAAATGTGTCGTAGCTTCTTTTTTTTAGCGCGTGAGTGGGAGACACAACATTCTTTGGTTAAGGAATACTCCCTCCGTTTAGGTCAGTATAAGTCACCTTATGAAAATCAGGTTTTCCCAAAACCTTTAGGTGTGGAGCATTAACTTTCTGCTCGATCCCCTCCCAGACTCATTAGCCAGCATTCTCTTCCTCTGCTGCCGCGTTCTACCTTCCATTTTTCCTCTTCTCAAGTGTGGAACGATCTGCATGCCGTCCTTGATGCACCAGAACGACCACTGCATGCATCACGGCTGGGCGTTGATTGGGCATGCACGAGAATTTGGTTCTGCTCGCAATATGGATGATACCTAAACGATGAAGTAAACATGCATGCTAGCACGGGAGACCTATTTCCGCTATACAATACTGGAGTACTCATGTTCCTACTACTAGTAGTAGTAGTACAACTGTGGTACACTTGATGGTCAAAATACTATTCATCCGGTCCTCACAGTGAAGTGACAACACCCTGCGCCTGACACTAGTCCAGGTGGCGTGTTCGGGTTACCAAAGTCAGCCTCACCTTGTGCACTGTGCAGTCTGTCACCGCCGCTGTACAACACATTGGCGCCTCGCCTCGTCTCCCTCTACGCTCCCATTCCATCTCCATCTCCTTCTCCATCTCCTTCTCCTTCTCCGTCTCCGTCTCCATCTCACTGTGCCCCCGTGTACCGTCACCTCACTCGCCTCCCCCAGTACCACTATTCCCTCGCTAGCCGCTCTAGCACCGACAACCTTCTCCCCCGTAAATCAAGCCCCCCAAAACCCCCACCTTTCAAACTCCACAATGGCCGAACGCGAACCGCGCAGCATCCATATGAGCCGCAATTGGAGCAATCTCCCCAGTGACATCCTCGACCTTTGTTGTTCGTGTATGGATATGTTGAGCACCTTGCGGCTGGCTGCATGCTCGAGGGACATGCACACGACCATCATCGAAGCGAGGCCTAAGCTTTTCAAGACACCCTGCTTGCTGCTATCTGGTCTTGCGAGATAGTCTCACCTTGATACGGAGGCGTACATGATGCCCCTCGACTTCAATCTGATCTCCATTAGCCGAAACTTCTTTGCACGTATGTAGTGGGTCATCGTACATCATTTCCCTCGACATCGATCCGATCACCATCGCCTGAAACTTCTTGGCAGGTATGTACTGGGTCGGCATGAACTCCCACTGGATGGTTGCCTTCAGAGAAGACGGTAAAAAGTTGGTGCTCGTGAACTTCCAGACCTCCCATGAGATTATCCTTCCTCCGTTGGATTATATAGAGTATTACCATCACGGTCCAAGTCATCTAGATTACCACGTTAGTTGGACGGACCTTGTTTTGCAGAAGATTGGAATCTGCCAAGTGCCCACACGACATGCGAATTACGCAGACTTCAAGCTAATTGCCTTGTTCGACCGTGGACTCGCCTATCTTTGCGCGGGTGCCTTCTTTAGCTGGAGAGAACCCAGCTCACAGTGGATCATCGTCAAAGATGATACACACTTCTGTGATGCTATTGAACACAATGGCATCATTTACGCGGTCGACAAAGCAGATGGCACCACGTATTGCTGGGACGGCGCGTGTAAGTTGTTTCCATCTCATGTTAATGATGATGCCATGACACTATTTGAACTTTTTGTGATGATTGGCATATCCCTGTTTGAGCAGAATTTGAGTAGAACTATGGCAATGTATTAGAGACGCTGTAAATCAGCTATATTTGGAATGAGTTAGTTCATGCGATTGTGACCATGTCATTACAACCAATTTGTACCCTGAATAATCAAACGGTTAGGAATATATGGATATTATCCTTATTTTACAGTAATCTATATGCTACTACTAAATATGAGTGTGTATCAATGGCCATGTTAGTTTTCCTCATTTTCATGATGTAGAAACATGCACCACACTATTGGTTTCATCTAACCATACATTAGGGAAGTAAATGTGCATATGGAGAACTCTATATTTGGAAGTAGTGAAATCCTGCAATGCTTACCATGTGTACGTACCTATATTCGCCCTTCAGTAATCAATGGCTAGAATAATTTCCTCACAAATTTTTTGCCCACAGAACACGAGTATATAACAATGCATGGTCTGTTAGTTACCTTGAAGAATTTGTTTGTGAGGACAAAACATGATTACATAACATGCATGACATGGTACATGGTAGTTTCTTGTGACGAATCAATTGCGAGATAACATGAGTATAACCATGCATGACACTTCTATATTTTCGAACCTAGTATACATTTCCCTGTATTTTCCTCCCAGTTCCAACAGGGACATATCAATGCTGTTTCTTGCATTATCCTACTCATACTCTGAACAATGTTGATCTTACATTAACAATGCTTGTCCTTTTTGACATGATGCAGTGTCCCTACAGTTACTGCCCTTTGTAATCACACCACCTTTGCCAAAAACAGGGAAGCACAACTGGTTCCTCGCTCGATCAGACGACAACAAAAGACTGATGATCATTCGGACACATGAGCCGGAAAATTTATATTGCAAAAACCCCACTGTATACAAGCACTGTGAAATACGTGAGTATTCGGACAGTGGCTGTTACGTCTATGAGCAGGATAACAACTTGTTGGGGCCATCAGGATTTTTTAGTTGGAGGCGGGTAAACAGCCTTGCTTCACACTTTGTTTCTCGGACTCAATTATCTGATTAACCAGGAGATCACCGTTGGAAAGGACCTTGATGGCAGAGAGGCCTTGTTTGCTATGGAAAACTGTGTCTACACGGCGAGCCCTAGGAGTTCGGGAGCAAACTCCCCTGATTGTCAACGATACAGCCTGTAGCCAAAAGAAGGTGAGAATGACAAAGGCATCCGGATTAACTTTGATCCTTGGATGTCTCAATTACGACAGGCAGTGATGTGGTTCAGGCCTTCAGGTTGATAGGTAATTGGGCTGTTGCATCGAAAGGGTGGAGTACTGGTGTCTCCGGATCACTGGACGCTGAAGCGGGGCTGCAAATTATGATGGTGTTGGATCATCTCTTCGAATAACTTTGTTGTCTTTGCTGTTGGTTCTGGATGGGTAGTTCTTTCTTTTGTTATGCATATTCCTTGTCATTTGGTCATCCTCGTCTATTTCACTCTTACTATGTAATAGTTGCTTCTATTTAGAATGTCATTCTCGTCTGGATCACGAGAGTCTGAGCGCTGCAGATGGGTGCGTTTTGGTGGTGTAGCAAGACTTCTTATGAACTATCATGTCTTGTTGTTTATGTCAGTAGTAGTCACTAGTCAGTGTTTGAATGTTGTATATATCATTGTTTCGAACTGTTTATTGTCTCGAACTACTGGTGGGCTAAATGAGGGCATCACCATTCTCCAGTGTTCAGAGTATATCTCCTTTTTTAAAGTTATATAATTTGAGCTCAGTGTCTTTTCGATGATGTACACTTGTTTGGGCTAGTGAGGTGTCGTTGAATATGGGCCGAGTAGTAACACAATGCCAAACAGGTTAATTATGACTCTCAGACGGGCTCTCAAAAGATCCTGAAAAAAGGTCGGGCTCTCCAAAAAAGAAAGAATAAGGACTCTTAGGCCGACATGTGGGCGCCACCGGTGTTTTCGTGCGCTTGCGCGCCGAGAGCATATTGGCGCGTGCTCGAAATTCATACTACCTTTTCATCCCCAGTCTCTCGCCCCCCCCCCACCTCTGGAATCTCGATTCCTACTCCAGTTCCCCCAAATCCCCCTCCTATACTCCCTGTACTCAAGCGCACTATCATGTCGCCGGTCAACACGGATCTCCGAGCCGGAGATCCTGAGGTCCGTCCTGCCTTCGGTCGCTGCGTGCTGTCGCTCAATAGTGGCATGGCGGCGCTTGACGACCAGTTTGCCGGCAAAGTGCTAATGGTAACCATCAATGGTGACCGGCCTCCCGTCTGGCCGGACGACCTTGTCAAAGCTCTTGGCATTGCGCACGGCATCCTAATAAGTGACTTGCTCGTCGAAGTCTGTCCGCCACCGGTTGATTTCTTCGTCGGGTTCCGGACAACTTTCGACTGCAGTCGTGTGTTCGAATCTTCCTGGCGTTTGTTCTGCGATGGTGCGCTGGTGAGCTTTGATCGGTGGCACCCAGGATGGGGCTCGGTGCCCTCTGAGCTTGAGTTTTGAACAAAGCTTACCTTCCACGGCATGCCTCGACGTGCTTGGAACAGTGAGTCCATGAACGAGTTTATTAACGACCTTGGAGGTGAGCTAGTAAGTATGTTTGTTCCTCCAGACAGCTGGGCTCTGACGGTTATGGCATGGATGAAGAAGTCGTCCACCATATCAAAGGTGATTGGTGTTGAGATACTGGTGGATGAACCAGCGTTGTACTATTCTTTGCCACCAAGGCCGCCGCGGACCACGTTAGGGATGTACCTGTATTGAGTGTTCGTGCATGTCGAAGAAGTGGTCAATCCATCAATCGAAGTCCTTCCGCCGCCGCTGGTGCCAGGGTCCGTCGCCGACGTCCATTACAGGAGTCAACGTCAGACTTTCCCCGTGTTGCTTTGAACGATGGATGGCACAAGGCCTACTCCATCGCACGATGGAGGCCACTGCTTCTTTGGGAGAAGAGGCAGGGCTGGCTGCCTGGATGTGCTCTAATTTGAGGTAACAACTGAATCTTGTCAAATACTAGTTAAATTCGAGCTATGGGTGTGAAGCACTGATATGCCAGTACATTTGATTGTGACCTGTTCTAATTTTGTACCTGAACTTTTTTAGAAAGGGTTGTACGTCAACTTAATGTGCTAGCAGAACTTATTGTGTTGTCTCTCTGTTTTCTTTGCACAACATTCAAGATATTTCCCCGTCATTGATAAAGACGATGAACCGTTATGTACGACTTCGTTGGTTTCAACATAGCCCTTCCCGTAGCGATCCATTGCTTCCATCCTGGTTGTGCCGCCTGCGTGAAATTTTCGTATGCAAGTTCAGTGTGCTATGATGTTCTATATGATTGTGTCAACTATATAAGTTTTTACTGAGCATCAACAATGCATATGGATGAAAGATGTATTTACGAGCATCGACTGATGGGTATCTCTCTATCTCTCTCTCTATCTCTCTCTCTCTCTCTCTCTCTCACACACACACACACACGCACACGTGCACACGCACAAGTGGGACCCGTTGAATTATTTATTTGCTAGTGACAACTTTTAATTAGGTTCCACTGTAATCTAACTTTTTTCTTAAGTTATTAATTGAGCTCAGCGACTTCAAAAAGTTGTACAGAAGCCTTGTTTGGGCCTTTCCGGCGTCGCTGAATGTGGGTTGAGTAACCATGTTAGGTTGTACTATACTACACAGGCCTTTTTTTCAACATCAGCAATGCAACTGGGCCGACAGTTGTACACAATATCTGGGTCAACTTGTTATTCTCCGCCCCGCTGGGCTGCAAACTTTCCTAGGAGATATGCATTACGCTTAACAAGAAAATGGACTTTAAGAAATAATAAATGGGATGTAATTATAATAACTGGGCAGTAACTATGCACCAAACACGTAATTAGTTTAAAAAATATATTATTTTTGGAATTTGAAATTTTTAATTTCATTACTTGTTGCGCGCGCAATATTTCATTGGATTTTTACGTAATACAACTTTATTTTGAAATTATATTTAACCTGACTAGAAATTTCGGATAAAAATATTTCGGATCCCATCAAAACGTGGGAGTTTTTTAATTCTGTTTTGAGCGGTTGTTTGAAATTATTAATCGTTGTCCTAGCTAGAAGTTGGGCTGCACTTTTAACAAACTGTAAATAGGCTGTAGTAAATTCTATTAGAATTAAAAAATGGGCTGTACATTCTTACAAATCGCAAATGGGCTATATGTTCTCTGCCAAATCCGAGCTGTGGGCCTACTAAGTTGACGCGTACCAAGGGCTTTGTCTTTGCTCAAAAAAAACCCAAGGGCTTTGTCAACTTAGTCAATATAAACGATTTTGTGATCGTACAATGTCCATCCAACGGCCGTAGTACTTCTTCAACCTCTGGTCTTCCTGCTCCAGCCGCCCAAAGCAGCGTCGGTCGTGCCGCATGCTCCTGCCTCCCGTGGCCGGCTGTGCTACCACGGAGGCCTCACCGCCCCCTACTATTCCCACCGCTGGCCAGGCCCTGTGGCGACGGCAGCCTCACACCACAGCCGAACCAGTGAACCCTCGTACTCCTCTCTCCGCGGGCTTCCACTGCCGCATCTTCTCCGGCTCCCCGTCGTCCCCTTCCTAGGCCTCGCCGTCGTCCACCGCCGTGGTGCTCTCGGCGCGGCTTGGTCAACGTGGTGAAGGAACGACTTCCATCGGACGTGGACTGTACGTGGAGAGGCTGACAGTTGGGTCCACGGCCACAGCAAAGAAGTGCCTCCTTATTACGCGGAAAATAATGATTCCTCCACCTCACAGCTGGGACCCACCGGACGGGCCACTGTATTTCGCAAAAAAAACATTTCCCCCTCACTGCTGGGACCCACCAGCTACATCTTCGCACGTAAGGAAGTGCGTCTGAAAAAAACGATTCGCCCCCTGACTGCTGGGACCCACCAGCTACATCTTCGCACGCAAGGAAGTGCGTCCGTAAAAAAACGATTCGCCCCCTGACTGCTGGGACCCACCAGCCACACCTTCGCACGCAAGGAAGTGCGTCCGGGCAAAAAAAAGAATCGCCCCCTGACTACTGGGACCCACCCGCTACATCTTCGCATGCAAGGAAGTTCCTGACAGTTGGGACCCACATGGTCGAAGCGTACGTAGCGTTGTCATTCTGGTCGCGAACGTATACGTACATATATATTGGTCGATGTAGAGGCGCGCACGTGTCGTAGTAGAGGTGCGCACATAGCATGTACACGTACATACAACGGCCAGTGCGCAAGAAAGAAAATACGGCCACGTATGTGTACATACGAGCAAGGTCTTGAACGCCTACTCATGCATATATACGTACGGCCAGGGCTCGTGTACATTGGCTGGGTCGAAACAAAGAAACAGCGT
The DNA here is from genome assembly GCF_002162155.2 of Triticum dicoccoides. Taxonomy (NCBI): domain Eukaryota; kingdom Viridiplantae; phylum Streptophyta; class Magnoliopsida; order Poales; family Poaceae; genus Triticum; species Triticum dicoccoides. Next base: position 446,906,352 of record NC_041381.1, on the reverse strand, counting down.
CGTCGTCGTGTTCATGAGGAGCCAACCGGCTGGGTCGGAACGGAAAGCGTGGTCGTGTTCATCGGGAGGGCTTGGACGGAATAGGCGATGGAAACGAGGCCTGGCATACCGTAGAATGGAGGAAACGGCCTTGTGTTCGACCGGCCACGTTCGAAACGGGATCCTATTCATCGGGAGGGGTGTGGCATACCGTAAACGGAGGAAACGGACCTCCTATGGTCGAAACGGTGGTCCTGTTGATCGGGAGGGGTGTAGCGTACCGCAAAACGGACGAAATGGACTTGTGTTGGAGCGCTACGGTCGAAACGGGGGTCCTGTTCATCGGGAGGGGTGTAGCGTACCGCAAAACGGGACTCCACGGGATACTGTTCATCTCCACCGTCGACCTCCTCCAGCCTCCACGGGCTACTGTTCATCCACAGTCGACCTCCTCCAGCCTCCACCTGCGACTGTTCATCCACGGGCTCCTGTTCATCCAGCCTCCACCGCGCGCTACTCCACCGGCTACTGTTCAACCACCCCTCTCCACGGGCTCCTGTTCAACCACCCCTCCACGGGCTACTGTTCATCCACCCCTCCATCGTCTACTGTTCATCCAACCCTCCACGGGGTCGTCCTGTTCATCCAGCCCTCCACGGGGTCCTGTTCATCCAACCCCAACTGGCTCGATCGATCAAGGTCCTGTTCATCCAGAAGGAACGCCACGGGTCCTGTTCATCCACTCCCAGCGCTCACTGTTCATCCACCCCCCCCGCAACGCTCACTGTTCATCCAGAGGGGTAGCATCGATCGCCTTCACTTAGCAGTAGTAGCGAAGGAATCGATCGCTCGGGTTCAGTAACGCGTAGCCTGCAGTGCAATCGCTCGGGTTCAGTTAGAGCCCAACGCCTTGCTCGGGTTCAGTTAGAGCCAACGCCTCGCACACACGCGCGTACGTGTACGAGAGAAACGCGCATCGCTCGGCCCCCGACCTCCCACCATAACCGGCAACTCCCCGAAATTTTCCTCGCCCTCGCTTCTACCACGGTTTTTTCCGTCATGGACGGCCCAAAGAATGTCATGCAGCTGCATCTCCGGCCCGCCCAGAACGAAAAGCCCATTTTCTGTCATGAGTTTTTGTCATAGAAGTAGGAGCCCACCACATCTATGATGATACCGGGTTTTGTCACAATTATCATCATAGAAGTGTCATATGTATGACAGAAAAAAAATTCGTTCGGCCCAAAATGTCACGGATGTGTCTTTTTTTGTAGTGTTTATTGCCGAATTAGAGGTCTACCTAAGAAGGCTGCTTTGTACTTCTGCTGCGAGGGACGCAGTGTGCTCCTCCGTACGGAGCGAGTGCTCTGTGTTTCCATTAACTGTTATAACCCCGTGAGGTCCTGGCATTTTGAGCTTGAGGTATGCATAATGCGGTACCACATTGAATCTAGCAAATGCGGTTCATCCGAGCAGTGCGTGGTAGCCACTGCGAAAAGGGATGATATCGAAGATTAATTTCTCACTTCGGAAGTTTTCCGGAGATCCGAAGACTACTTCTAGTGTGATTGAGCCCGTGCAACAGGCCTCTACACCTGGTATAACCCCTTTGAAGGTGGTTTTTGTGGGTTTGATCCTTGAGGGGTCGATGCCCATTTTGCACACTGTATCCTGATAAAACAGGTTCAGGCTGCTGCCACCATCCATAAGGACTCGTGTGAGGTGGAATCCGTCAATGATGGGGCTGAGGACCAATGCGGCCAAATCACCATGACGGATACTGGTAGGATGGTCCCTGCGATCGAAAGTGATCGGACATGAAGATGTCCCTTAGTGCACGCTTCCGTTCCCGCTTGGGGATATGGGTTGCGTATATCATGTTCACCGTTTTCACCTGGGGAGTAAATTTCTTCTGCCCTCCTGTGTTTGGCGGTCGGGGCTCCTCATCGTCATCGCTATGCAGCCCCTTTTCCTTGTTTTCGGCATTCACCTTGCCAGCCTGTTTGAACACCCAACATTCACTGTTGGTGTGGTTGGCTGGTTTATCGGGGGTGCCGTGAATTTGACACGAGCGATCGAGTATGCGGTCCAGACTAGACGGGCCCGGATTCTTTCTTTTGAATGGATTTTTCCGTTGACCGGACTTAGAGCCACTGAATCCAACATTGACTGTCGTGTCTTCGGCGTTGTCGCCATTGTTGTGACGCTTGTGTCTGTTGCGTCGTGGCTTGCTGTTGCTATCTCTGGCATCTGAAGTGCCAAGATTTCTTGATGTGTTGTTGCTACGAGCCAGCTAGTTGTCCTCGCCCGCACAAAAGCGGGTCATAAGTGTCGTGAGGGCTGCCATGGACTTCGGCTTCTCTTGGCCGAGGTGTCGGGCGACCCACTCATCGCGGATGTTAAGCTTAAAGGACGCTAGGGCTTCGGCATCCAGACAGTCGACAATTTGGTTCTTTTCAGTTAGGAACAGAGTCCAGAATTTCCTGGCTGACTCTTCGGGCTGTTGGGTTATGTGACTTAAGTCGTCAGCATCCGGTGGTCGCACATAAGTGCCCTAGAAGTTGTCAAGGAATGCGTCTTTCAGGTTCTCCCAACTGCCAATAGAGTTTGCGGCAGGCTGTTCAGCCAATGTCGAGCCGGTCCTTTGAGTTTTAGTGGGAGGTACTTGATGGAATGTAGATCATCACCGCAGGCCATGTGAATGTGGAGAAGGAAATCTTCAATCCATACCGCAGGGTCTGTTGTACCATCATATGATTCAATGTTGTCAGGACCCCGACTCAATGCCACATCGATCTAGCATGTAACACCTCATATCACTTTGCGGCCTCACGCACGGTATTCCCACGGGTGTCGCCTTACCTTTGCTCGGGACCGTTTGTGCCTTTTGGCACACGTATATGATAGTGTCGCTAGCATCCATATGATAAGGAGCCCGGGCTGACATGGCTAGTCGTAAACCCAAAGTGGCACAGACTTACAGGGACAAGCATCCATGACCCAACATCGAACGTGTCGGTCATCAGCGAGTGAATCCAGGATTTAGCACTAGGCTAGCAGGACTCCGGTAAACCGGGCTGTAGCGGGCTAACAGGACTCCGGTATTCATCGCGTGACATTTCCCCGAGGGGAAAGACACATGAACGAAGAAGGACACATGCCGGCCAGCCTAAGTGTTCCGGAGCAGTAGCAAGCTACCATGGCTCAGTGGAAGCACTAGGAGACATTTCCCGATAAGAGAGGCTACTAAGGATAAACAACTAGATAGTCAGATCCCACACATACCAAGCATTTCAATAACATACACACAATATGCTCGATATGTGCAAATACAACATGGCATCACAACATGACTCTACAACTCAATTATTTTATTCAATAGGCTCCAAGGAGCGAGATATTACAAACATGGGTCTCTCGACCCAGCATTCAGAGCATACAATTCAAAGCACAAGCGGAAGCTTAACATGGCTGAGTACAGACATCTACAAATGAAAAAGGCTGAGAAGCCTGACTATGTCCTGCCGAGGGCACAAGATCGTAGCTGAGGTAACAAGCTAAACGTCGAAGTCCACGCAGAACTACTAGTGAGACTAAAGTCTCTCTGCAAAAACATAAAATAGGCAAACGTGAGTACAAATGTACCCAGCAAGACTTACATCAGATCTAACTACATATGCATCATTATCAACAAAGGGGATGGTGGGGTTTAACTGCAAGAAGCCAGCTTTGACTCGGTGGCTATCCTGAACTACAACTACAAGCGACTCTTTGAGGTGGCGCACACGAGTCCACATATTCACCATATCAATACACCACTATGGATCCGCTCCCGTCTCCCTACGAGAACGCCATCCATAGCACTCACGCTTATCTTGCGCATTTTAAAGTATCCACTTTCACTTGTCTATGAACTGTACAGGCAACCCAGGAGTCCTTTACCGCGGACACAGCTATTCGAATAGATAATGTTAACCCTGCAGGGGTGTACTTCTTCATACATGTTTCCACCACTTAGCGTCTGCACACGACATGTGCTTGGCAGACTTCAAGCGAAAGCCGACGTGGGTGTAGACCACGACCTACCTAAACACTCAAGTCTCTAGTTCAGGTTTATCGCCTATTCAGATTCCATCCCAGGGAGTCCGGCCGAGGTTTCCACATACGGCCCCGAACAATGTGTACAGGGTTCCGCGACACCAAACGGGCACCTGGTATACCCGGCCACGTGCCTACCGCATCACAGCCCACCCCTCGGGTCAGCGCTGCCCACGGCCTCCAGCATACTACAAACACCAGAAACTACTTGCAACTCCTGGACAGAGGACAAGGGTGATTAAGAAGTCGAGCGGGGTCATATTTCAGGGCCCAATGCATGGTACTAGCCGAATCATGGATCACAAACACAGAACTCAGTTCCTGAGGACGGCTTCAATGAGACAACCCACCATGTGCTCCTACATGGCCTCTCACCGCTACCTTTACCAAATCGTGTTCACACACTTAGCTCACACACAGTAGGACATGTTCACACATCTCTGATTCATTCCCGATGAATCAGACCTGACTCAACTCTAAGCAGTAGCAGGCATGACAAACAAACATGAATGAGTAGGCACAACAGGGCTCAAACAACTCCTACTCATGCTAGTGGGTTTCATCTATTTACTGTGGCAATGACAGGTCATGCAGAGGATAAAGGGTTCAGCTACCGCAGCAAGTAACAGATGAATCGTTGTTGTCCTAATGCAATAAAAGAGAGCAGGAGCGAGAGAGTAGGATTGTATCGGAATGAACAAGGGGGTTTTGCTTGCCTGGCACTTCTGAAGATAGCATTGAGTCTTCATCAGTGTCAACGATCAAAACGTCGGTATAACGTCTACTCAGGGGGAACAACACCGGCAAACAGAGAAGAAACACGATCAATGCAATGCACAATATGATGCATGCTATGACATGGCAATATGAGTGTGTTAGCCTGATGCAACTACAACCAGATGGGTTTGAACCATTTTGAATCAAAGATTCAAGTTTCAAGCTCATGCATGGTCATTATTAGTGCTTTATCTTGTTCTGCACTAAACAGCAGGTTAACTTGTTTAAACATGCATGAAACTAGTACATATGGATAGATTGGATTTTTCTGATCATTTTTCATATATAATTTATTTGATTTGGAGCTACGGTTGATTTTCTATGATTTTTAGAAGTTTGCAACAATTTCTGGAAATTTTCTAAATAAAAATAAATCTAGAAATTAGTTATTGCATCAGCAGTGCGTCAGAGTGACGTCAGGGGGTCAACGGGGGCATCCAGGTCAACCTGACCAGTGGGTCCCGCTTGTCAGTAGCTAATTAGACTAACTAATTTTGATTAAACCTAAACTAGGTTAATTAGCAGAGGGCCCCACCTAGTCAACTAAGTCAGCGGGGTCAAACCTGCCGGTCAACGGGTCAAAGCCTGCCGGCGTTTAGCCGCCGGCGAGGCCAGACGCGACGGCGTGCTGCGGGATTTGCCCACCGGGCTCCATTTGCTACGCGGAGAGCAGCTATGGGCAGCTGGTGCTCGCCCGCATCCAGCCGTGGTGATGGCTTGGCCGGGAAGTGGCCGGAGAATCGTCGGCGACGAGTTTGGCGGAGGCCAAAGCTCGGGCCAGCTCGTGCGCGTGGCTGCAGTGGCCTAGGCGGTGTGGTGCTAGCATCTACGGCTCCTACGCGTTGCGGGGAGTGTGACGGGCACAAGCCCGTGACCAAATGGTCACCGGAGCAGCGCCGGCGATGTGGTCAGGCGGCGGCGCGTTCGGTCACAAGAGACGCGGCGTCTACGGTATTCTAGGGGCGAAACAGAAAGCACGGGGAGGTTCAGAAGCTCACAGAGAAGCCGCAGGGATGGTCAGCGTGCTCGTGGAAGGCTCGGTGCGGTCGGAACGGCGACGGCGATCTGGGGCGGCCCGAGGTTGAAGACGACGGCGGCGGGGATGATGCAGGGGCTCCGGCGTCGTGCGGCTTGGCTACTCGACGTAGTCGACGACGACGAACCGTCCGGACACGGTGAGAGGGCGCGGGGACGGCGTTGGATGTGGCTGCGGCGAGCGGCGGCGACGGTGACGTCTCGGGCGATGTTGGGGAGGGCGAGGGAGAGGAGCCAGAGGGGAGGGCGAGTGTCTGCGAGGTCGGGGAGAGAGAGAGGATTCGTCCCACGTCAACAGCTGGACGAGGGGAGCGGCGAGGCGGCGGGCAGTTGCGTGGCACGCATGCTGTGCTCGCCGTCGAGCAGCTGCCTGCCTGCCTGGCCAAGCCAATCAGCTCGCTGGAGCGGTGGCTGGGCTGGGCTGGCAGGTGGGCCTGCTGGGTGGCGCCAGGTAAGACTTTCTCTTTTGTTTCTGTTTTTTTAATATTCTGTAGGTTTGTTGCATTTCTAAAAATACCAAGGCAACTCCAAAAATCACCAAACTGCACCTGGTCCTTAGTTGGAATATTTCCAGCATGGAACATTTTAGTTTGGGATTATTTGAGCATTTGAAATATTTTATATAATTTAAATGCCCAAATTCAAATAGTTAGAGATTTAATCCAGTGACCTTAGAGTGACCTAGAAATCTGTGCATCACTTCTGACAGTGGTTTAGGATCAAGGCAAAGGTGATGAACATTTTAGAAGGGCATTTCAGGTTCATTGAAAATATTTTTAGTAAACCCTAGTTGGATTCAGAGGGTTCTGGGGTTCTGTCTTCCCCATTTCAAATTTCTGATGAAAGGTAAACATGATGCAACACTCTAATGCATGGACTAGCTAGGATGTGACAACTCACCCCCACTAAACAAGAATCTCGACCCGAGATTCAAGCGTAGGGTAAGACGAAGGGGAAACGCAACCTAACACAATCCTCACGATCCAGGTTGCCCTTCATAAGAACATTGATTCGATCACCATCATTGACTCGATGTCTTCCTCCAGGAACTCCTACCAATATGACCACGAGAGGGAAAAGAAACTCTAGAAGGATCGATCTTCTCAAAGATCGAGCAACTCATGATCAACTCACGGAATGAGACATAGAAACATCTCACGAGCTAAGACGCGAAGCACACATCCATAGGAATGGGGTGAAGCAGATGACAAAGGTTCACTAGGTAGACAACAATTTTCACGCTTAAGAAGGTGGTGAATGGTTGTCAACGTAGCGAGGAGTTGAGTTGCCATGATACTATAACGAGACATCTTGGAGGAGGGTGATTCGTAGAATTATTACCTTAAGTGGCAAAAAGAATTACCTTTGATATAGAGATGATTGAGACTCTCTATATCAGCCTAAGGCAAATCACATCAATCGTTTGGCAGAGTTCGAAGGAATGGCATACCCAGACTAGAATGGATGATGTGGATTACCTTGTTGAAGACAACACAAGGGATAACTTGCTTATCACTAAAAATGGAAGGGACCCATGGTAGAATGGCACATTGGCGGTGCAAGCTGGGAACAAAATGCAAATGCTGGGAATGATTCTGGTAACTGGGGAGGAACCCCATCAGTAGAGAGTGAATCCACTGTTTGAAAGGGTTATAGCATAACCGAGGAAACTGAGAGCACTATGTAATTAATGTCGACGATAAAACCTAGCACTTACGCGTGCTCTCAAGAACTTGAGCATTTCCATATTCATCAAGGTTTACCAATATCCGTGTCAAGAATCCTGGCAACACAACGTACTACCATGATGAATACCGGTGGAAGAGATGCAGATGCAAAGGAAGATAACACCGTCTCAGATTTCACCTTGGCGAGGCCAAGGTAACAAAATCTGGATGATCGACCGAGAGACATTTAGCACTCCGCTTCTAATGTTCTCCTTGATGTGCTAGCGTAACCCATTTACATGGTTTGGTATCTAGAACATCAAGTAAAAGGTCAGACTTCGGGAGCATAAGAATCCGTAAGGATTAACTACAGAGGTAAATCCTACGAAATCCTCATGGGGAGGTGGCCAACTTCCTCAATCAAGATACTACAACAAGAGGTCTTCCGGCTGGGTGTGTTGGCCACGACATCCAGTTTACCGGGTTACAGAGAGACCAATATTATAATTCTTGGGACACGTTCCAACCATCATATCTGCCTAAGATTCAGATCTGGCTGGTGTCAGGATATTCCAGACTCCTCGAGTCTAGAAAGAAAATTAAAGTTTGCAACACAAATCGACGAGATGGCGTTGCGGGAATCTCGGGGAATGAACTACGATAGCAAGCTCCAAAACATGAGCTGGTTCTGCTACAAACATGTGGACACGCTGCCTCGGGCAGGCATGACCAAGTAGTAGTCTTATAATAAAACACTACCGAGTTCAGGAGGGGAACCATCATCGAGGATAACAGAATCTTGTACAAATCCGTCTGGTACCTTCAGGACTAGCACGTAGAACTTATTATCCTTGAACAAATCAATCAGTGGCTTGGTGTGCTAGGGACACATGTGGAATGAAGGTTGCAAATCTCCAACCCATAGAATACTTCGCACGTATGCATGACTGATTTGGAATGATTCCAAGGGAAGCAACACTGACTTCCTCGAATGCACGGCGACAACTTGCATCAAATGCACATGAATTAGAGGAAATCACTTCTTTCATCCGAACATATGCTTCATGAACTAACATGAAGTAATGCTTTCAAAAGTTTCCAATACTAGCTTAATGTTCAACAAAATCATGGAGAAGGTAGTAGTGTTGCTGATGGGCTCAACAACAATTCATCCAGGTTTCCATGAAGATGGAATTCCATAATCATGTGAACAAGTGATAGCATTGGTCAGACCCGGGGATATAATGGTGTATGCTCGAGGGATCAACCACGAGTAAGACAACATTAGGAACATCGTTGGTTCTGATTTGGTTTGAGGATAGCCCACACTCAAATCAAAGTTTTGGTAAGACAATAGATCCAATAGTTGACCATGAGGATCAATCAATGAAGATATCATCTTCCTTCAACACACGCACAAAGAGATATCCCTTAAAATGAACTAAGCCAGGAAAGCTTTTATCTTCCAACTCTCCAAGTTGTTGTTTAGCTTAGCCAACTAGCTCAGGGTACCCAACACAGATTCTTGGAGAAGGGGTGGTTTATAAGAAACCTACTTGATCACGAACTCAACACAGCGGTCAGGTGACAACCTGGTTATACTTCCGAGAAGATATACGGAAAATCACGAACCACCGATATTTTACTAAGATCGGGAACAATCTTGCTTTTCAGGGCAAGACGATATGATAAAATAAGCAAGGATTGAATAATCCTTGCTTATTGATCGAAGAGTGCACCAGAAATAAGGACTAGGTAGCACAATCTATCTTAGAATGATGATTCAATAACCAACACGCTAAGAATGAGAATATTGTCCATTTACTACCAAGCAACGAGTTGCTCTGAGTATTGATTTCACACATCAAAGTTCACCTGTCGGCATTCCAGTTGCAACAACACGGGAGCCGAGAAATGACTAATGAGGGCGAGAAGTATCACTGTATCAAGAATTCATAGGAGGGTGTGCAATTCCCATGATATTCTTGATATAAAGATGGTAACACTCCAAGGTGGAACAGAACAAAAACTGGATTAGTATTTTGATCTGCGGAGTATGACTACTTCGACCCAATCCTAGATATGGATGAGGTACTGGAGTTCATTTCTCCTAGTCATTCCAGAATAAAATGGCTTGACGGACCACAAGAATAATAGGCATCGATGAACGAATGCATGCATACTCTTGACTATCAATTGATAGACGAGGGTTGGAAGACAACTAAAGCGGGACAACTCAAAGGAACATACGGTTTTCTGAGTTGTGGATGCATAGATTAGTATGTTGAACCAAGTTCAACAAATTTCTTTCGGATAACCCATGCAGAAAAGTTGAACTGGCAGAGTCGTAGTATAGAATAGAGAACCCATCGAGAGCACTCCTGTTATGATCTTTTGATCCAACAAACTACTGCCATAAGTAGTTCATAGTATTTGGAAGAAGGAAAATACCATGGACCTCGAGGACTAATGCAAAGGTTACTAATTTCCTAAAGGAACTAGCAAACACTATCAACATGAGGTAAATGGGGTGAATCTCGGGTTCAGAACCCAGAAATAGAATGCCTACTAACTAAATGGCATCACAGGATGCTTTCGATAATGACGGCCAGAATCATCACACTGGAAACACAAATCATGGCTAGACCACTAGATGATCCCCTAAAACACCTAGGGTCATAATATTAACTCCAACATATGTGTCGAGGCAATAAAGTACCTCAACTCACTAATTTGTGTGATTAATCTGACCAAAGGGACATCGGGAACAGGAAGAAGGGATTTGCAAATGCATCAGACTGTTTAGAAACCTGGGATGACTCAGACAACATAACGGCTGTAAATGCTCAAAAAGATTTGAGACATGCTACAAAAATGGTGGCGTAACCACTCAGAAGCACAATATCAAGGTTTCGAGATCAACAGTTAACATACCGAGGTAGAAACTGAACTGAGGCTTAAATCCAACAATCTTATGGGTCTACTGATTAGTAACACGTGATCCTGATAGAAAGAAGAGAAAGCCTAGTTCCTTAACCCCGTAGGAAAGATAAGATGACTCAGATCAGAAGGGCATAAGGTATAAGGAGTAAAAAGAACCTTACGTTCCATCCCACAATCAATTCCCTTATATAACTAAAGAATTTCTAGACTCAACTTCGACCAGTTTGGCTTGGAGAACCTACAGGCAGTCAAGCTCTGATACCAAAGCTGTCAGGACCCCGACTCAATGCCACATCGATCTAACATGTAACACATCATATCACTTTGTGGCCTCACGCACGGTATTCCCACGGGTGTCGCCTTACCTTTGCCCGGGACCGTTTGCGCCTTTTGGCACATGTATATGATAGTGTTGCTAGCATCCATATGATAAGGAGCCCGGGCTGACATGGCTAGTCGTAAACCCAAAGTGGCACAGACTTACAGGGACAGGCATCCATGACCCAGCATCGAACGTGTCGGTCATCAGCGAGTGAATTCGGGCTGTAGGACTAGGCTAGCAGGACTCCGGTAAACCGGGCTGTAGCGGGCTAACAGGACTCCGGTATTCATCGCGTGACATTTCCCCGAGGGGACAGACACAAGAACGAAGAAGGACACATGCCGGCCAGCCTAAGTGTTCCGGAGCAGTAGCAAGCTACCGTGGCTCAGTGGAAGCACTAGGAGACATTTCCCGGTAAGAGAGGCTACTAAGGATAAACAACTAGATAGTCAGATCCCACACATACCAAGCATTTCAATAACATACACACAATATGCTCGATATGTGCAAATACAACATGGCATCACAACATGACTCTACAACTCAATTATTTTATTCAATAGGCTCCAAGGAGCGAGATATTACAAACATGGGTCTCTCGACCCACCATTCAGAGCATACAATTCAAAGCACAAGCGGAAGCTTAACATGTCTGAGTACAGACATCTACAAATGAAAAAGGCCGAGAAGCCTGACTATGTCATGCCGAGGGCACAAGATCGTAGCTGAGGTAACAAGCTAAACGTCGAAGTCCATGCGGAACTACTAGTGAGACTGAAGTCTCTCTGCAAAAACATAAAATAGGCAAACGTGAGTACAAATGTACCCAGCAAGACTTACATCAGATCTAACTACATATGCATCATTATCAACAAAGGGGATGGTGGGGTTTAACTGCAACAAGCCAGCTTTGACTCGGTGGCTATCCTGAACTACGACTACAAGCGACTCTTTGAGGTGGCGCACACGAGTCCACATATTCACCATATCAATACACCACTATGGATCCGCTCCCGTCTCCCTACGAGAACGCCATCCATAGCACTCACGCTTATCTTGCGCATTTTAAAGTATCCACTTTCACTTGTTTATGAACTGTACAGGCAACCCAGAAGTCCTTCACCGCGGACACGGCTATTCGAATAGATAATGTTAATCCTGCAGGGGTGTACTTCTTCATACATGTTTCCAGCACTTAGCGTTTGCACACGACATGTGCTCGGCAGACTTCAAGCGAAAGCCGACGTGGGTGTAGACCACGACCTACCTAAACACCCAAGTCTCTAGTCCAGGTTTATCGCCTATTCAGGTTCCATCCGCAGGGAGTCCGGCCGAGGTTTCCACATACGGCCCCGAACGATGTGTACAGGGTTCCGCGACACCAAACGGGCGCCCGGTATACCCGGCCACGTGCCTACCGCATCACAGCCCACCCCTCGGGTCAGCGCTGCCCACGGCCTCCAGCATACTACAAACACCAGAAACTACTTGCAACTCCTGGAAAGAGGACAAGGGTGATTAAGAAGTCGAGCGGGGTCATATTTCAGGGCCCAATGCATGGTAGTAGCTGAATCATGGATCACAAACACATAACTCAGTTCCTGAGGACGGCTTCAATGAGACAACCCACCATGTACTCCTACATGGACTCTCACCGCTACCTTTACCAAATCGTGTTCACACACTTAGCTCACACAGTAGGACATGTTCACACACCTCTGATTCATTCCCGATGAATCAGACCTGACTCAACTCTAAGCAGTAGCAGGCATGACAAACAAACATGAATGAGTAGGCACAACAGGGCTCAAACAACTCCTACTCATGCTAGTGGGTTTCATCTATTTACTGTGGCAATGACAGGTCATGCAGAGGATAAAGGGTTCAGCTACCGCAGCAAGTAACAGATGAATCGTTGTTGTCCTAATGCAATAAAAGAGAGCAGGAGCGAGAGAGTAGGATTGTATCGGAATGAACAAGGGGGTTTTGCTTGCCTGGCACTTCTGAAGATAGCATTGAGTCTTCATCAGTGTCAACGATCACAACGTCGGTATAACGTCTACTGAGGGGGAACAACACCGGCAAACAGAGAAGAAACACGATCAATGCAATGCACAATATGATGCATGCTATGACATGGCAATATGAGTGTGTTGGCCTGATGCAACTACAACCAGATGGGTTTGAACCATTTTGAATCAAAGATTCAAGTTTCAAGCTCATGCATGGTCATTATTAGTGCTTTATCTTGTTCTGCACTAAACAGCAGGTTAACTTGTTTAAACATGCTTGAAACTAGTACAGATGGATAGATTGGATTTTTCTGATCATTTTTCATATATAATTTATTTGATTTGGAGCTACGGTTGATTTTCTATGATTTTTAGAAATTTGCAACAATTTCTGGAAATTTTCTAAATAAAAATAAATCCAGAAATTAGTTATTGCATCAGCAGTGCGTCAGAGTGACGTCAGGGGGTCAACGGGGGCGTCCAGGTCAACCTGACCAGTGGGTCTCGCTTGTCAGTAGCTAATTAGACTAACTAATTTAGTTAAACTAATCTGGTTAGTTAGCAGCGGGGTCCCACTTGTCATTGACTGAGGGGACTCAGCTTGGGCCCACCCAGTCAATGTCAACGGTCAAACCCGCTGGTCAACGGGTCAAAGCCTGCCGGCGTTTAGCCGCCGTCGAGGCCAGACGCGGCGGCGTGCTGCGGGATTTGCCCACAGGGCTCCATTTGCTACGCGGAGAGCAGCTATGGGCAGCTGGTGCTCGCCCGCATCCAGCCGTGGTGATGGCTTGGCCGGGATGTGGCCGGAGCATCATCAGCGATGAGTTTGGCGGAGGCCGAAGCTCGGGCCAGCTCATGCGCGTGGCTGTAGTGGCCTAGGCGGTGTGGCGCTAGCATCTACGGCTCCTACGCGTTGCGGGGAGTGTGACGGGCACAAGCCCGTGAACAAATGGTCACCGGAGCAGCGCCGGCGACGTGGTCAGGCGGCAGCACGTTCGGGCACAAGAGACACGGCGTCTACGGTATTCTAGGGGCGAAACAGAAAGCACGGGGAGGTTCAGAAGCTCACAGAGAAGCCGTAGGGGTGGTCAGCATGCTCGGGGAAGGCTCGGTGCGGTCAGAACGACGACGGCGATCTGGGGTGGCCCGAGGTTGAAGACGACGGCGGCGGGGATGATGCAGGGGCTCCAGCATCGTGCGGCTTGGCTAGTCGACGTAGTCGACAACGACGAACCGTCCGGACACGGTGAGAGGGCGCGGGGACGGCGTTGGATGCGGCTGCGGCGAGCGGTGGCGACGGTGACGTCTCGGGCGACGTCAGGGAGGACGAGGGAGAGGAGCCAGAGGGGAGGGCAAGTGTCTGCGAGGTCGGCGAGAGAGAGAGGGTTCGTCCCACGTCAACAGCTGGACGAGGGGAGCGGCGAGGCGGCGGGCAGCTGCGTGGCACGCATGCTGTGCTTGCCGTCGAGCAGCTGCCTGCCTGCCTGGCCAAGCCAAGCAGCTCGCTGGAGCGGTGGCTGGGCTGGGCCGGCAGGTGGGCCTGCTGGGTGGCGCCAGGTAAGACTTTCTCTTTTGTTTCTGTTTTTTTATATTCTGTAGGTTTGTTGCATTTCTAAAAATACCTAGGCAACTCCAAAAATCACCAAACTGCACCTGGTCCTTAGTTGGAATATTTCCAGCATGGAACATTTTAGTTTGGGATTATTTGAGCATTTGAAATATTTTATATAATTTAAATGCCCAAAGTCAAATAGTTAGAGATTTAATCCAGTGACCTTAGAGTGACCTAGAAATCTGTGCATCACTTCTGACAGTGGTTTAGGACCAAGGCAAAGGTGATGAACATTTTAGAAGGGCATTTCAGGTTCATTGAAAATATTTTTAGTAAACCCTAGTTGGATTCAGAGGGTTCTGGGGTTCTGCCTTCCCCATTTCAAATTTCTGATGAAAGGTAAACATGATGCAACACTCTAATGCATGGACTAGCTAGGATGTGACAACTCACCCCCACTAAACAAGAATCTCGACCCGAGATTCAAGCGTAGGGTAAGAAGAAGGGGAAACGCAACCTAACACAATCCTCACGATCCAGGTTGCCCTTCATAAGAACATTGATTCGATCACCATCATTGACTCGATGTCTTCCTCCAGGAACTCCTACCAATATGACCAGGGAAAAGAAACTCTAGAAGGATCGATCTTCTCAAAGATCGAGCAACTCATGATCAACTCACGGAATGAGACATAGAAACATCTCACGAGCTAAGACGCGAAGCACACATCCATAGGAATGGGGTGAAGCAGATGACGAAGGTTCACTAGGTAGACAACAATTTTCATGCTTAAGAAGGCGGTGAACGGTTGTCAACGTAGCGAGGAGTTGAGTTTCCATGATACCATAACGAGACATCTTGGAGGAGGGTGATTCGTAGAATTATTACCTTAAGTGGCAAAAAGAATTACCTTTGATATAGAGATCATTGAGACTCTCTATATCAGCCTAAGGCAAATCACATCAATCGTTTGGCAGAGTTCGAAGGAATGGCATACCCAGACTAGAATGGATGATGTGGATTACCTTGTTGAAGACAACACAAGGGATAATTTGCTTATCACCGAAAATGGAAGGGACCCATGGTAGAATGGCACATTGGCGGTGCAAGCTGGGAACAAAATGCAAATGCTGGGAGTGATTCTGGTAACTGGGGAGGAACCCCATCAGTAGAGAGTGAATCCACTGTTTGAAAGGGTTATAGCATAACCGAGGAAACTGAGAGCACTATGTAATTAATGTCGACGATAAAACCGAGCACTTACGCGTGCTCTCAAGAACTTGAGCATTTCCATATTCATCAAGGTTTACCAATATCCGTGTCAAGAATCCTGGCAACACAATGTACTACCATGATGAATATCGGTGGAAGAGATGCAGATGCAAAGGAAGATACCACCGTCTCAGATTTCACCTTGGCGAGGCCAAGGTAACAAAATCTGGATGATCGACCGAGAGACATTTAGCACTCCGCTTCTAATGTTCTCCTTGATGTGCTAGCGTAACCCATTTACATGGTTTGGTATCTAGAACATCAAGTAAAAGGTCGGACTTCGGGAGCATAAGAATCCGTAAGGATTAACTACAGAGGTAAATCCTACGAAATCCTCATGGGGAGGTGGCCAACCTCCCGCTCGGTCTGCTCGAAGCCTGGCTGGGCGGGATTGTTTTCGTCTTCGGCACCATCCGGATTGCTATCGTCTCTTGTGCCGGTATCGCTATTTTTGCTTTGGCGGGGCTTAGAGTGGCGCTGATGACGCCGGTGCTTAGATTGCTTCTCCAAGGGATTATCCTCCGTTGCCTCATCGCCATTGCTTTCTTTGGGGGTGTCCACCATATATATATATATATATATATATATATATATATATATATATATATATATATATATATATATATATATATATATATATATATCATATGATGAGGTGGCTGTCCAGCGCCCTGTGGGCGGTGGTTCCTGTTCTTCTCCTGCATCGTCGTCCATACTATCGATGTCTTCGGAGTCGAAGTCAAGCATGTCGGTTAAGTCATCGACAGTGGCTATTAAGTGGGTGGTGGGTGGGGAACGAATTTCTTCGTCGTCCGCTTCCCACTCAAGCCGGACATAGTTCGACCAAGAGTTTCCTGATAGGGAGAGGGATTTCAGTGAATTTAGCACGTCTCCCAAGGGTGAGTGCTGAAAAATATCCGTGGAGGTAAACTCCATGATCGGTGCCCAATCATATTCGATAGGCACGGACACACATGGTTCGGAACCTATGGCCGGAGACAAGTCTGAGGGTCCTACGACACAGATCTCTTTGGAGGTGAAGTCTGTGTTCAGCTCCAGCGCCGATGAGTGTACGGCCTCTGTGGCGGGGTCCATCCAACCGACCTCGGATGGCGCGATCTGCTCCAAATTAATGGCCGGGGAAGCCGCATGTGCAATCTCCCGAACACCGTCCGATGGCAGATCTAAGTCATGCTCGTCGTGACAGTTCGGCGCTCCTGACATGGGCTCAAATCCGTCGAAGATCAAGTCTCCGCAGATGTTGGCAGTGTAGTTCAAGTTTCCAAACCTGGCCTGATGGCCAGGGGCGTAGCTATCGATCTGCTCCAGATGGCCAAGCGAGTTGGCCTGCAGTACGAAGCCGCCGAATATGAAGATCTGTCCAGGGAAGAAAACCTCACCCTGGATCACATTGTTGCAGATGATTGAAGGAGCCATCAAGCCTTGTCATGACGACACAGTGGAACTCTCAATGAAAGCGCCAATGTCGGTGTCAAAACCGGCGGATCTCGAGTAGGGGGTCCTGAACTGTGCGTCTAAGGCTAATGGTAATAGGAGACGAGGGACACAATGTTTACCCAGGTTCGGGCCCTCTCGATGGAGGTAATACCCTACTTCCTACTTGATTGATCTTGATGATATGAGTATTACAAGAGTTAATCTACCACGAGATCGTAGAGGCTAAACCCTAGAAGCTAGCCTATGATTATGATTGTTGTTGTCCTACGGACTAAACCCTCCGGTTTATATAGACACCGGAGGGGGCTAGGGTTACACAGAGTCGGTTACAGAGAAGGAGATCTACATATCCGAATTGCCAAGCTTGCCTTCCACGAAAAGGAGAGTCCCACCCGGAGACGGGACAAAGTCTTCAATCTTGTATCTTCTTAGTCCAACAGTCCGGCCAAAGTATATAGTCCGGCTGTCTGAGGACCCCTTAATCCAGGACTCCCTCACGAACCTCCACCTGTGCCACCTTCCTCTTCTTCCTCCTCTCTGGCTGCTTGTCACCCTCCACCTGTGCTTCCAGGGCCAAGACCACCTCCACTTCCTTCTTGACGATGTCAGGAACATCGGGAAGCAGCTCGACGTCAATGGGGTGGTGCTTGTCACCCTTCCTGGTGACAGGCGCCACCATTTGGACCTTCGGCTCAGGGACGACTGGCGCCACCTGGACCTCCGGCTCATCGTCAGAGAGGATAATCACCTCTGGCTCACCCAGCCAATCGACCAGGACGAGTTGGCGGT
Source organism: Triticum dicoccoides (assembly GCF_002162155.2). Classification (NCBI taxonomy): domain Eukaryota; kingdom Viridiplantae; phylum Streptophyta; class Magnoliopsida; order Poales; family Poaceae; genus Triticum; species Triticum dicoccoides. Next base: position 446,888,447 of record NC_041381.1, on the reverse strand, counting down.
GTAGCCAGAGTCATCGTCGGAGCCAGAATCATACGCTGAGTCGGACGTGATGTAATCGGAGACGTCATTAGGCCCAATTAGGTCGGGCTTCCCAGTAGGCCGTGTTGACAGGCGCGGGGACGGCCACCTCGACGTTGTCGACGCGCTCCGCTCGCGAGCCAGCGCGCGACGGATCCGGCTGCCGCGGCGCGGTGGCGGACCGGTACCTCCACCACCGGGCTCGCTGGCCCGGGTCGTCGAAGCGCGTCTCCTGCATTGCGAAGCAGAGGACGAGCGCAGGAGCGATACTGAGGCGGTCGATGCAGGCGCACTCCAGCTCGTCGTTGGTCATGATCTTGAGGAGGCCACGTGCGTGGTGACGCGGCATCGCAATGCTGGGGAACCACTTCCCGATCTCCGTCAGGTCCGCGTGCATCGCCTTGTCGCCGCCTGCGAGGTCATTGCTGACCCTCTGCCAGGCGGGGCTGTTCTCCATGCCGGCGGCGGCGGTGTGGTGGTCGGCAACGAGGGCGGAGTGGGGGTTTGGAAGAGGGGTAACCGAGGCGACGTGGGTGGACTGTGGACTGGATGTGAGTGGCGAGCGGAGCGGTGGGTGGGTGGGCTTTAAAGAGCAGAGAAGGAAACCGAAAAGACGTGATCCGTTTCGCCACTAGCAACTACTAAATATATAGTTTAGTATCTGCCCTTGATCAAAGCACTACTACTTACTCCACTGGCATTGCCCCAACGTTCAATAGTATAGGTCCCGGGTTCGAGACCCGGGCCACCCCTTTTTTCTTTTTATTTTATTTATTTTATTTTATTTTATGCAGTTAAGTATAAAAACCAGTGAAGAGATAAGTACAAACCCATTCTAACAGTTAACTGGATTTTAACAGTTGTCTGAATTTTTGCAATTTTTAATTGAATTTTAACACTTGTCTGAATTTAGTTATCTGACAAAGTTCAGTTAAGACAAAACCATTCTAACAATGCAAAAGCACTGAATCACCTCATTTAAGTTCAGTTAAGACAAAACCATTCTAACAGTGCAAAAACACTTGATTGATTGCTGACTTCATCTCATTGTGAAGAGATAAGCACACAATGGTTTACAAGTGCAACAACACTGAATCACCTCATTTAAGTTTTTGCCAAAATTTTACAAGTGCAAAAGCATTGAATCATCTCGACTCTAACAGTTAGAGTCTCATTGTAGTTTTTGCCAAAAAATTACAAGTGCAACAACACTGAATCATCTAAACTCATCAAACATGTTCACTCTCTTCAGCTTCTTGGGCACATGTCCACTTGGCCCTGGTTGCTTCCTCTGCTCAGCTCTTATTCTCTTTAGTGCTTCCATAGTTCTCTTTGCTTCTTCATCTTCTTTTCTCTTCAGTGCTGCCTCTGCTTTAGCTGCCATTGCTTCAAGAGCTCTAGCCTCCTTCTCTTCTTGCAATGCAGCTTTAATTGCTGCTGCAGCTTCTAGCCTTGCTGCAGATTCCATAGCTTTCTTCTCCTGTGCTGCTCTTCTTCTTCTTCTTCCTGACTTCTCTGCTTTCCTCCTGGTAATTTCTTGCCTTTTTGCTTCTACCTCCTCTGTTTTCTTCTCTGCCATCTCATTCATGGCCTCAAGTGCTGCATCTCTCCTGGCTGCCATCTGTCTTTCCTTCTCTCTTTTCATCTTCAGCAACTTCATGGTCTGGTTGCCTTCATTTGTAGCTGTTGTTGTCTGTGCTGAAGTGTGAGAAGTTGCTGCTAGTGAAATGAATGATGAATCTGGTAAAATGCTTTCAGTATCTTCTCTAGGAACATGACTGGATTGTTGCATCCTATCCAGCATTGTAAATCCAAAGTGCTGCACCTGTGCAAAACATTCATCACATGCTAGTATCAGTACAACAAAAAAGGAATGGGCCTGCAAAATACAACTAAAAAAAGGAAGGGACGAAAGTAGAGAATTTGCCTGAAAAACAAGTGGTGTATCTGCTCCATCATCTTGTGTGACAATGACCTCCTCATGTGTATCTTGGCCATCAACATGGACCTCCTCATTTGTAACTTGGCCATCAACATGGACATCCTCCTGTGTAACTTGACCATCATCTTGTGTGCCATGAACCTCCTCCTATGTACCTTGGCCATCAACTTGTTCATCATCTGACACATCATCAGGAATGGCCCTTGGACCCCTTCTTGTTGTTCTCCCTACTAGATTTGGCAAAATGTCAGCCTTTCTTTGATTACATCCTTTGATGTTGTGGCCTGATTCATGACAATATGAACATGTTATTATGATTCCATGTCTGCTCATCACCTTGGTTCCATCTTTGTTTTCAATCTCATAAGGATGCTTTCTCCTACTCTTGTTTGAAGGCCTTCCTACTTTTTTCATACACAGGTGGCTTGATTTCACAACCATTCATCTTCTGCCACTCACTCCTATCTCTGCAAGGCTTGATAATGGGTTGGTATGCTAGCTTGAATGCTTCTATACTGTAACAGGAGTGCACCAAACTCTCAGGATCAATCCTCTCATGCTTGCAGCATGTAATTGCATGGTGACAAGGAACTCCACCAAGATCCCACCTTTTGCATGTACAACTTTCTTCCTTCATGTCAACAATGTATGACCTGATCCTGTTGTCAACCTGAAAGATGCCATCACCAGCCCCTGAAACCATGCATGTAGCTGACAGCTCTATATTCTTCTCATTTCTTTTCTGAATTTTTGGGCATATTGAGCCAGGCTAGGTCTCTGCCTCCTTTCTTTTGTTGTAGAATCTGACCATGAGCTGAGTTTTGATCTTGTCAATCATTGATCTGAGATGCATCTCCCTAGCCTCAAGAATATATTTGTTGAAAACCTCACAGTTGTTGTTCAAAAGGATATCACACTTAACCAATTCTCTTTGGAAGCCCCTAACCCAAGTGTTGGGTGGTAGCTGCTCAAGCCATTTTTATGCTTCTAGGCTGATGGCCTTCATTTCCTCCATGCTTTCAGCCCAAAGTTCTGGTGTTGTGCTCCTTGCACACTTCCACAACTGGTTCTTAAGAACATCTCCTTTGTGTGTTTGCTGAAAATTCTGCCATATATGCCTAACACAGTGTATGTGCTCTACATCAGGAAAGTGCTGCCTCACTCCCTTGATCAGCCCCTTTTGCTTGTCTGGCATTATGGTCCATGGCTTTGTGTTTACAATTCCCAAGTCACTCTTCAGATTTGACAGAAACCATTTCCATGTGTTAGTGTTCTCTACCTCAACAACTGCAAAAGCTAGAGGGTAAATGCAGTCATTAGGATCCATGCCAACAACACACAGCATAACACCTCCATACTTTGTCTTCAGGTGGCATCCATCCAAACAAATGACAGGCCTACAAGCTTGCATGAAACCCCTTTTGCAGGCATCCAGAGAGAAATAACAACTTCCAAATATGCCATCACTGACACCCACATAGAAAGAACTGCCTGGATTTGATCTTCTGAATTCTTGTGCATAATCCCACATGTTGTTGTACTGCTCCAGCTCATCTCCTTGAATGACTTTCTTCACTAGCCTCTTAGCCCTTCTCAGCTTGCTCCTTGTTGCTATCATGTTCCAATCTTTCTGAACCACCCTTGCAAAAAATTTCATATTCATGTTTTCATCTGCTCTGAAAGAATTAACATATTTTTCAGCCATAAAAGGAGCAGGAATGACTTAACACACCATTTCTTTATGCATGTATGCTTTGGGTTGTATTTTTTTTATCATGAAGCAGTTGTTTCTCCCATCAAATGATGCAGACAAGGTCCAAGGGCACCCATCTTCACAAATGGCATTGAGTCTTTTCCTATCATTTCTGGGGCATTTAATGTCAAATCTCTCCTGACAACTGTACTATTTGATAGCTTTCCTCAGGAATTCAACAGAACCAAAGGTCTGGCCAACATGAAACTGTGGTTTAGTGAGATCTTCCTCTCTAAAACTTTTGAAATTCAGCTTCACCTTATCTTCATCAGAAGAAGGCAGACACATATCCACATCTTCAGTAGGATCATCATGTTCTTCTTGCAATGCTACAACTTTACCTTTCTCACAATCAACATTTCTGGCAAATAATTCATCATCATCTTCAAGATCAATGTCTGAATCAACAAGCTGAGGATTGTATTCTTCATCTGAACCATGGATTACTAAATCACCAACTGCATCTTTTGCATCCATGTTCAAAAACCTACAGGATCTTCTGGCCCTAAACCCAAACTGAGATGAAAGGTAGGTAGTTCCTGGCTGGGGTGGACTTGGTATGAAATGATCTTCTTCTGACTCTGCTCCACTTTCTGACTCTGCTTCATCTAGCTCATGCTCTTGATCATGCTCATGCTCTTGATCATGATCATGCTCTTGATCATGATCATGCTCTTGATCATGCTCAGGCAGCTCCTGTTCCACTTGAGGCAGCTCAGCCTGCTCATGTTCCACTATAGTGAGCTCAGCCTGCTCCTCTTGCTGCTATTGTGGCTGCTCCTTTTGCTGCTGGTGTGCATTCTCCTTCTTGGGCCTAATGCCACTGAACCTGGCAACTAGAGGATCCTCATCATCAGAGTGAACAGGAACAGGAGAAATAAATGATCTCATGCTCTCATCATGATCAAGGAAAATTTGTTGGAAGTGGTTGCCATTTAGAGCACAATCCTTCATATTTTCTGTCATAGTGTTGTCCCCTAACTTCACCTCTCTTAATCCATTCTTGTAGACTGTCAACCCAGGAACACACCAATAAGCCCTGATCCTGCCCTCAAACTCATATCCAATTTCCTCCACTAGACTGGCCACAACATTAGGTGTCCAATTATCTATGTCACAGTAATCATACCAAATGGAGTGACCTTTGTGATAATCCCTATGCTTGCCAGCACATAGAAAGTAGCCACCATGTATGACCTCAACAGAGAAGTGGTTGCTTAAGGGTCCTACAAAACAATCAAGTTGAAAAAGTTCAGACATTTCAGACTACAGAGAGGTTCAGACAGTTCAGACATTCAGAGTTTTTTACCTTTTCAGAAAGAAAAACAGAGATTCATGGCTCCAATTAACAAATGTATGATCTTACAGGTCGTAAAGCAACCATTTTTGGTAAATCTGACCCAATGTAAAACAATTTTTGGTCCAATTAACACTCTGACAATAAAAGCAAACTTTACTGCTTAAACCCTAGACCCTTGGACCCATGACAAATTGGGGGGGGGGGGGAGAAAGAACCCTAACCACTCCAGATCTCTGCAAACATGGCCATCTACTGCAAACCCCCCATGACGCAGCCCTATTTTTGGCCTGCCACAAAGTTCTTCAAGAAACTGCTAAAACCCTACCACCCCACACCCAATCCATCAGAGAGTTGAACGAACGCCCAAACACTAGCTCGTACGCACAATTGATGCGACCAAGAACTCTTTACGGGAGCTAAATTGGATAGATCGAGCAACGGAGCTGCTGGCGACGACGACATACCGTACAGGGGCGGTGATGCATCATCACGACGACGCGAAGGAGCAAGAGGCACGCCGCGCAGGCCCCTACCGAACGGTGCGGACGGCGGCGGCTCAGCGTCCGACGACGTGCTCATGGAGCCGTCGTCGACGCCGACGTGCTCATGGAGCCGTCGTCGACGCCGACGAGCAAAGGCACTACCTCGGCAGCGACGACGAGCAGAGAGGATGCGGGAGCAGAGAGGGTGCGGGAGGAGACATGTGCGGGAGGGTGCGGTCCGACCAGGTGCGCGAGCGTTTAATGGTCAAGTGTTGGCGCATTTGCAAAAAAAAAAACGAACTACTAGTATTAACACC
>NC_041381.1:446826030-446882357 GCF_002162155.2 Triticum dicoccoides | reverse complement strand
GACCAGGTGCTACAGAGGTGGCGGTCAAAGCCTAGCTGGCAACAGCTGACTCGGCCAAGTCAGCGAATACGTAGGCAAATTCGTATATACGGACCAAAGTGAACCCTCTGCGCAAGTACATGGACTGTAGTTCGGATATTTTGAAGTAGTGGTACTAAAGTATCAGCCGGCTCAAGTTTTGTGACATGTGATGAATTTTTCTCTAAGGATGGAGGTGCCACCCAGTTGGATCATTCTGGACAAAACTGATCCGAGTTATAGGAATGATCAAGCACAACCAGGTCATCAACATTTTTCCTTTTTTGGACAGAAGGCCATCAACATTAGGAGGCTGAAAACAACACGTGCAAACACAGCATTCATCAAGACGAGATCATCACAACCCGCTGCAACGTGCCCGTCGCCGTTTCTGTCAAACCTAGAACAGCACCAGCCATGCGCCGGCCCAGATCGCCAGCACGGAGGAGCAGGCGCCTTTGAGACTGAGAGTGGGCCCGCCCGCGCTGCTGGTCGGCTGACTTTGGTTGCTCACCGCCACGTGCGAGCCTGCAAGTGCACGTCCACGCAAAAATGTTAGTACCACACTGAAGATTTCTTCGCCTGTTGCAAAGTTACACTGCAATTTTTGCTCCAGGAATTAGATATTACTCTTACTCCCTCCGTCCAGGTGCATAGGGCGTCTAATGAAAATTTATTATTTCAAATATATAAGTCACCATGTACGGAAGGAGCTCCTCATTCCCACGACCATTAATTTTCATTTTACATGCTACTACTTTCATTGGTTCACGCATTAAATAGGATTTGCATGCTGCTCTTAGAAAATTAATGACAAGGAAAAACCAATGTAGTGATTGGCTCTTGCCAATTTTTTAAGCAGGCGAAAGAAGATTAATTATTGCCATTGATTTTTGATTTAGCATCCTCTATCCAATCTCCATGCACCTAGGTTGTGATGCAGTTCCTTAGATGTCCTATGGACTTGGACGGAGGAGGGAGTACCTGCATTGGGTGAAACGCTTGTGATGTTGTCGCTGCCAATGGCACCGGTGGCAGCGCCGCCGTTGGTAGTGTCGTTGCCGCCTCCAGCCCCACCGCTAGCTCCTCCGGCACCGGCGCCTCCGCCCATGGCCCCGCCGATGCTGTTAGTAGTACCACTGGCACCTCCACCGCTAGCACCGGCCGCGCCACCGCCTCCGCCAGCGGCACCGCCCATACTGTTGGGAATGCCACCGGGCCCGCCGATGCCGTTAGGAATGCCACCGGCAGCCCCGCCTCCAACTCCACCACTGGCACCGCCGGCACCAGCACCACCACCAGCGTTACCAGCCGGCCCGCCTCCCATTCCACCGGCAGCACCGCCGGCTCCTGCTCCGGCTCCTCCTGGGCCGTTGACGTTGCCGCAGGACATCTGGAAGACGGCCTGGACGCCCTGCATGAGGCCGGGGTTGTAGCTGACGAAGTTGCCGAAGATGGCGTTGACGCAGCTCATCATCATGGTCACGTGCCCGAAGCACGGCGGGCTGCACATGATCGCCGTCGACGCGCCGCCCGGGGCAGGCGGCGGCATGCTCGCGCCGGTGCCGCTGGCATTGATGCCCATAGCCTGCAGGCACCCGGTGAGCACCTGCCACGCAAAGTTTGCTGTTCATTAGCTGGCTGCTGAACGATGCCACTACAAGTCTACAAGCGCAGACGAGAGATGATTATTTACTGGTCTGTTGTCAAAGCAGAGAGCAGCTTGCGCCACAATCTGGACCGAGTCCTGCGTCCCTGGTACTATCGCACCAATGCCCGACCCCCCTCCGCCTCCCGCTCCTGCTCCAGCACCACCACCTCCCTGCCCTGCATTGTTGAGACGAAACGAAAAACGGATTAGCGTCTTCTGTAATGAAAAGATTAACAGTTTAACAAGTGATGCAAACCAGAGCTGAACTTTACCTCTGCAACAGGAGAAGACAGCAAAGAACATGACAACTATGAAGCACAGGTTCGTCAGCTTGAAGGAGGCCATGGCAACAGACAGAAGATCGTTTCAACTCTCGCAGAGCCTGCTGCTTCCTGTCTGTGCAGATTATGCAGTTGAGTTGAACCGGCTAGTTGAAGCTTATGATATGCAAGCTAGAGTGAGTGGCTTAAACAACTGTGGCCTGGGATGTTGCTTGCTCTATTTCAGGGATGCATGATCGATGCTATATATGGCCCTGTGAGCCGTGACTGCATGACTCAGTGCCATATGAAAATGATGGTCTGTGCCAGTCAGGTGCCAGTGTTTGGTATACAAGAACCAACTACTCTTCACTTGTCTCCTGGACTTTGTTTACCTGAGGACGTCTGCATAAATCACACCTAAACTTCTCTTAAAAAATTAAAATCACACCTAAACTGGCGTCGGGATGTAGTTCCGACCTAGTTCTGTTGACTATGCCAGACCTAGTTCTGTACCTTGATGCTTCAGTTCAGGGCTTCCGATGGATGGGAAGCGTGTTTTCAGTTCTTACCAAGATTCACAAGTTTTCACCAGTTCTATTCGTGGTGTGGGCAGTGCAGATATGCACAGATGGCACCCTACATTGATCTGTTGGACAGGAGACCGTTTCGAAAAAAAAAGGGACAAGAGTGGCACCTTTTAATAAGAAGGCCACATGCATGGTTCTGATGAAGAGGGGTAATCCTCTTTTTTTTTTAAAGAGTAATCTTATGCATTGTTCACGTAGCGTCAGGTAGGCGCAGAGAATGACACGTGTCAAAATGCTTGATGTGCCAGCTAGGCAGCAATGGCAACGGACAGTTTTCAAATGATTCTGCGGAAATCCCACTGCGCCAGTCGCATGGAAACAATCCGAGACATTCAAGTGAACCACAAATTTTCCGAAAAAAGAGGGGCAGCAGGAGCTTCACATCATTTCATAATCCGAGAGATTCAGGCAGACCTCACAAATAGAGCGTCTATTGCACGTGCAACTGAATCTCGGTTAAATTTCACCGGTTTGGCAAAGTTCAAGGGACCAAAATTTTGCCACCATAGCCTTGAGACATTTTGACGACGCGCAACAATAAACTGATTCATCCATTCTATACTGCGCGCCAATTTAAAAGTCGGTCGCTGTCGAGTACAGCCTGCTCCTCTTTTGCGCGTGCATTGCATGCAGAACGCCAGAAGTCCAGAAGTGGCTATGCTACGTAGCTCGACCGCATGTCGTTGAGCTCACTCTTGACCGGCTTGCAGGCCGTGGTCGAGGGAGGGAGGGGTACGGTAGGAGTACATGTCAAGTAGCCGACCTGCTTTAGTTTCTCGAAATCGCGTGCTTGCGTGCGATGAGCGCACAAACCGATCACCTAATGCTTAACCATTTGCAGACCCATCTCAGAAATGTTTCTTCCTAGTTTCTGAAACCTAGCCCTGGGTCGTACCTTCTCCCCCGGCCCCTGGTGAGCGGTGATCCCGAATCTAAGCCGTGCTAGCTGCCAGTCCGCGCGCCGCACGAATGGCAGCTAACCCTAACCAGTACGCTTACTATTAGTAGTTTTTTTCTCCTAAGCACGCCAAGTCCAGCTTACCTAATCTTATGACCAAGACGATCCAGGCTAGTGTGAGAGTGTGGCATGGTCTTGTGGAACACGCATGGCACTTTTAGGTGCGAAAATGAACCTGGGGCCTTGGCTGGTTTCCCACCTACATGTTGAGCTCCACATGTGCGTACCTGTTCTGTTCGTGGAGAAAAACCTCGATCGCGAGGTACTCGGTCGATCGGTCCCGTGTGGTGTTGTGCTATGGTGTGGCGTGCGTGGCCGAGATGCTGCTCGGCAACAGTGCCAGTGATGCTGGACGGCAGTGTGGATGACCGGGCCATGGACCTGCATGCCTCGTGAAATGAGTTTCATGGCATTGCCTATTCGTGTCAGCGCGAGGCGTTGATTATCAATGACGTGCACTTGCGACCAAGGCATGGCATCGTCGGGGCGTCATCAAAGTGTAATCTTAGTGGCACCGTTTCAAATGTACTAGCTCCTGTGGCCTATGTGGTGCAGAGGACTCATGGAGACACTCATTACTCGAATGTTCTATGTCTAGATGCATTCGGGCAGTGGTCGATGGAGAGTTGGCAGAGCACCTATGTAACGGGCCTCTTGATCTAGGGTTAGAAGAGGAGCAGGGGAATTGGAAGGGTAGGAGGAAAGGAGGATCAGCAGGAGGAAGACGAAGGACAGCTTCTCTTCCTTCTCTGTTCGTTTCACCTAATACCTCATATCCCCTAACTCATGGCACAGCCGCATATATCCCCACCAACCCAGCCTCAGGCCATACACACACAACGCGTGACTGGACCCACTAGTCAGCCAACTTCAGCTCTTTGCCGCTCTCTTCCTACCTTGCCGCCGGACCCTGGGCTTTGCCATTCTCGGCTCTTCTTGCCAAGCGTGCCGGATGTGACATTCTCCCCCTCTTGTGTGCCGCCTTGTCCCCAAGGCGGAGTCGTCGGAAACCGTTGTTGGAGCGCCGTTGGGTCTTCCCAAGTTGACATTGACTCCGGAGTTGGCTCCATTGAACACGAACACGGTGGCGATCGGTACCCGCCACACGCACCAGCTTGTGTTCCAGCACTCTCTCAGGAACATGCTCTCCCTGCAAGATAGAATTCTTCGGAGGAAGATCAGCACTTACCGGAGCGGTGGCTCCTTCTACTTTTTTCAATTGAGAAATATTCACTACGGGGTGAATCTTGCTTGTGTCCGGCAATTGCAGCTTGTACGCCACGGCCTCCACGCGTGCCAACACTCTGTAAGGACAAAACTAGCGAAAGGCCAGCTTCTGGTGTGGGCGTTGCGCCACGGATGACTGTATGAAGGGCTTCAGTTTGAGGAGTACAACATCGCCCACCTGGAATTCCCGATCGGTGCGCCACTTGTCAGCCTGCGTTTTCATCCGGTCCTGCGCGCGCTTCAATTGTTGCTGAAGGTGCTCGAGCATGATTTCTCGTTCCTGTAACCAAGCAGCTAAGTTTGGAACTGAGCATTCATCGACCTGAATGACTCCAAACTCCTGTGGAAGATGGCCGTAAATGACCTCGAGTGGAGTCCTCCCAGACGCCGGGTGATATGATGTGTTGTACCAATATTCAGCAAGCGCGGGCCATTTATACCAGTTGCCGGGGCATGAATGAACCGTGCACCTGAGATAGCCTTCGAGACATTGGTTGACCCTCACGGTCTGTCCGTCCGTTTGAGGGTGGTAGGAGGAACTGAGACGGAGCTCGATGCGACAGAGGCGAAACAATTCTTGTCACACGTTACTGGTGAAGATTTTGTCTCGATCTGAGATGATGGCCGGAGGTAGCCCATGCAACTTGTAGATCTCCCGCATGAACATTTTGACCACTTGAATTGCATTGAAGGGGTGTGTCGGTGGTACAAAGTGGGCATATTTGAAGAAATTGTCCAAAATGACTAGGATGGTGTCATATCCCCCGAGCGCGGCAAGCCTTCAATGAAGTCCATCGAGATAACTGACCATGGCTTCTGTGGTATAGGAAGAGGCTGAAGCAACCCCGCGGGTGACATTCTCTCAGTTTTGGCCCGTTGACATGTCATACAATTACGCACCACTATCTTGACTTGTTGTTTCATGCCTTGCCACGCAAACGGCCAGTTGACTCTGTTGTATGTTGCGCGAAATCCAGAGTGGCCTCCGGCTGCGCTCGCATGTAGTGCATGGATTAGGTTGTGCTAAATCTGCTCGTCACCCCCAATCCAAACCCGCCCTTTGAATTGGAGGATTCCATCCTGCAGCACAAATCCGGGGTCACTTGACGGGTCTAACGCGAGCTGTGTCAAACGCTGAAGAGCTGTTGCATCCCCCTGCTAACTCTTTTTGATGGCATCCAACCATTTTGGTGTGCAAACAGAGATCACTGCAAGCTCCATCTCCTCTGTGTGTGTACGACGAGACAAAGCAACGGCCGCCCTGTTGGTGTGTCCCGCCTTGTACTGAATGATGAATTGAAGGTCAATCAGCTTGGTGAACGCCCATTGTTGGATAGGTGTGTTGAGCCGCTGGTCAATCAGATTGAGGAGGCTTTTCTGATCCGTATGTATAACAAACTCCGCATGCTGCATATACGGGCGCCAGTGATCAGTTGCTAGTAGGAGGGCGATGCATTCTTTTTCATAGGCTGACAGTCCCATATTCCTTGGTGCCAATGCTTTACTCAAGTAGGCCACGGGGTGATTCTGCTGCATGAGCACGGCGCCGATTCCCGTGGTGCTGGCATCGATCTCGACCACAAACTGCTGCTGAAAGTTGGGCAGCATGAGTACCGGGGCTTCAGCCAAGGCTCGTTTGAGAGCCGCGAAGGCTGATGCCGCTGTGGGCGTCCAGACAAACAGAGTAATCTTTTTTAGTAAATTGGTCAGTGGCTTGCTGATGACCCCGAAGGAGCGCACGGACTTCCGATAATAGCCGACGAGGCCGAGGAATCCCTGCAATTGCTTTGTATTTGTCAGCTCTGGCCACTCCTGGACTGTTTGTACTTTACTGACGTCAGTCGCGACTTCTTGCTCACTGATAATGTGACCCAGATAACTGATTTTGTTTTGTGCAAAGGTACATTTGGACATCTTTGCTTTCAGCCCATTTTGTCAGAGGAGTTGCAAGACTTTTTTTAGCAGTCACTGGTGTTCTTCCAGCTCTTGTGTATGAACCAGAATGTCATCCATAAATACAAGCACCCCTTTGTGAAGTACTGGAGAGAGAACAATGTGCGTGCCTCCCTGTAATTTCGTCGGTGCATAAGCCAATCCATAGGGCATAACTCTGAATTGGTAGTGTCTCAAGTGTGTCTTGAATGCTGCTTTATGTTCATCCTCCGGTCGGAGCCGAATTTGGTGATAACCGGCTCTAAGGTCAAGCTTGGAGAACCACTTGGAACCTGCTATTTCGTGTTGGGAAACATAGCCTGCAATTTCAAAAAAATTGCTACGCTCACGCAAGATCTATCTAGGAGATGCATAGCAACGAAAGGGGAGAGTGTGCCTACGTACCCTCGTAGACCGAAAGCGGAAGTGTTAACTTAATGCGGTTGATATAGTCGAACGTCTTCTTGGATCAACCGATCAAGCACCGAACGTACGACACCTCCAAGTTCTGCACACGTTCAGCTCGATGACGTCCCTCGAACTCTTGATCTAGCAGAGTGTCGATGGAGTCGATGAGTGATACGTCTCCAACGTATCTATAATTTTTGATTGTTCCATGCTATTATATTACCCGTTTTGGATGTTTATGGGCTTTACTTTACACTTTTATATCATTTTGGGGACTAACCTACTAACCGAAGGCCCAACCCGTATTGCTGTTTTTTTGCCTATTTCAGTGTTTCAAAGAAAAGGAATATCAAACGAAGTCCAAACGGAATGAAACCTTCGGGAGCGATCTCTTTGGAACAAATGCAAACCAGGAGACTTGGAGTGGACTTCAAGAAGTAGCCGAGGCGGCCACGAGGGTGCCAGGCGCGCCCTAGGGGGGTGGGCGCGCCCCCACCCTCGTGGGCCCCTCGTGGCTCCACCGACCTACTTCTTCCTCCTATATATATCCACGTACCCCGAAAACATCCAGGAGCACCACAAAACCCTATTTCCACCGCCGCAACCTTATGTATCCGCGAGATCCCATCTTGGAGCCTTCGTCGGCGCTCCACCGGAGGGGGAATCGATCATGAGGGGCTTCTGCATCAACACCATAGCCTCTCCGATGAGTTGTGAGTAGTTTACCACAGACCTTCGGGTCCATAGTTATTAGCTAGATGACTTCTTCTCTCTCTTTGAATCTCAATACAAAGTTCTCCTCGATCTTCTTGGAGATCTATTCGATGTAACTCTTTTTTGCGGTGTGTTTGTCGAGATCCGATGAATTATGGGTTTATGATCAAGTTTATCTATGAGAAATATTTGAATCTCCTCTGAATTCTTTTATGTATGATTGGTTATCTTTGCAAGTCTCTTTGAATTATTAGTTTGGTTTGGCCTACTAGATTGATCTTTCTTGTAATGGGAGAAGTGCTTAGCTTTGGGTTCAATCTTGCGGTGTCCTTTCCCAGTGACAGCAGGGGCAGCAAGGCACGTATTGTATTGTTGTCATCGAGGATAAAAAGATGGGGTTTATATCATATTGCTTGAGTTTATCCCTCTACATCATGTCATCTTACCTAATGCGTTACTCTGTTCTTATGAACTTAATACTCTAGATGCATGCTGGATAGCGGTCGATGTGTGGAGTAATAGTAGTAGATGCAGCATCGTTTCGATCTACTTGTCGCGAACGTGATGCCTATATACACGATCATGCCTAGATATTCTCATAACTATGCACGTTTCTATCAATTGCTCGACAGTAATTTGTTCACCCACCGTAATACTTATGCTATCTTGAGAGAAGCCACTAGTGAAACCTATGGCCCCCGGGTCTATCTTTTATCATATAAGTTTCTGATCTACTTTATTTTGCATCTTTACTTTCCAATCTATATCATAAAAATACCAAAAATATTTATATTATCTTATTATCTCTATCAGATCTCACTTTCGCAAGTTACCGTGAAGGGATTGACAACCCCTTTATCGTGTTGGTTGCGAGGTTCTTGTTTGTTTGTGTAGGTACGAGGGACTTGCGTGGAGCCTCCTACTGGATTGATACCTTGGTTCTCAAAAACGGAGGAAAATACTTACGCTACTTTGCTGCATCACCCTTTCCTCTTCAAGGGAAAACCAACGCAGTGCTCAAGAGGTAGCAACGAGTTCTGTCAGCACAGGGCTTCGCCTAAGCACTACGATGATTCTATTGAAGGAGTAGACGGTGGAGGGGGGCACCGCACACGTCTAAGAATAACTATTGTGCCTTTGGGGTGCCCCTGTCCCTGTATAAAAAGGAGGGGGAGGAGGCTGGCCACCAGGGGGTGCGCCATGGAGGGGGGAGTCCTACTAGGACTCCACTCCTAGTAGGATTTGCCCCCTCCCCACTTTTTCCTTCTTTCGGAGTAGCAAAGGGGGAAAGGGAGTGGGAATAGGACAAGGAAAAGGGGGGCGCGCGCCACCTCCTATGGCCGGCCCTCTCTTCTCCACTAAGGCCAATGTGGCCCATTAACTTTCCCGGGGGGTTTCAGTAACCTCCCGGTACTCCGAAACTTATCTGAAACTTCTTGAAACCATTCCGGTGTCCGAATGTAACCTTCCAATATATCAATCTCGACCATTTCGAGACTCCTCATCATGTACGTGATCTCATCCAGGACTCCAAACAACCTTCGGTCACCAAAACACATAACTCATATAAAACCAATCGTCATCGAACGTTAAGCATGCGGACCCTACAGGTTCGATAACTATGTAGACATGACCGAGACACATCTCCGGTCAATAACCAATAGCGGAACCTGGATGCTCATATTGGTTCCCACATATTCTACGAAGATCTTTATCGGTCGAACCGCGATGTCAATATAGTTATTCCCTTTGTCATCGGTATGTTACTTGCCCGAGATTTGATCGTCGGTATCTTCATACCTAGTTCAATCTCGTTACCGGCAAGTCTATTTACTCGTTCCGTAGTGCATGATCCCGTGACTAACTCATTAGTCACATTGCTTGCAAGGCTTCATATGATGTGCATTACTTAGAGGTCCCTGAGATGCCTCTCCCATACTTGGAGTGAAAATTCCTAATCTCGATCTATGCCAACCCAACACACACCTTCGGAGATACCTGTAGAGCCTCTTTATAATCACCCAGTTATGTTGTGACGTTTGATAGCACACAAGGCATTCCTTCGGTGTCTGAGAGTTGCATAATCTCATAGTCGGAGGAATATATATTTGACACGAAGAAAGTAGTAGCAATACAACTGAACAATCATTATACTAAGCTAACGGATGGGTCTTGTCCATCACGTCATTCTACTAATGATGTGATCCTGTTATCAAATGACAACTCATGTCCATGGCTAGGAAACTTAACCATCTTTTGATCAACGAGCTAGTCTAGTAGAGGCATACTAGGGACATGTTGTTTTGTCTATGTATCCACACATGTACCAAGTTTCCGGTTAATACAATTCTAGCATGAATAATAAGCATTTATCATGAATAAGGAAATATAAAATAACAACTTTATTATTGCCTCTAGGGCATATTTCCTTCAGTCTCCTACTTGCACTAGAGTCAATAATCCAGATTACATTGTAATGAATCTAACACCCATGGAGTCTTGGTGTTGATCACATTTTGCTCGTGGAAGAGCCTTAGTCAATGGGTCTACAACATTCAGATCTGTATGTATTTTGCAAATCTCTATGTCTCCCTCCTTAACCAAATCTCGGATAGAGTTGAAGCGTCTCTTGATGTGTTTGGTGTTTTTGTGAAATCTGGATTCCTTCGCCAAGGCAATTGCTCCAGTATTGTCACAAAAGATTTTTATTGGACCCGATGCACTAGGTATTACACCTAAATCCAATATGAACTCCTTCATCCAGACTCCTTCATTTGCTGCTTCCGAAGCAGCTATGTACTCTGCTTCACACGTAGATCCGCCACGACGCTTTGCTTGGAACTGCACCAACTGACACCTCCACCATTCAATAAAAATACGTATCCGGATTGTGACTTAGAGTCATCCGGATCAGTGTCAAAGCTAGCATCGATGTAACCATTTACGACAAGCTCTTTGCCACCTCCATAAACGAGAAACATATCCCTAGTCCTTTTCAGGTACTTCATGATGTTCTTCACCGCTGTCCAGTGATCCACTCCTGGATTTCTTTGGTACCTCCCTACTAAACTTATAACAAGGCACACATCAGGTCTGGTACACAACATAGCATACATGATAGAACCTATGGCTGAAGCATAGGGAATGACTTTAATTTTCTCTCTATCTTCTACAGTGGTCGGGCATTGAGTCTGACTCAACTTCACACCTTGTAACTGATACGTCTCCGTCATATCTATAATTTTTGATTGTTCCATGCCAATATTATTCAACTTTCATATACTTTTGGCAACTTTTTATACTATTTTTGGGACTAACATATTGATCCAGTGCCAGTTCCTGTTTGTTGCATGTTTTATATTTCACAGAAACCCAATATCAAATGGAGTCCAAACGGGATAAAAACGGACTGAGAATTATTTTGGAATATTTGTGATTTTGGGGAAGAAAAATCAAGGCGAGACGGTGCTCGAGGGGGCCACGAGGCAGGGGGTGCGCCCCAGGGGGGTAGGCATGCTATGGACCCTCGTGGGAACCCCGTAAGGCGGTTGACGCTCTTCTTTTGCCGCAAGAAAGGTAATTTTATGAGAAAAATCTGGGCGAAAGATTCAACCCAATCGGAGTTATGGATCTCCGGATATAAAAGAAACGGTGAAAGGGAAGGATTTGGGAACACAGA
This sequence comes from Triticum dicoccoides, assembly GCF_002162155.2. Classification (NCBI taxonomy): domain Eukaryota; kingdom Viridiplantae; phylum Streptophyta; class Magnoliopsida; order Poales; family Poaceae; genus Triticum; species Triticum dicoccoides. The sequence continues at coordinate 446,870,920 of NC_041381.1, read as the reverse complement.
AACAGAGAGAGACAGAGAGATAGATTCAATCTCGGAGGGGCTCTCGCCCCTCCCACACCATGGGAGCCAAGGACCAGAGAAACCCTTCTCCCATCTAGGGAGAAGGTCAAGGAAGAAGAAGAAGAAGGGGGGCGCTCTCCCCCTTGCTTCCGGTGGCGCCGGAACACCGCCGGGGGCCATCATCATCACCGCCATCTTTACCAACACCTCCATCATCTTCACCAACATCTCTATCACCTTCCCCCATCTATATTCAGCGGTCCACTCTCCTGCAACCCGTTGTACCCTCTACTTGAACATGGTGCTTTATGCTTCATATTATTATCCAATGATGTGTTTCCATCTTATGATGTCTGAGTAGATTTTCGTTGTCCTACCGGTGATTGATGAATTGCTATGATTGGTTTGAATTGCATGTTTTATTATTGGTGCTGTCCTATTGTGCCCTTCGTGTCGCGCAAGCGTGAGGGATTCCCTCTGTAGGGTTTGCAATATGTTCATGATTTGCTTATGGTGGGTGGCGTGAGTGACAGAAACACAGACCCGAGTAAGTAGGTTGTTTGCGTATGGGATAAAGGGGACTTGATACTTTAATGCTATGGTTGGGTTTTACCTTAATGATCTTTAGTAGTTGCAGATGCTTGCTAGAGTTCCAATCATAAGTGCATATGATCCAAGAAGAGAAAGTATGTTAGCTTATGCCTCTCCCTTAAATTGAATTGCAATAGTGATTATCGGTCTAGTAAAGTAGTCAATTGCGTAGGGACAATTTCACAACTCCTACCACCACCTTTCCACACTCGCTATATTTACTTTATTGCATCTTTATCTAAACAGCCCCTACTTTTTATTTACGCATTCTTTATTATCTTGCAAACCTATCCAACAACACCTACAAAGTACTTCTAGTTTCATACTTGTTCTAGGTAAAGCGAACACTAAGTGTGCGTAGAGTCGTATCAGTGGCGGATAGGACTTGAGAGAAAATTTGTTCTACCTTTAGCTCCTTGTTGGGTTCGACACTCTTACTTATCAAAAGAGGCTACAATTATTCCCTACACTTGTGGGTTATCAGTAACACAAGCAAGAACCCTTTTTTTGCCTGATCTATTTTGAACTTCTTCAAAACTTTATCAAGGTATGTGCTTTGTGAAAGTCCTATCAAGCGTCTTGATCTATCTCTATAGATCTTGATGCCCAATATGTAAGCAGCTTCACCGAGGTCTTTCATTGAAAAACTCTTATTCAAGTATCCCTTTATGCTATTCAGAAATTCTACATCATTTCCAATCAACAATATGTCATCCACATATAATATTAGAAATTCTATAGGGCTCGCACTCACTTTCTTGTAAATACAGACTTCTCCAAAAGTCTGCATAAAGCCATATGCTTTGATCACATCATCAAAGCATATATTCCAACTCCGAGATGCTTGCACCAGTCCATAAATGGATCGCTGGAGCTTGCACACTTTGTTAGCACCTTTAGGATCGACAAAACCTTGTGGTTGCATCATATGCAACTCTTCTTTGAAAAATCCATTAAGGAATGCAGTTTTGACGTCCATTTCCTAGATTTCATAATCATAAAATGCGGCAATTGCTAACATGATTCGGATAGACTTAAGCATCGCTACGGGTGAGAACGTCTCATCATACTCAAATCCTTGAACTTGTTGAAAACCCTTTGCAACAAGTCGAGCTTTATTGACAGTAACATTACCGTCAGCGTCAGTCTTCTTCTTGAAGATCCATTTATTCTCTATGGGCTGCCGATCATCGGGCAGATCCACCAAAGTCCACACTTTGTTCTCATACATGGATCCTATCTCAGATTTCATGGCCTCAAGCCATTTATTGGAATCTGGGCTGATCATAGCTTCTTCATAGTTCGTAGGTTCGTCATGGTCAAGTAACATGACTTCCAGAACAGGGTTGCCGTACCACTCTGGTGTGGATCGTGCTCTGCCAGACCTACGAGGTTCTATAGCAACTTGATTTGAAGTTTCATGATCTCTATCATTAGCTTCCTCTCCAACTGGTGTAGGCATCACGGGAACAGATTTCTCAGATGAACTACTTTCCAAATTGAGAGCAGGTAAATTACCTCATCAAGTTCTACTTTCCTCCCACTCACTTCTTTCGAGAGAAACTCCTTCTATAGAAAGGTTCCGTTCTTAACAACAAAAATCTTGCCTTCGGACTTGTGGTAGAAGGTGTAACCAATTGTTTCCTTAGGGTATCCTATGAAGACACATTTCTCCGATTTGGGTTTGAGCTTATCGAGCTGAAGCCTTTTGACATCAGCATCGCATACCCAAACTTTAAGAATCGACAGCTTAGGTTTGCTACCAAACCATAGTTCATATGGTGGCTTCTCAATGGATTTTGACGGTGCCCTATTTAAAATGAATGAAGTTGTCTCTAATGCATAACACCAAAATGACAGTGGTAAATCGGTAAGAGACATCATAGATCGCACCATATGTCCAATAAAATGCGGTTACGACGTTCGGACACACCATTACGCTGTGGTGTTCCAGGTGGCGTGAGTTGTGAAACTATTCCACATTGTTTTAAATGAAGGCCAAACTCATAACTTAAATATTCCCCTCCACAATCAGATCGTAGAAACTTTATTTTCTTGTTAGGATGATTCTCCACTTCACTCTGAAATTCTTTGAACTTTTCAAGTGTTTCAGACTTGTGTTTCATTAAGTAGATATACCCATATCTTCTCAAATCATCTGTGAAGGTCAGAAAATAACGATACCCGCCACGAGCATTAACACCCAATGGACCGCATACATCAGTATGTATTATTTCCAATAAGCCAGTAGCTCATTCCGTTGTTTCGGAGAATGGAATTTTAGTCATCTTGCCCATAAGGCATGGTTCACAAGTATCAAATGATTCATAATCAAGTGATTCCAAAAGTCCATCTTTATGGAGTTTCTTCGTGTGCTTTACACCGATATGACCCAAACGATCGGCGGAACTGGACTAGTTCCTTCTTGTTGTTCTGCTACGCATATCCACACCACATGAGAGATAGAATCTGTTTGTTCCATCGCCACTAGTTGATCCATCGTAGCTTCCTGGACTTGCTGAGCCTTGTGACACAACCCTTGCAGCACAATCTGTTGTTGTTCATGTTCGAATTGCAGTGTTTTAGCCTTCCAATTGACCAGCATAGGGCCACACTTCTCCAGCCAATCCATGCCCACGACCATATCATAGCACCCCAAGGATAGCACCCGGACATACATTGCAAATGTGTGCCCTTGAGTCTTCCATCTGCATGCTGGAATGTACCCTAAACAGACCAGAATCCCTCCACCCGCTATCTTAACTAACACTGGTTGCATCTGTTGAATTTGCTCAGACATCCTTGCTGCAACTGTTTCACTGATAAAGCTATGAGAGCTTCCGAAATCGACCAATGTCAGTACATCCTGCCCTCCAATGCTACCCAACAGTCGCATAGTGTGTGGTGTAGTCTCACCTATTGTGGCCACCTTAGAAATGGACATAAGTTGTTCTTCTTCCGAATCGGAATCCTAGACTTGCCCGTCCTGTTCCTCTGCTTGAAGTAGCTCCCACACCTCCTCGACCACGTGCAGTTGAACCGTGGCCGCACATTGATGGCCTTGGCCCCAACGCTCCCCACATTTGAAGCATAACTCGCGAGCACATTTGTAGTTGCGCAGAGCGGCAATGCGGTCTTCACCGCGAGCAGGCTATTGATGTCGATCCCCATCGTGTGCTTCCTCCAACACCCGTCGATCGTCTGCCGCTGCCCCCGACACCTGGGGGGCTGGACGTGGGGGTGCCGCTCCCACGGCCAATAGTGGGTGGTGTTGGTGTCGAGCCGGTCCTGGATCAGGGCGATGGAATTCTTCCGTGGCAATTATCCCAATAGCTCTTCCTGCAACAGGGCAAGAGAGAAGGCAACATTGAGCTCTTGAGGTCGGTGGAGAGCCACACCGGTTTTAATTTTAGGTTTTAACCCATCTAAAAACCGAGTAGCAAAGAACAAAGGATCAAAGGAAGGATTATGGGCAAGCAAATTATGCATTAATTCCTCAAATCTCTCCATATATTCCACTACAGAACCTGACTGGCGCAAGGTATTAAACTGACCGAGGTTGGTTTGGTATTGTTCACGGCCAAATTTGGCACAAAGAGCAGAACAGAGGCTCGCTCATGTAAATGGAGTGCTCTGTGCTTCATGGACCTGAAGCCACCATGCTGCAGGGCCAGAGAAAGGGAGCGTAGCGACGCAGACCCAGAGATCCGACTGTACCCCATAGACCTTGAAGTATTTTTCACATCGAGTCTTCCAGAATTGGGGATTTTCTCCGTCAAATTGAGGGAAATTGAATTTGGGGAAGAGACCAGTTCGAGTGTGAAGAACGGTGCTCCGAATCCCTACCCAGTTTGATGCGAGGGGGAGCAGGGATCTCAGGTGGGGAAATTAGGCACGTACTCCTGACTGGAGGCGGCGCTAGGGTAGCGACCATCCCATGTGCCGAGCCCTCGTAGTCGACGACTTCACCATGGCCACTTGACCCGTGGTGCCCAGGGTTGCCGACGGAGTTGGTCGCTGCTGGACGCACCACCAAGTCCTCCTGGGTCGCCGGAGACGACGCGAGGGCCAGATGAAGAGCGATCCAGCCGACCTGCATCCGTAGCTCGTCCAACTGTTGCTGCAAGTTGGTCACTGTCGGCCACCACATCTCGAGGGACTGCTAGATCGCGTCGAGGCGGGCATCATTGGCGGCGCACCCGTCGTTGACCACCTTGGCGAGCACTGCGATCTGTTCTTCCATCGCCATCGTTTGCTTGGTCGCCTTAGTTTGGTATCTAGGTTTCTAGTAGAGCAAATCTAGGTCGTCTGACCTCTGATACCACTTGTAACGGGCCTCTTGATCTAGGGTTAGAAGAGGAGCATGGGAATTGGAAGGGTAGGAGGAAAGGGGGATCAGCAGGAGGAAGACGAAGGACAACTTCTCTTCCTTCTCTGCTGGTTTCACCTAATACCTCATATCCCCTAACTCGCGGCACAACCGCATATATCCCCACCAACCCGGCCTCAGGCCATACACACACAACACGTGACTGGACCCACTAGTTAGCCAACTTCAGCTCTTTGCCACTCTCTTCCTACCTTGCCACCGAACCCTGGGCTTCGCCATTCTCCTTGTCAGGTGGGGTCTTCTCTCCAGGCATGCCGGATGTGACAACCTAATTGTTACAACTGACCCTAGTGCCAAGTGATTGTTATCATTATTTCATATGTTATCTCATGCGGCATGTTGAGTTTGTGAAGCTGGTTGTCATGTCATTTTTTTTCTGATAAAGCCCCCAAGTGTCATGTCATGGGCCACTTGGGGGGATATTTCAAAGTCCACATGCAACTGATATGTTCATCGTCCGGTTCATTGTTGAGTTGAACATCTTACAACAACCAACCTCGATGACCAGGAACATGGGCACGCCCCTGAGTGGACCAAGAAGAAGGACTCAACATAGGGCGCCACCGATAGGATATGCTAAGATCCACGTAGATGCCGGAGTCTCAAATTCGAGAGGAACTATTACTGTTGTATGTCGTGGGCGTCATGGAAATTACTTGGGAAGCTCTAATTACTTGGGAAACTCTTCTCTCAATATTTTTGGATTACATGAAGCCTCTATACTGGAAGCAATTGCATGCCGTGAAGCATTGTCTTTGGCGAAAGACATGGGTCTCCAAAGTTTCATAATCGCTTCATAAGCTAAATAGGTGGTGAGTGATCTGCCAGTTATCTGGCGTGTGGCAGTTAAGGTCGGTACGACACGATATCAAGGAAATCAACTCCAGGGCAGCAAGTTTTACCTGTAACTTTACTTTCGAAGGTCATTTCGTTAATGATGAAGCTTATAGTTTAACTAGATTTTTCCTTTCATTATATCAAGGACACTGTGTGTGGCCTATTCAACACCATGACCCAAATTGTATCCCACAAAATGTTGTCTTCCATGAATAAAGTGTTTCTTAAAAAAATGTAGAAGCAGCTCCCGGGGATACGGGCATTCCACGTCAGCACAATTATTAATTAAAAACTCGTAACTATATTGTTGTGTGGTTACATGTGAACTCAGTGGACGTTTACATAAGGTGCATTGGTCCATGTAAATCCTTTATGGATAAAAATAAATCAATAGTATAAAAAACTAAAACTAAAGGATTCAAAGAAGGAAAAGGGATTAGTTTCAATATAAGTTGTATAGTTAGAATATACTATATAATGATAATCAAGTCGGATTGAAGAAAGAATTTCCAATAAGCAGTAGTTATTCGTGATGATTATTGAAGTTCATGAGCATTAAAATCTGTGAACATTTTAGAAATCCATGGACAATTTATAGATCGTGGACATTTTTTAAATTTTGTGAACACTTTTAAAAAATTCATAAACAGTTTTCAGAGTTTTATGTACTTTTCTTACATTTTATATAGTTTGAAGTCATAGTTTTTTTTAGCGAAAATGCCATAGGGCGAGCTTTATTACTTTCAAATCACAGTTACATAAAAGATTATGTCTAGAAGAATAAATCTAGGAGGATCACCATCCCAAAAAACTACAACTTTAGAATCATAAACGTGCCTTGCTAAATTATGTGTGGCCCTATTGGCGTCCCTAGGACAGTGCTGAAAGCTCACTGTACCTAGTCTTGTTGCTCGCTGGAAACAATCCGCAAGTATCGCCGTGGCTGGGCTTAAATCTTCATTCGCACCAGCGCAAGCTTGGATTAATTCCAGTGAATCAGACTCCATGATAACCCCATTGCAGCCTATATTTTCAAGCAATATCAGGCCCTGTTGCAAAGCTAAGGTTTCAGCTATGCTAGCATCATACACGTTATTCAGAAGCCATGCGCCATCTGCTATTGCCTCCCCCTTATAATTCTGAATCACTGCCACTGCTGCTCCTGACCCATCTTAAAAAAAAGTTGCGTCCATGTTCATCTTGTAGCTGCCAGCAGGAGGTTTCTGCCATGGTATTTTTTGTGACTGTACCACACTCTAAGCCGCTGCAAAGTTCGATGTGATTGCGTTGATAGCAAAAGTTGTCCTCCTGGGCGAAATCACTTGGTTTCCTTTCACATAGATAGTCTGTTTTCCAGAACCGGGAGCAGTCTATATTTCTCCGGTTGGTTTCGTTCAGAGCGGATGCTAGTTTTTTTTGAGGAACAGAGCGAATGTTAGTTTTGGCTGGAGCGGGACCGCACACACGTGGTTGTTATGGGCCAGCTCAACAGAGCCTATGCACTACACAAGTAAAGCATTCGTTAATCAAATCCAATGAACGCCTGCAAAGGTTGCACCAAGGGGAGGCCCACACATCAGTCACCGTGAATCTGCTAATAGCCCGAGCACTGGCCTAGATGACCACAGATAAACTAGGAGGAGATGCCGATGGATGTTCTTGCCTCCGTGGACAACTTTTGGTAGTTGGCTACTACTAGGTATGTGCACGACCATTATTGTGTGGTTTTGCTCGTGTCTGTGTCATGAGTGTTTGCACCGTCTCCGATGGGTCAACAAGCAGTGAATGCAACACGAGTGGATTTCGACTATGTGTGCTTTGTCTAGCACTCGGTCTGGAGTTTCGAGGTGAAAACTCTAGGCCTGATTTGATTATGACTTGCAGCGTGACCTAGCCAATAAAGCTGGTCAGACTAGATCAATCTACAGATCAAGGGGCCGCGCCCCGGCGCGAGACAATGGCTATGAAGCCCGGCGTGATGACTATTACTATACTCAAGATCAGAACTGAACTCAGATGCCAGCCGATCTTCGCTGTGATATCGCGCGTTATATAGGGGCCGCACACCATTTATGCTTCACCGATGAGATCATGGAACATCAATTTTCGGAAGGGTTTAAACCCGTAAATATCAAACAGTTCGATGGAACAACGGATCCGGCCGTCTGGATCGAAGAGTTTCTCCTCCACATCCACATGGCTCGAGGAGATGATCTCCATGCCATTAAATATCTCCCTCTAAAGCTGAAAGGACCGGCGCGGGATTTGCTGAACAGCCTCCCAGAAAACTCCATTGGAACCTGGAAAGATCTGGAAGACGCCTTTCAGGCTAACTTTTAGGGCACTTATGTCCGGCCACCGGATGTTGACGACTTGAGTCACATAATACAGCAGCCAGGCAAATCAGCTCGCAAACTTTGGAATCGGTTCTTAACTAAAAAGAACCAGATCGTGGATTGTCCGGACGCCGAAGCCTTAGCAGCCTTCAAAGACAACGTCCGGGACAAATGGCACGCTCGACACCTCGGACAGAAAAAACCAAAAACAATGGCGGCATTAACCGCACTCATGACCCGCTTCTGTGCGGGCGAGGATAGCTGGTTGGATCGTAGAAGCAACAGCTCGGGCGACCCCGACACTTCTGAGGTGAGGGATGGCAATGGTAAGCCTCTCGCAATAAAAACAAATGTCAAAACAACAACGACGATGCAGACGATACGACAGTCAATGCCGGATTCAGCAGCCCTAAGTCCGGTCAGCGGAAGAAACCTTTCAAACGCAACAAAGACGGGCCATCCGGCCTGGATAAAATCCTCGAGAGGCCCTGTCAGATTCATGGCACACCCAATAAGCCTGCGAACCATACCAATAGGAATTGTTGGGTTTTCAAACAGGCCAGTAAGATAAACAGCAAACACAAGGGAAAGGGACCTCCAAGCAAAGACAATGACGAACCCCGTCAGCCGAACACCGGGGGTCAGAAGTAGTTTCCCCCAGAATTAAAGACAGTGAACATGATCTATGTCACTCACATCCCCAAAAGGGAGCGCAAACGCGCACTACGGGACATCTACACTGTAGAGCATGTCGCCCCAAGTTCAACCCATGGTCAGCCTATCCGATCACCTTTGATCGCACGGATCACCCAACCAGTATATGTCCCGGGGGTTCGGCCGCCCTGGTGCTTGATCCAATCATTGACGGATACCACCTCACTAGAATCCTTATGGATAGAGGTAGCAGTCTCAACTTGATTTATCAAGACACTGTCAGTAAGATGGGCATTGACCCATCAAGAATCAAGCCTAGTAACACTACCTTTAAAGGTGTGATGCCAGGAGTGGAGGCCCGTTGTACGGGCTCACTGATGCTGGAGGTAGTATTCGGCTCCCCAGACAACTTTCGCAGCGAGGAATTGACCTTCGACATCATCCCTTTCCGCAGTGGCTATCATGCACTGCTCGGACGAACTATTTTCGCCCGCGTTGTCCCTTACTATTCTCACTTAAAGCTTAAAATGCCCGGACCTCGTGGCTCATTACAGCCAATGGTAATATGGAGTGCTCCCTCTGTACTGAAGAGCACACCACGGCCCTTGCAGCCGAAGTGTATGGCGGCCTTATCAAGCCAAACAGCTCATCAGCCAATAAAGCCAATGACGTACCCAAACGAGTCCGGTACGCGCATAATAGAGATAAATCAACGGATCCGGATCTTGATTAGCAGTTCGGCCTCCGCCGATCGCCCTACCAGGTTATGGCTTGTGTACCGCGCGTACATAATTATGCACTGAAAATACCTTGGGCAGCGCCGGAGGCACACTGCAGAAAAGGTCCATTGCACGGCTTGACCCTATCCGGACCACATATATCTTTTTCCTCTTACTGCAGGTTCGTCAAGAGCCCTACTTGCTAGATGGTTGTTGCAGGAGATCCTTTTAAGGCTAGCATTTCCCAACCATCAAATACTCCTATCAAAGGACTCATTACTAAGGAGAAATGACACAGACGTGCGGCAGGGCATCATTGGAGTTTTTTCGAACTATGGTCTTTAGGCCTTGTGTTAGACTTTCCCTTACGTAAAACCTTTTCTTTTCCTCTTTAGGCATGTAATATGACCTTAATATTAAACGGCATTGTCTGTCGTCAACGTATCAATAAAGATAAAAAGGAAGCAGATGATTATCACCTTCTTGGTTGGGTCCTGATATTACCTTGTCATCTGTGTTCCCCCTTACGTTGGACTGACAATGGCCGCATGATGGTGTTTTTCATGCTAGTCCTTGTGAAACGCAATTCTTGGAGTTTTGCTCGGGCTTCATCTTCAAGGGTGAAAACCCATCATTTGTTTTATGCTAGCACATGGCTCGTTCATTGCTACGTAACTATAAAATACGAGGATTCATTTCACTGATTAAGAGCATCATTTTTAGTTGAAGTCATATTTTTGCATTTGTTATTTGTACATCTTACATTCTTAAGAAGTTGATCCCCACTACTAGTAATTCTCTCTACATGCACACTATCCACATCATCATGATGCCACATCAGCGTTCAACCTCTCCACTTCAGCAACTCTCAGCATGCATAATGCTTTATTTTTAACATCATCTTCACTACATTTGCATGCACTATTGTTTCTCAACTATCCCCATATTGCTCTGTGAAAGTGCGTTAAGTCGACTAGAGGGGGGTGAATAGGCGATTTTTACAAATTCGTCACTGAGGAATTTCAAGGTGAGGAAATTCCTAAGTCACGAACTACAAGCAGCGGAATAAGTACTCAGGTATAAGCATAACAGAGCAATAGCATAGTCATCATGATGAAATGAAAGACAGACACAGAGTACAGAAAGCGTAAACACGGGATAAGCAGGCTAAAGACAATGTGACTGAAGAAATTGGATTGAGGAAATATAGAAAGTCTTCAGTCAAAGTCTTCAAACAGTAATGATAAGGTTCCTCAACACATGAATGACGAAATGAAAGGGTTGAGGAAATAGAACCAGTAGTCTTGATGAAGACAATGATTTGGTAGACCAGTTCCAACTGTTGTGACAGTTGTACGTATGGTTGGAGCGGCTGAGTATTTAAACTCGAGGACACATAGTCCCGAACACACAGTCCTCATCGTATTCTCCTTGAGCTAAGATCACACAGACCTCGCCCTACACTCGTGGTAAGTCTTCACAGGTGACTTCCAAACCTTCACAGACTTGGTCACTCGGCGATCCACAATTCCTCTTGGATGCTCAGACCTTGATGCCTAACCGTCTGGAGGATACACAGTCCTTAAAGGTAACAAGCGTCGGTTCCACACAGGAACAATCTCTTCAGTGATGCCTAATCACTTTGGGTTTGGGATTTGGGTTTTCCTCACTTGATGATTTTCGCTCAAAGTCCTCGGATGATAGGATGCTCTCAATTGACAAGTGTCAGTTTTTCTCGGAGCAGTGATGACCCACAAGTGTAGGGGATCTATCGTAGTCCTTTTGATAAGTAAGAGTGTGGAACCCAACGAGGGGCAGAAGGAAATGACAAGCGGCTTTCAGTAAGGTATTCTCTGCAAGCACTGAAATTGTAGGTAACAGATAGTTTTGTATAAGATAATTTGTAACGAGTAACAAGCAGTGAAAGTAAATAAGGTGCAGCAAGGTGGCCCAATCCTTTTTGTAGCAAAGGACAAGCCTGGACAAGTTCTTATAATGAGAAAAGCGCTCCCGAGGACACATGGGAATTGTCGTCAAGCTAGTTTTCATCACGCTCATATGATTCGCGTTCGTTACTTTGATAATTTGATATGTGGGTGGATCGGTGCTTGGGTGCTGCCCTTTCTTGGACAACCATCCCACTTATGATTAACCCCTATTTCAAGCATCCACAACTACAAAATAAGTATTAAGGTAAACCTAACCATAGCATGAAATAAGTGGATCCAAGTCAGCTCCTTACGAAGCAACTTATAAACTAGGGTTTAAGCTTCTGTCACTCTAGCAACCCATCATCTACTTATTACTTCCCAATGCCTTCCTCTAGGCCCAAATAATGGTGAAGTGTCATGTAGTCGACGTTCACATAGCACCACTAGAGGAAAGACAACATACATCTCATAAAAATATCGAACGAATACCAAATTCACATGACTAATAATAGCAAGACTTCACCCATGTCCTCAGGAACAAACATAACTACTCACAAAGCATATTCATGTTCATAATCAGAGGGGTATTAATATGCATTAAGTATATGAACATATGATCTTCCACCAAATAAACCAACTAGCATCAACTACAAGGAGTAATCAACACTACTAGCAACCCACAGGTACCAATCTGGGGTTTTGGTACAAAGATTGGATACAAGAGATGAACTAGGGTTTTAGAGGAGATGGTGCTGGTGAATATGTTGATGGAGATTGACCCCCTCCCGATGAGAGGATCGTTGGTGATGACGATGGTGATGATTCCCCCTCCAGGAGGGAAGTTTCCCCGGCAGAACAGCTCCGCCGGAGCCCTAGACTGGTTCCGCCAAGGTTCCGCCTCGTGGCAGCAGAGTTTCGTCCCATAAGCTTACTTATGATTTTTTTCTAGGGTAAAAGACTTCATATAGCAAAAGATGGGCACCGGAGGGCTTCCAGGGGGCCCACGAGGCAGGGGGGCACGCCCTGTAAGGGTGGGCGCGCCCCCACCCTCGTGGACGGTGGATGGCCCCCCTCAGGTATTTCTTCCGCTGAATAATTCTTATTAATTCCAAAAATGACTTTCGTGGTGTTTCAGGACTTTTGGAGCTATGCAGAATAGGTCTCCAATATTTGCTCCTTTTCCAGCCCAGAATCCCAGATGCCGGCATTCTCCCTCTTCATGTTAAACCTTGTAAAATAAGAGAGAATAGCCATAAGTATTGTGTCATAACGTGTAATAACAGCCCATAATGCAATAAATATCGATATAAAAGCATGATGCAAAATGGACGTATCAACTCCCCCAAGCTTAGACCTCGCTTGTCCTCAAGCGGAAGCCGATATCGAAAAATATGTCCACATGTTTAGAGATAGAGGTGTCGATAAAAACAAAATACGGACATGAGGGCATCATGATCATTCTTATAACAGCAACATATATAGATTTTTTCATATGATTTCTTATGCTCAAGTAACAATCTATTCACAATGTCAAGTATGCATCATAAACTTCATTGGGAACTAACAAACTATAATCTCAGTACTGAAGCAATTGCAATTTATCATAACTTAGGAAAGAGTCAATATAAGAGCTTTTCAGCAAGTCCACATACTCAACTATCATTTAGTCTTTCACAATTGCTGACACTCACGCAATACTTATGGTTATGGAGTTTTAATCGGACACAGAGAAAGATAGGGGCTTATAGTGTTGCCTCCCAATGTTTTACCTCAAGGGTAATGTCAACAATAATAGTTCATTCTAACTTACATCCAATTGGATATATATATATCAGGATCTTTCCAACACGAGGTGCTTGCCAAAGGATAAAATGAAAAAGGGAAAGGTGAGGATCACCTTGACTCTTGCATAATGTAAAAGACATAAAGTAAAAGATAGGCCCTTCGCAGAGGGAAGCAGAGGTTGTCATGTGCTTTTAGGGGTTGGATACACGAAATCTTAATGCAAAAGAACGTCACTTTATATTGCCACTTGTGATATGAACCTTTATTATGCAGTCCGTCGCTTTTATTACTTCCATATCACACGATCGTATAAAGCTTATTTTCTTCGCATTAATAAGTCATACATATTTAGAGAGAAATTTTTATTGCTTGCAACATGACAACTTACTTGAAGGATCTTACTCAATCCATAGGTAGGTATGGTGGACTCTCATGGCAAAACTGGGTTTAAGGATATTTGGAAGCACAAGTAGTATCTCTACTTGGTGCAAGGAGTTTGGCTAGCATGAGGGAGAAAGGCAAGCTCAACATGTTGGACGATCCATGACAATATACTTTAACTAAGATGTGAGAAAACATAACCCATTACGTTGTCTTCCTTGTCCAACATCAACTCTTTAGCATGTCATACTTTAATGAGTGCTCAGAATCATAAAAGATGTCCAAGATAGTATATTTATATGTGAGAACCTCTCTTTCTTTATTACTTCCTATTAATTGCAACGATGACCAAAACTATATTTGCCAACTCTCAACAACTTTTATGTATCATACTCTTTATGTGTGAAGTCATTACTATCTATAAGATCAATATGAACTCTTTTATTTATTTTATTCTTTCATGCACTTAAGGTCATAGCAAGATGGCAAAGCCCTTGACTCAACACTAATCTTTATTATATATAGCTCACGAACTCGATTACATAAAGGGATCAAAAAGCAAAACTCAAAACTAAATCATACCAAAACTTTATTCTACTTGATCAAGATATTACCAAAAGGATCGAACTAAGAAAAACAGTAAAGATAGGAGTGTGATGGTGATACGATACCGGGGCACCTCCCCCAATCTTGGCAGTTGCCAAGAGGAGTGCCCATACCCATGTGATTATGTCCTTGGAGGTGATGAAGGTGGTGATGATGATGGTGGATAATCGCACATCGAGCGTAAAAGCTCCTCCAATTTGTGGATAATGCCCTTGAGTGCGACGATATGATCCTTCAACAAAATATTTTCCTGTGTGAGATACTTGTTTTGTATGCGAGCTAACTCAATCATCTTGAAAGCTTCAATCTTAGTTGGGGTAAAGAGGTTAGGAAGAGGTTGAAGTATGTTTTCTTCTTCAGCCACCGGAGCTTGATCCTCCATGGCCTTCTTGATCCCATCATCCTTGTTGGTCTCCTCAGGTTCTTTTCTCTTTAGCTCTATCTTCAATAGCCAAGCATCCTTGTCTTCATTGTTGGAGAAGGGTGACGTCATGATGCTCTAGATCTGTTAGAAAAATGGCTCGAAACAAAGACAAAGGTTTTTTGTGTGATATGGTGGTCAAAACCTTCGGGAGATTATATAATGAATTTTTACCGACCAAAAGAAGTATCGTGCAAGAAAACAGAGTCCGGAGAGCACACGAGGTGCCCACGAGGCAGGGGGCGCGCCCAGTAAGGTGCCCTGCACCCTCATGGACGCCTCGTGTCCTTCCCGGACTACTTCTTATTTTCCTATTTTCTTAAATACTCCAAAACAGAGAAAAATTGCTATTAGAATTGTTTTGGAGTTGGTTTACTTACCGTACCACATACCTATTCCTTTTCGGAGTCTGAAACATTCTGGAAAGTGTCTCTTATGTATTCCTCCGGGGTTACGGTTTCAATAATATTAGTTTCAACATTTATAGGATTGCCTGAGATATAATGTTTGATTCTTTGACCGTTTACCACCTTAGGGTTTGTGCCTTGTTGATTTTTATGGCACCGGAACGATAAACCTCCTCGATAACGTAAGGGCCTTCCCATTTAGAGAGAAGTTTTCCTGCAAAAAATCTTAAACGAGAGTTGAATAGCAACACATAATCACCTACGTTAAACTCACGCTTTTGTATCCTCTTGTCATGCCATCTTTTAACTTTTTCTTTAAACAGCTTGGCATTCTCATAGGCTTGGGTTCTCCATTCATCAATTGAGCTAATGTCGAATAACCTCTTCTCACCGGCAAGTTTCAAATCATAATTGAGCTCTTTAATGGCCCAATATGCCTTATGTTCAAGTTCAAGAGGTAAGTGACATGCTTTACCATAAACCATTTTATATGGAGACATACCCATAGGATTTTTATATGCAGTTCTATAGGCCCATAATGCATCATCAAGTTTCTTGGACCAATTCTTTCTAGATCTATTAACAGTCTTTTGCAAAATTAATTTGAGCTCTCTATTACTCAATTCTACTTGACCACTAGACTGTGGGTGATATGGAGATGCAATTCTATGATTAACATCATACTTAGCAAGCATTTTATGAAAAGCACCATGAATAAAATGTGAACCACCATCAGTCATGAGATATCTAGGGACTCCAAACCTTGGAAAAATAACTTCTTTAAGCATCTTAATGGAGGTGTTATGATCAGCACTACTAGTTGGAATAGCTTCTACCCACTTAGTAACGTAATCAACAACAACTAAAATATGTGTATATCCATTAGAGGCAGGAAAAGGTCCCATATAATCAAAGCCCCAAACATCAAAATGTTCAATAATAAGAGAATAGTTCATAGGCATTTCTTGATGTCTACTGATATTACCAATTCTTTGACATTCATCACAAGACAAGACAAACTTACGGGCATCGTTGAAGAGAGCAGGCCAATAAGAACCGGATTGCAATACCTTATGTGTAGTTCTATCTCCAGTGTGGTGTCCTCCATATGCCTCGGAGTGACACTTGCGTAGGATCTGCTCCTGTTCATTCTCAGGTACACAACGTCTAATAACACCATCTACTCCTTCTTTATAAAGGTGTGGGTCATCCCAGAAGTAATGTCTTAAATCATAAAAGAACTTTTTCTTTTGCTGGTATGTGAAACTAGGTGGTATAAATTAAGCAACAATGTAATTAGCATAATCAGCATACCATGGAGCAGTACGAGAAGCATTTATGACAGCTAATTGTTCATCAGGAAAGCTATCATCAATAGGTAGTGGGTCATCA
The DNA here is from genome assembly GCF_002162155.2 of Triticum dicoccoides. NCBI lineage: Eukaryota > Viridiplantae > Streptophyta > Magnoliopsida > Poales > Poaceae > Triticum > Triticum dicoccoides. Next base: position 446,854,470 of record NC_041381.1, on the reverse strand, counting down.
AGAACATTCTCTAACCTAGACAAGTTGTCTGTAACGGGGTTCTCCGCTCCCTTTCTATCAATAATATGCAAATCAAATTCTTGGAGCAAGAGAACCCATCTAATAAGTCTAGGTTTGGCATCTTTCTTTTCCATAAGATATTTAATAGCAGCATGATTAGTGTGAATAGTTACTTTAGAATCAACAATATAAGGTCTGAACTTATCACAAGCAAATACAACTGCTAAGAATTCTTTTTCAGTGGTAGCATAATTTCTCTGGGGAGTGTCTAGAGTTTTACTAGCATATTGAATAACATTTAATTTCTTATCAACTCTTTGCCCTAGAACAACACCTACAGCATAATCTCTAGCATCACACATAATTTCAAAGGGTAAATTCCAATCAGGTGGCTGAACAATAGGTGCAGAAATCAAAACTTTCTTAAGTATTTCAAATGCTTCTACACAATCATCATCGAAGACAAAAGGAATATCTTTTTGCAATAAATTAGTCAGAGGCCTAGAGATTTTAGAAAAGTCCTTAATGAACCTCCTATAAGAACCAACATGACCAAGGAAACTTCGTATACCTTTAATGTCCTTGGGACATGGCATCTTTTCAATAGCACCAACTTTAGCTTTATCAACTTCAATACCTCTTTCAGAAATTTTATGCCCCAAGACAATGCCTTCATTAACCATAAAGTGGCACTTTTCCCAATTCAAAACAAGACTTGTATCTTCACATCTCTGCAAAACTCGATTAAGGTTGCTCAAGCAATCATCAATGGAGGATCCATAAACGGAGAAATCATCCATGAATACCTCACAAATATTTTCACAGAAGTCAGAGAATATAGCCATCATGCATCTTTGAAAGGTAGCAGGTGCATTACATAAACCAAAAGGCATATGTCTATAAGCAAAAGTACCGAAAGGGCAAGTAAAAGTAGTCTTTGCTTGATCGTCCGCTGATACAGGTATTTGAGAGAAACCAGAATAACCATCTAGAAAGCAAAAATGTGTGTATTTGGATAGTCTTTCTAGCATTTGATTAATAAAAGGTAAAGGGTAATGATCTTTCTTAGTAGCTTTATTTAATTTATGAAAATCAATTACCATCCTATAACCTGTAATAATTCTTTGCGGAATCAATTCATCTTTATCATTAGGAACTACAGTAATACCTCCCTTCTTTGGGACACAATGGACAGGACTTACCCACTGACTATCAGCAACGGGATAAATTATACCTGCCTCGAGGAGCTTTAGTATTTCCTTTCTTACCAGTTCTTTCATCTTAGGATTCAACCGTCGTTGATGATCTCTAACTGGTTTGGCATCTTCTTCCAAATTTATTTTGTGTTGGCATAGAGTGGGACTAATGCCCTTAAGATCATCAAGAGTATATCCAATAGTAGCACAGTGTTTCTTTAGAGTTTTCAATAATCTTTCCTCTTCCTGCTCTGAAAGGTTAGCACTAATAATAACAGGATATATCTTCTTTTCATCAAGATAAGCATATTTAAGAGTATCAGGTAAATGTTTAAGCTCAAACACGGGATCACCCTTGGGTGGAGGGGGATCCCCTAGGATTTCAACAGGCAAGTTGTGTTTCAAAATAGGACCCTGTTTAAAGAATACTTCATCTATTTCCCTTCTTTCATTCATAAACATATCATTTTCATGGTCTAGCAAATATTGTTCTAATGGATTAGTAGGAGGCACGACAATAGAAGCAAGACCAATAATTTCATCCTTACCGGGCAATTCTTTATCACGGGGTTGTCTACGGAATTTAGCAAAATTAAACTCATGTTTCATATCCCCTAAGCCAATTGTAACAACATCCTTTTCACAATCAATCCTAGCATTAACAATATTCAAGAAGGGTCTACCAAATATAATGGGACAAAAGCTATCTTGTGGGGAACCAAGAACAAGAAAATCAGTAGGATATTTAACTTTCCCACACAAGACTTCAACATCTCTAACAATCCCAAATGGTGAAACAGTATCTCTATTGGCAAGTTTAATTGTAACATCAATCTCTTCTAACTCAGTAGGGGCAATATCATGCATAATTTCTTCATGTAAGGAAAAAGGTATTGCACTAGCACTAGCACCCATATCACATAAGCCATGATAACAATGATCTCCTATTTTAACAGAAATAACAGGCATGCCCACAACAGGTCGATGTATCTTAGCATCAGGTCTAGCAATATTAGCAGCTTCATCACAGAAATAAATAACATGCCCATCAATATTATCAGTCAAGAGATGTTTAACCATAGGAATACTAGGTTCAACTTTAATTTTCTCAGGAGGTGTATAGGTTCTAGTATTACTCTGACGAATAATAGTTGAAGCTTTGGCATGATCCTTTATCCTAACAGGGAAAGGTGGTTTCTCAACATAAGTAGTAGGAACAATAGGATCATTATAAGTGGTAGTCCTTTCTTCAACTATAACAGGTGCAACTACTTTTACTTCAGTGGGAGGATTATATTTAAACCACTTCTCCTTAGGGAGATCAACATGAGTAGCAAATGATTCACAGAAGGAAGCTACTATCTCAGAGTCAAGTTCATATTTAGTGCTAAATCCACGAAAAGCATCGATATCCATAAAAGATTTAACACAATCAAACTTAAGTGTCATACCTGACTCCTTACCATCGTCGGAATCCCAATCTTCAGAGTTGCGTTTAATTCTTTCCAATAAATCCCACTTGAATTCAATAGTCTTCATCATATAAGAGCCAGCACAAGAAGTATCAAACATGGTGCGATCATTGAGAGAAACCCGATCATAAATTTTTTGAATAATCATTTCTCTTGAGAGCTCATGATTGGGGCATGAATATAACATTGACTTAAGCCTCCCCCAAGCTTGAGCGATGCTTTCTCCTTCGCGAGGCCAAAAATTATATATATAATTACGATCACGATGAACAAGATGCATAGGATAAAACTTTTGGTGAAATTCCAATTTCAATCGTTTATAGTCCCAAGATCCCATATCATCACATAGCCTATACCATGTCAATGCGTCTCCCTTCAGAGATAAAGGGAAGACCTTCTTCTTAACAACGTCATCGAGCATACCTGCAAGCTTAAATAATCCACAAACTTCATCCACATAGATAAGGTGTAAATCGGGATGCAATGTTCCATCTCCTGCAAAGGGATTAGCTAGCAGTTTCTCTTTTATACCCGTAGGAATTTCAAAGTAAACATTTTTAGTAGGTTCAGTAGGTTGAGGAGCAGCCCTTTGCTCTACTGGTCGGGACGAAGATGCCCCAAACAAGCCCCTCAAAGGATTAGTTTCCATAGTAACAGGTGACAGTAAATTTCAGCACACTATATAAATGTTTCCTTACTAATTTCCACTCACCAAAGGCACTTCACTCCCCGACAACGGCGCCAGAAAAGAGTCTTGATGACCAACAAGTGTAGGGGATTGATCATAGTCCTTTCGATAAGTAAGAGTGTCGAACCCAACAAAGAGCAGAAGGAAATGACAAGCGGTTTTCAGTAAGGTATTCTCTGCAAGCACTGAAATTGTAGGTAACAGATAGTTTTGTGATAAGATAATTTGTAACGGGTAACAAGCAGTGAAAGTAAATAAGGTGCAGCAAGGTGGCCCAATCCTTTTTGTAGCAAAGGACAAGCCTGGACAAGTTCTTATAATGAGAAAAGTGCTCCCGAGGACACATGGGAATTATCGTCAAGCTAGTTTTCATCACGCTCATATGATTCACATTCGTTACTTTGATAATTTGATATGTGGGTGGACCAGTGCTTGGGTGCTTCCCTTTCTTGGACAAGCATCCAACTTATGATTAACCCCTATTGCAAGCATCCGCAACTACAAAAGAAGTATTAAGGTAAACCTAACCATAGCATGAAACAAGTGGATCCAAATCAGCCCCTTATGAAGCAACTTATAAACTAGGGTTTAAGCTTCTGTCACTCTAGCAACCCATCATCTACTTATTACTTACCAATGCCTTCCTCTAGGCCCAAATAATGGTGAAGTTTCATGTAGTCGATGTTCACATAACACCACTAGAGGAAAGACAACATACATCTCATCAAAATATCGAACGAATACCAAATTCACATGACTACTAATAGCAAGACTTCACCCATGTCCTCAGGAACAAACATAACTACTCACAAATCATATTCATGTTCATAATCAGAGGGGTATTAATATGCATTAAGGATCTAAACATATGATCTTCCACCAAATAAACCAACTAGCATCAACTACAAGGAGTAATCAACACTACTAGCAACCGACAGGTACCAATCTGAGGTTTTGGTACAAAGATTGGATACAAGAGATGAACTAGGGTTTCAGAGGAGATGGTGCTGGTGAAGATGTTGATGGAGATTGACCCCCTCCCGATGAGAGGATCGTTGGTGATGACGATGGTGATGATTTCCCCCTCCCAGAGGGAAGTTTCCCTGGCAGAACAGCTCCGCCGGAGCCCTAGATTGGTTCCGCCAAGGTTCCGCCTCATGGCGGCGGAGTTTCGTCCCGTAAGCTTACTTATGATTTTTTCCAGGGTAAAATACTTCATATAGCAGAAGATGGGCACCGGCGGGCTGCCAGGGGGCCCACGAGGCAGGGGGTGCCCTATAAGGGTGGGCGCGCCCCCACCCTCGTGGACGGGGGGTGGCCCCCCTCAGGTATTTCTTCCGCTGAATAGTTCTCACTAATTCCAAAAATGACTTTCGTGGAGTTTCAGGACTTTTGGAGTTGTGCATAATAGGACTCCAATATTTGCTCCTTTTCCAGCCCAGAATCCCAGCTGCCGGCATTCTCCCTCTTCATGTTAAACCTTGTAAAATAAGAGAGAATAGCCATAAGTATTGTGACATAACGTGTAATAACAGCCCATAATGCAATAAATATCGATATAAAAGCATGATGCAAAATGGACATATCAAGCAGCCAACTAGCTAGTGGTTGTAGGGGGCGGCTATTTATAGCCTAGGGAGCAGCCCGACATGATAAGACATAAATGTGTTGGAAATATGCCCTAGAGGCAACAATAAAATGGTTATTATTATATTTCCTTGTTCATGATAATTGTCTATTGTTCATGCTATAATTGTATTAACCAAAAACCGTAATGCATGTGTTAATACATAGACCACAACATGTCCCTAGTGAGCCTCTAGTTGACTAGCTCGTTGATCAATAGATGGTCATGGTTTCCTGACCATGGACATTGGATGTCATTGATAACAGGATCACATCATTAGGATATTGATGTGATGGACAAGACCCAATCCTAAGCATAGCACAAGATCGTGTAGTTTGTTTGCTAAGAGCTTTTATAATGTCAAGTATCATTTCCATATACCATGAGATTGTGCAACTCCCGGATACCGTAGGAATGCTTTGGGTGTACCAAACGTCACAACGTAACTGGGTGGCTATAAAGGTACACTACAGGTATCTCCGAAAGTGTCTGTTCAGTTGGCACGAATCGAGACTGGAATTTGTCACTCCGTATGACGGAGAGGTATCTCTGGGCCCACTCGGTAATGCAGCATCATAATGAGCTCAATGTGACTAAGGAGTTAGTCATGGGATCATGCATTACGAAACGAGTAAAGAGACTTGCCGGTAACGAGATTGAACGAGGTATTGGGATACCGACGATCGAATCTCGGGCAAGTAACATACCGATTGACAAAGGGAATTGTATACGGGATTGATTGAATCCCCGACATTGTGGTTCATCCGATGAGATCATCGTGGAACATGTGGGAACCAGCATGGGTATCCAGATTCCGTTGTTGGTTATTGGCCGGAGAGATGTCTCGGTCATGTCTGCATGATTCCTGAACCCGTAGGGTCTACACACTTAAGGTTCGGTGACGCTAGAGTTGTTATGGGAATTAGTATGTGGTTACCGAATGTTGTTCGGAGTATCGAATGAGATGCTGGACGTCACGAGGAGTTCCAGAATGGTCCGGAGATAAAGATTTACATATGGGAAGTCCTTATTCGGTCGCCAGAAGTATTCAGGGGTTTATCGGTATTGTACCCGGACCACCGAAAGGGTTCTGGGTGTCCACCGGGAGGGTCCACCTGCCCCGGAGGGCCCTATCAGCTAAATATAGAGGGGAACCAGCCCCTAAGTCGGCTGGGCACCAAACCCCCTAGGGACCATGCGCCTAGGGTTGGGGGAAACCCTAAAGGGGGCGCCCCGCTTGGCTTGGGGGGCAAGCCTCCCCCTTGGTCGCCGTGCCCCCCTCTAGATCCATCTGGAGGGGTCCGGCCCCCTCTCCCTTGCCCCTATAGATAGAGGGGAGGTGGGAGGGCTGCCGCACCCTTCCCTTGGTGCAGCCCTCCCCCTCTCCAACACCCCCTCCTCCTCCGTAGTGCTTGGCGAAGCCCTGCCGGAGAACTGCAAGCTCCACCACCATGCTGTCGTGCTGCCGGAGCTCTCCCTCAACTTCTCCTCTCCCCTTGCTGGATCAAGAAGGAGGAGACGTCCCTGGGCTATACGTGTGTTGAACGCGGAGGCACCATCCGTTCGGCGTTAGATCGGATCTTCCACGATTTGAATCGCCGCGAGTACGACTCCATCATCTATGTTCTAGTAATGCTTCCGCTTAGCGATCTTCAAAGGTATGGAGATGCACATCCTCTCTCTCTCTCTTGTTGCTAGAATCCCATAGATTGATCTTGGTGATACGTAGGAAAAATTTGAATTATTGCTATGTTCCCCAACTGTGGCATCAGAGCTAGGTCTATGCGTAGATTCTCTGCCCGAGTAGAACACAAATAGTTGTGGGTGTTGTTTTTTTCAATATGCTTACCATTACTAGTCTTATCTTGATTTGGCGGCATTGTGGGATGAAGCGGCCCGGACCGACCTTACACGTACGCTTACGTGAGACAGGTTCCACCGACTGACATGCACTTGTTGCATAAGGTGGCTAGCGGGTGTCTGTCTCTCCCACTTTAGTCAGATCAGATTCGATGAAAAGGATCTTTATGAAGGATAAATAGCAATTGGCATATCACCGTTGTGGCTTTTGCGTAGGTAAGAAACGTTCTTGCTAGAAACCCATAGCAGCCACGTAAAACATGCAACAACAATTAGAGGACGTCTAACTTGTTTTTGCAGGGTATGCTATGTGATGTGATATGTCAAAAAGAATGTGATGAATGATATATGTGATGTATGAGATTGATCATGTTCTTGTAATAGGAATCACGACTTGCATTTCAATGAGTATGACAACCGGCAGGAGCCATAGGAGTTGTCTTAATTTATTGTATGACCTACGTGTCATTGAAAAACGCCATGTAATTACTTTAATTTATTGTTAACCGTTAGCCATAGTAGTAGAAGTAACAGTTGGCGAGAAAACTTCAGGAAGACACGATGATGGAGATCATGGTGTCATGCCGGTGATGAAGGTGATCATGCCGCGCCTCAAAGATGGAGATCAAAGGCGCAAGATGATATTGGCCGTATCATGTCACTTTATGATTTGCATGTGATGTTTGTCATGTTTACATCTTATTTTCTTAGAACGCCAGTAGCATAAATAAGATGATCCCTCATTAAAAATTTGAAGAAAGTGTTCCCCCTAACTGTGCACCGTTGCGGAAGTTTATTGTTTCGAAGCACCACGTGATGATCGGGTGTGATAGATTCTAACATTCACATACAACAGGTGTAAGCCAGATTTACACATGCAAAACACTTAGGTTGACTTGACCAGCCTAGCATGTACATACATGGCCTTGGAACACAAGAGACTGAAAGGTCGAACATGAGTCGTATAGTAGATACGATGAACTTGAAGATGTTCACCGATGATGACTAGTCCGTGTCAAGTGATGATCGGACACGGCCTAGTTGACTCGGATCATGTATCACTTAGATGACTAGAGGGATGTCTATCTGAGTGGGAGTTCATTAAATAATTTGATTAGATGAACTTAATTATCATGAACATAGTCTAAAATATCTTTGCAATATGTCTTGTAGATCAAATGGCCCACGCTAATGTTGCCCTCAACTTCAACGCGTTCCTAGAGAAAACCAAGCTGAAAGACGATGGTAGCAACTATACGGACTGGGTTCAGAACTTGAGGATCATCCTCATAGCTGCCAACAAAGCATATGTCCTAGAAGCACCGCTAGGTGAAGAGCCCATTTTCCCAGCAACTCAAGACGTTATGAACGCCTGGCAGTTGCGTAGTGATGATTACTCCCTGGTTCAGTGCGGCATGCTTTACAGCTTAGAACCGGGCTCCAAAAGCGTTTTGAGCAGCACGGAGCATATGAGATGTTCCAGGAGCTGAAAATGGTTTTCCAAGCTCATGCCCGGGTCGAGAGATATGAAGTCTCCGACAAGTTCTACAGTTGTAAGATGGAGGAAAACAGTTCTGTCAGTGAGCATATACTCACTATGTCCGGGTTACACAATCGTTTGTCTCAGTTGGGAGTTAATCTCCCAGATGACTCGGTCATTGGCAGGATCCTCCAGTCGCTCCCACTTAGCTACAAGAGCTTTGTGATGAACTACAATATGCAAGGGATGGAGAAGTCCATTCCTGAGCTATATTCAATGCTGAAATCAGCGAAGGTGGAAATCAAAAAGGAACATCAAGTGTTGATGGTGAATAAAACCACTAGTTTCAAGAAAGGCAAGGGTAAAAAGAACTTCAAGAAGGACGACAAGGGAGTTGCCGCGCCCGGTAAATCAGTTGCCGGGCAGAAGCCAAGCAATGGACCCAAGCCCGAGACTCAGTGCTTTTATTGCAAGGGAAATGGTCACTAGAAGCGGAACTGCCCCAAGTACTTAGCGGATAAGAAGGCCGGCAACACCAAAGGTATATGTGATATACATGTTATTTATGTGTACCTTACCAGTACTCATAGTAGCTCCTGGGTATTTGATACTAGTGCAGTTGCTCATATTTGTAACTCAAAACAGGAGTTGCAGAATAAGCGGAGACTGGCGAAGGACGAGGTGACGATGTGCGTCGGGAATGGTTTCATGATCGATGTGGTCGCCGTCGGCATGCTACCTCTACACTTACCTAGAGGATTAGTGTTAAACCTCAATAATTGTTATTTACTGCCAGCTTTGAGCATGAACATTGTATCTGGATCTCGTTTAATGCGAGATGACTACTCATTTAAATCCAAGAATAATGGTTGTTCTATTTATATGAGAGATATGTTTTATGGTCGTGCCCCACTGGTCAATGGTTTATTCTTATTGAATCTCGAACATGATGTTACACATATTCATAGTGTGAATACCAAAAGATGTAAGGTTAATAATCATAGTCCCACATACTTGTGGCATTGCCGCCTTGGTCACATTGGTGTCTAGCGCATGAAGAAACTCCATGCAGATGGACTTTTGGAGTCTCTTGATTATGAATCATTTGACACATGTGAACCATGCCTCATGGGCAAGATGACCAAGACTCCATTCTCCGGAACAATGGAACGAGCAACCAACTTGTTGGAAATAATACATACTGATGTGTGCGGTCCAATGAGCGTTGAGGCTCGTGGTGGCTATCGTTATGTTCTCACCCTCACGGATGACTTAAGTAGATATGGGTATGTCTACTTAATGAAACACAAGTCTGAGACCTTTGAAAAGTTCAGGGAATTTTAGAGTGAGGTGGAGAATCAATGTGACAGGAAAATAAAGTTCTTACAATAAGATCGTGGAGGAGAATATTTGAGTCACGAGTTTGGTACGCACTTAAGGAAATGTGGAATTGTTTCACAACTCACGCCGCCTAGAACACCTTAGCGTAATGGTGTGTCCGGACGTCGTAATTGCACTCTATTGGATATGGTGCGATCTATGATGTCTCTTACCAATTTACCGCTATCATTGTGGGGTTATGCTTTAGAGACAACCACATTCACTTTAAATAGGGCACCGTCTAAATCCGTTGAGTCGACACCGTATGAATTATTGTTTGGAAAGAAACCTAAGTTGTTGTATCTAAAAGTTTGGGGATGCAATGCTTATGTCAAGAAACTTCAACCTGAAAAGCTCGAACCCAAGTCGGGAAAATGCGTCTTCATAGGATACCCTAAGGAAACCATTGGGTATACCTTCTACCTTAGATCCGAAGGCAAGATCTTTGTTGCCAAGAACGGAACCTTTCTGGAGAAAGAGTTTCTCTCGAAATAAGTAAGTGGGAGGAAAGTAGAACTTGATGAAGTACTACCTCCTGAACCGGAAAGTAGCGCAGCTCAGGAAGATGTTTCTGTGGTGCCTGCACCGACTAGAGAGGAAGTTAATGATGATGTCAAGGAACTTCTGATCAAATTGCTACTAAACTTTGTAGGTCCACTAGGGCACGTTCTGCACCAGAGTGGTATGGCAATTGACTACTTTACTAGACCGGTAATCACTATTGCAATTCTATTTGAGGGAGAGGCATAAGCTAACATACTTTCTCTTCTTGGATCATATGCACTTATGATTGGAACTCTAGCAAGCATCCACAACTACTAAAGATCATTATGGTAAAACCCAACCATAGCATTAAAGTATCAAGTCCCCTTTATCCCATACGCAAACAACCTACTTACTCGGGTCTGTGCTTCTGTCACTCACGCCACCCACCATAAGAAAATCATGAACATATTGCAAACCCTACAGCGGGGATCCCTCACGCTTGCACGACACGGAGAGCACCATAAGACAACACCAATAATAAAACATGCAACTCAAACCAATCATAGTAATTCATCAATCACCGATAGGACAACGAAAATCTACTCAGACATCATAGGATGGCAACACATCATTGGATAATAATATGAAGCATAAAGCACCATGTTCAAGTAGAGGGTACAACGGGTTGCGGGAGAGTGGACCGCTTGATATAGATGGGGGAAGGTGATGAAGATAGTGGTGAAGATGGCGGAGGTGTTGGTGAAGATCGCGGTGATGATGATGGGCCCCGGCGGCGTTCTGGCGCCACCGAAAGCAAGGGGAGAGAGCCCCCCTTCTTCTTCTTCTTCCTTGACCTCCTCGCTAGATGGGAGAAGGGTTTCCCCTCTGGTCCTTGGCTCCCATGGCGTGGGAGGGGCGAGAGCCCCTCCGAGATTGGATCTATCTCTCTGTCTCTCTTTGTTTCTGCATTATGGGATTCTGCCCTGGCACCGTTTCTTTTATCACTACAAAAAAAAGACACATCCGTGACATTTTGGGCCGAACGAAAAAAATTTCTGTCATACATATGACACTTCTATGACGATAATTGTGACAAAACCCGGTATCATCATAGATGTGGTGGGATCCTACTTCTATGACAAAAAATCATGATAGAAAATGGGCTTTTCGTCCTGGGCGGGCCGGAGACGTAGCTGCATGACATTCTTTGGGCCGTCCATGACGGAAAAACCCATGGTAGAAGCAAGGGGAAGGAAAATTTAGGGGAGTTGCCGGTTATGGTGGGAGGTCGGGGGCCGAGCGATGCGCGTTTCTCTCGTACACGTACACGCGTGTGTGCGAGGCGTTGGCTCTAACTGAACCCGAGCGAGGCGTTGGGCTCTAACTGAACCCGAGCAATTGCACTGCAGGCTACGCGCTACTGAACCCGAGCGATCGATTGATGGCTGTTAACTGAACCCGATGGAGCGATTCCTTCGCTACTGCTGCTAACTAAAGCCGATCGATTGGATGAACAGTGAGCGTTGCGGGGGGTGGGGGGGTGGATGAACAGTGAGCGGTGGCGTTGCCTTTGGATGAACAGGACCCCGTGGTGTGGAGGGCTAGGTGAACAGTAGACAATGGAGGGGTGGCCGTGTAGGGGTGGTTGAACAGGACCCCCGTGGTGTGGTGGAGGGCTGGATGAACAGTAGACGATGGAGGGGTGCCCGTGGAGGGGTGGTTGAACAGTAGCCGGTGGAGTAGCGCGCGGTGGAGGCTGGATGAACAGGAGCCCGTGGAGGCTCGAGGAGGTCGACTATAGCCCGTGGAGGCTGGAGGAGGTCGACGGTGGAGATGAACAGTATTCCATGGAGTCCCATTTTGCGGTACGCCACACCCGTCCCGATGAACAGGACCCCTGTTTCGACCATAGCGCTCCAACACAAGTCTGTTTCGTCCGTTTTGCGGTACGCCACACCCCTCCCGATCAACAGGACCCCCGTTTTGACCATAGGAGGTCCGTTTCGTCCGTTTTGTGGTATGCCACACCCCTCCCGATCAACAGGACCCCCGTTTCGACCATAGGAGGTCCGTTTCCTCCGTTTTGCGGTACGCCACACCCCTCCTGATCAACAGGATCCCGTTCCGAACGTGGCCAGTGGAACACAAGGCTGTTTCCTCTGTTCTGCGGTATGCCAGCCTCGGTTCCATCGCCTGTTCCATCCAAGCCGGTTGGCTCCCACGCGTTCTGTTGCCTCCCGATGAACACAACGCATTCCGTTGCCTCCCCATGAACACGACGCATCCGTTGCCTCCCCATGAATATGACGACGACTCTGTTTCTCCGTTCCGACCCAGCCATGTACTACGTATGCATAAGTAGGCGTTCGAGACCCTGCCCGTATGTACGTACGTGGCCGTATTTTCTTTCTTGCACCCTCACCGCTGTACGTACGTGTACATGCTACGTGCGCGCCTCTACTATGACACATGCACGCCTCTACATCGACTAGTATGTACGTACACATTTGCGACCAGAATGACAATGCTACGCACACTTCGACCAGGTGGGTCCCGACTGTCAGGCACTTCCTTGCCTGCGAAGATGTAGCTGGTGGATCCCAGCAGTCAGGGGGGCGAATCGTTTTTTTTACCCGGATGCACTTCCTTGCGTGCGAAGATGTAGCTGGTGGGTCCCAGTAGTCAGGGGGAAACTTTTTTTTGTGAAATACGGTGGCCCGTCCAGTGGCTCCCCATAGTCAGGTGGAGGAATCATTATTTTCTGCATAATAAGGAGGCACTTCCTTGCTGTGGCCGTGGACCCAGCTGTCAGCCTCTCCACGTACAATCCACGTCCGACTGAAGTCGTTCCTTGACCACGTTGACCACGCCGCGCTGAGAGCACCACGACGGTGGACGACGGCGAGGCCTAGGAAGGGGATGACTCGGAGCCGGGGAAGACGCAATAGTGGATGCCCACGCAAAGAGGAGTATGAGGGTTCACTGGTTCGGCTGCGGTGTGAGGCTGCTGTCGCCGCAGAATAACATGGATGTGGGTGAGTAGAGGGATGGCCTGGCCAGCGGTGGGAGTAGTAGGGGGAGGTGAGGCCTCCGCGGCATCACAGCTGGCCACGGGAGGCAGGAGCACGCGGCACAACCGGCGCTGGTTTGGGCGGCTGGAGCAAGAAGACCAGAGGTTGAAGAAGCACTACAATCGTTGGATGAACATCGTACGGTAACAGGAGCTAGAATCGTTCATATTGACTAAGTTGACAAAGCCCTCCGTCCCTGTCAACTTGGTAGGCCCACAAGTCAGCCTCCCAGTATGCTGGGTTCCAGCTGGCAGGGGGAGTATTCATTTTTTTGTGCGTAATAAGGAGGCACTTCCTTGCATGCGAACATAGCTGGTGGGTCTGACAAATTAGCGGGGGGCACATTTTTTCGCGAAATACAGAGGCCCTTCCGATGGGTCCTAGATGTCAGGTGGAGGAATCATTATTTTGCACGTAATAAGGAGGCACTTCCTTGTGTGCGGCCGTGGACCCAGCTGTCAGCCTCTCCACGCACAGTCTACTTCCGATGGTGTTGTTCGTTGACCACATTGACCACGCCGTGCCGAGCGCATCCAAGGTGGTGGACGACGGTGAGGCCTCGGACAGCAACGAGCCAGAGATGGGAAGACGCAGGAGTAGAGTCACAGACGGAGAGGTGTACGAGGGTTAACTAGTTCTAGTGCGGTGTGGTTCAGCAATCGGTGGAGAAGAACAGGAGGTGTGGAGGGGTGGAGGGATGGCCTGGCCAACGGTGGAGTAGCGCTTCATAGCGAAGCGTGCTAAGCAGAGCTGCTAGCAGGAGGAGGTGGGAGGTGGTCCCGGTGGCGCTGGAGGAAGAAGACGAGAGATTGAAGATGGATGCCGGTCGTTGGATGTAAATCCAACGGCTACCATGTCAGAATCATTTGTTGACTAAATTGACAACGACTTGCGTTGGCTTCGACCTATTGGCCCACATTTCAGCCTCCAAAAATGTGGCACGTATTCAACCCATCTTTTCAGAATTTACAGTCTTTTTTTTGCGCGGTAGAATTTACAGTCAATTTGATCTTTTTTTGAATTACAACCATTAGCTGGGCTGGGTGAACAATTAATGTAGCATCCATGCGGCCCATTTATTTTGTTTCCTAAAAAATTACAGGCCATTTGCACTTTATCTAGATACATGATTTTGCTGGGCTGATTCTAATTATAATGTTGGGTTGGGCCAGCAATGTTATCAAAAAATAAAATAGGACTGAGCATTTTGTTATAAATATATTTAAATAATAAGTGATATTATTACATTTGTCCTTAAATCTTACCAAGCTTTTGTACACAATCACTAGGATTTTCGTGCCAAAACAATCCAGGATTTTATTTGATAAGAAATTATTTTTATAAGTTAACAAGATGTGGGATATTGTTTTCTTACATATGTAAGTATCTGTTAAATATATGATGACAATAAAAATAATATATAATAACATATAAAATAATTTAAATATATATAATATAGTTAAAAGGGAAACATAAGTTGTACCTGGCGTTCCTATTCTTATATAGAAAAATAGAACAGACCTCTGCGTTTTCTTCAAAAAAATACATAAATTGGGCTGCCAAAAATAAAACCTCGGATGGGAGGTCCATAGGCCGGTCGATACATGACGGCCCTAAGAAAATACAAACAGGCCCTCCCATCTGAGGTCGTGGGCTGCGCATGTTAAAAATGAAAGCCTATATGGGGCAGCCCAAAACCACGTCCAACACTTGCCAAAACTTCGTCGCTCGTTTTCTCTGTGTTTCGCACACTCGACATTGTGTGGGCATTTTGACTGTGCATCATATGAAGATGTGCTATGCACTAATGTTGATCAACATGATGTTAACTGGCTGGTAGTTCCATTTTCGACCATGAATAAAACTTCCAACATGATGTTAACCCTGTTTGAAAAGGCCGTGTTAATATAAATGCTCTGCCTCTGAAAGTTGCAGTTTCTTATCTGAAACTGAACTTTCAGTTTCTTATCTGAAACTGAACTTTCAGTTTCTTATTTGAAACTGAAACTTGCAGTTTCTTCTCGTCTGCACTTTTATACTCCTATGAAACTACATTTTTTAAGTGCTAAAAATAGATCTCTAGAATTCATAAAATTCTTCATATGCTCAGTACTGCAAATCTGAAATTCAAAAGACATTCATATCTGAAAGTACTCTCAAAATACACAACACAAAACACAATTCACAACCTGCAAATGCTGACAACCCTAAGCTCAAGACTCCACCGGCTCGCTCTGGCAGGACACCCTCACAAACGACACCATGTAGATGCTCGATCCTTCAATCTTTGGTGGATGCTCCATCTGGGATCGATACTCCCACCACCGCTCCCTCACGATCGGATTCGGTGAATCTGTTTGCTCCATGGCCCAGAGGAGCAGCTCTATGTACTCCAGCGCGACTCCCTCCGGGAGTATCACCGCCTTTTCGCTCTGTTGCAGATATTTGCCCATGGATGTCGCCGTCGCCGCTAGTTGGTCCTTGTTGTCAAACCAAGACTGTATATCCAACATCCTAGCTAGCTTCACAGGGTCGCCGTCTGTGATCCTCATGTATTGGTTGTACTCCTCCATCGATCTACTTCTCCACAGCACCTTCACTCGCTGGCGGTGGTTTTTGAATGGAAGAGGAGAGGAGCAGCACTGGTTTTGGATTAGAACGGGAGAGGAGCGACGCTGGTTTTGGACTGGAACAGGAGAGGAGGGGCGGTGGTTTTGAAATGGAAGAGGAGAGGAGCGGCGCTGGATTTAGATTGGAACAGGAGAGGAGAGGCGGTGGTTTAAGAGGAGAAGAGCGGAAGAGCGGCGCTAGTCTTGGAAGTATTTTTTGTTGTTTTGCGTAGTTTGGGTCAAAGTTTGACCACGTATTGTATGTGACAAGCAAAATGTGAATGCATGTCACCAAAAATTGTATCGTTTGGTTCGTATCTGAATGTACTTTCAAATTATATTATTTTTGCAACGTATAACATATATTTTATGTGCGAAAATCATGGTCAATTATGACCCAGAATAAAAGGGAGACTAGTTAATGTGGGGTCGCTTTCTTAATTGAAGGGTAAATTGATTTTGATTTTGATCCAGTCACAGCGCGCCGGCCCTCTCGCCCAATCCTAAATCGCTGTCGCACGCTCCTCTCCCTCTTCTCCATTGCAAAACCACTCTTCTCCTCTCCATCATCTCCATTCCAAAACCACCATCTCGCCTCTCCCTCTTCTGATCTTCTCCATTGCAAAACCACCTCCTCTCCTCTCCATCATCTCCGTTCCAAAACCACCTCCTCTCCTCTCCATCATCTCCATTCCAAAACCACCGTCTCGCCTCTCCCTCTTCTGATCTTCTCTCCATTGCAAAACCACCACCTCTCCTCTCCATCACCTCCATTCCAAAACCACCTCCTCTCCTCTCCCTCTTCTCTGTTGCAAGACCACCGTCTCTCCTCCCATCTTCCAAAGCTAGCACCGGACCACTCAGAACGACATCTATGGAGAGGATGCAGCAGCAAACCAGGCAGATCGCCAGCGGCGACCAGGCAAAGTTAGCCAGGTTGAAGGAGATCCTTAGTTGGCTTGACAATGAGTGGGAGATTTCGAGGATGGTGCGGGCCATGTGGCAATGTATGCGAAAGAGCGAGACAGCGGCGATGTACATGTACTCCTCGGCGGCAGTCACGCCGCAGTCCTCCGAGTCCATCGAGTATCTCCTATGGGCGATGGAGCAGACAGATTCGTCCGAGGTGACAGTCAGGCGGAGGTGGTGGGCGTACAGGTCGAAGGTCGAGCACCCAGAGGATAACGAATCAATCGAGTATGGTGTGTCATTCGTGAGGGTGCAGAGCTAGCCGGAGCCACGGGAGTATTCGTTCTCCCACCGCAAGAGGAGGCCAGATAGCGCGACGTCGCTTCCCTGCCGTTCTCCATGATTCCCTCGACTCTTTCCTCGTTTCAACGGCGGCGGTATGGTTTAAGGTAAGCTTCGCACTAACCTAATCTTCCACCTGCTCATGCTTACAATCAGTGTGACAGCTAATGAAAATCATGCTTACAATCAGTCTCCGAGTACTACGCCAATCACCCTGAAATAGCTCTGGACCTATGGGTCAAAGTTGTGACACAGTGTACAAATAAAGAAAAATAGATTGGTGCTTCTTTCAGAAAAGAGTACTCCCTAGAAAACTACCAATATAAGCTACTAGTATTTGGTTACAGGATTTGCTGCCGAGAAAGATCCGTCCATAGAGAGCGCCACACATCCCACTGGTGGTGGTGGATGCTAATGCGTGCATGCAGCAAGGTTGGTGCCGGTAATTTTTACTTGGCACACCTCGCACTCTGCATATATGCCGGTTCCATACGTACATTTGTGCAGTTCCACCAAAATGCAGCTGAATAACCCTTTTTGCACAGATAATGAAAAAGCGTGATTACATTATAGTGGCACTAGTTGATGAAACACACAAAATAAATTGAAGAAAATATTGCGATAGTATCATAGTATGCCATGCTGCGAGGGCGAGATGGGCCCTGCGACGCCTCATACGGTACGCCTCATACTGGACATCGTCCCAAGTCTCCCAGATACACCTTCTGCCAGTGATGAACATCAGTGTACAGCAGTAGTACAAGGAGGCACCCTGAGACATTCAAATCTCTATTTTTTACATATCAACTAAAATTAAGCACCCCAGTTTGCAGAAACGCTCAAACATTAACAATGGGACTAGTTGATGAAACATACTTTAACAAAGAGAAGCACTTTCTTTATCTACATTGGAAATGAAATGATAGAGATGACACTCGCTCTATTTTAACTGTATTATTACTTCATTTTATTAGTGACACTAGGGTCAAGCAGGTGGCAAACGAGGTGTACCGTGCGTCACAAGGATGGAGGCCGGGGGTGCTTAGACTGGGATGCTGAAGCTGGCTCTTTCAGTCACCAACATGGATGATTCAATTCATGGGACCTTTTGGTGTAGTTCACCTAAAATGAAGCAATGTCCCTTGAGCTAGCAGCTTCTTCTTCAAAAAAAATTAAGAAAAGGGCTCTAGCCCCGGTTCCATTTCCATCAGAAAATGAAACCACAAAGCTTCTTCTTCATTACTTGCAATAAAATTGAGCAACATCAAGGTTGGTTGTGAAGCTGCTGGAATGCTCAACTATAATTTGGATATCATTTGTGCAGTTCAACTAAGATCGAGCGTGAAATGTATATCTCTGTTTGCACAAAAAAGGTGGAAAGGAGGGTGACTAACAAGTGATGAAACATGCATCAAATGAAAAGAAGCATGTTCCTTATCTGAATGGAAATCCTACAAGGACAGTAGCAATTTCTAAAGCAGTGGCATTGCTAGATATTAGTGTGGGCATTAGGATTAACTATGACAACCGTTAAATATGACATTACTTTGGGCACAGGAGAGTAGGCGGACTAGGACAATTGCATTTCTAACGAAAAGAACCAACTTATCTTAATGGGAAATTTTAGCAGGACATGTAAAGAAGTGCCATTGATTCATATTACTGGAGGCATTACATTGAAAACAACATTGGTTTAACATGTCCTTACTTTTAATAGTGCGACTGCTACATTTTACCAGTGGCATTACATAAGAGTGGCTCGGGGCAACAAACATCAGAACAGGATATCTGGGTTGGTCCCATTTTTGTTCGGTATAGCCACCTTATACTGTGTGAGGCTAGCAAATCTAGTGCTGGACTTACTCTGTTGACTTGTCCCCCAGTCCTCACTTTCTTTCCATTTTCAACCAATAGATCGGGTTTATATTGAGTTTGTACTGCGTTTCCCTTTATTTCCCTATTAGACCTAGAGACCAGTTGGATAGATAGTCTCTGCTACTTTTCGCCCCCATTATTTCCTCTTTCGACCAAGTCCTAGATTCAGGTAAGAAATCCTCCCCCACCCCCACCCCCTTTCTTCCTTGTTTGAACCAAGTAGTACTAGATTCGAGTGCATGAACTAGTTTTACCTCTTAAACGTAAAAAAATAGGTGGTTTTCGAATAGCCGATCGATCCTATCTACGAGGGGGCCTGAGAAATAGTAAAAGTTACAAATGCAGCGACGTTGGGAGCTCGGGAAGTAGAGCAAGGCCGGTTTCGAAGGAAGTTATACCTGATGGTCGCCGGGATGTCGCTAGGTGGGCAGCGGGAGGCCGGATCTGCCCACACTACGACAGCGAGGAAGAAGGGGTCGGAGGCCCTCCCTCGCCAGCGGTGCTTGGGAGAGAATGGCAAGGCAGGCTGATCGGGACGCGCCCAGCAGTGGGTAAGAGCCGTCGCCGAGGACGACCGCGTGAACGTTGCACCTTCTCACCTTCCCCGGTGGAGAAGATCCAGCTGGATCTGTGACCAGCTGTGAGCAGAGAGAGAGAGAGAGAGTGTGGCCACCGCTATCGTATTTAGATCTGGAGAGGTCGAGACAGTGTGAAGAGAGCAACACTAGCAAGCAAGCACGGAGGCTCCTGCCTATATAGTGGAGTAGTACTTAGTTTTCTTTTGTCTACCGGAGCCGTCTTGACCTCATCAATGACTGTAGAGAAGTCTTCATGCACGTGGCCCGGAGGCGCAGTTGTCGTCATTTTGATCTGAAGCGCCGGATTATAACATATAACACGAAAAAATGCCACATGACAAGAAATCATAACCTCACTGCCCAAAGGAGACAACATGAATCCTGACAGACAAACTAGACGAGGAACAAAGCTCAAATTAAAGATAAACTCATAGAAAAGGGGTCCGTCGATAGATGTCCTAATTAACATAGCCGGCTTGACCTAGATGGCAGCCGAGTAGTCACTGTTCGTGCATGTGCCCCCAATGACTATCCCAACTCAGTTGTCGTTGTTTAACCCTCGCAGTGATCCGAAGCACATGACACATAATTTTGCAAGATGACAAGAAACCTTTTTTTAGATTTCTCACCACAACTACAGCCATGTACAACACAGCCTGCACGATATGTAGACGATAGCCAATCCAGGCGTGTCTGCTGGAGTCTGGTCACATGCATGGACGAACTGATCTTCCGTGTCTTGCAGGGATCGTCCAGGCACCAACATAGTACAACACTTCTCTAGTACTATCGCTTGTCTCCCTCTTCTATTAAGTCACCCGACTTGCGAGGCCGGGGAGTGTGCCTATGGTCGGTTCTCAATTGCTGTCCCACATGTGTGTGCGAACGCAATATGACGCGCGTTCCATTTGGAGAGCAGCGTGCCAGACCGACCGACCATCTGGGGTGCGACGCAAACGTGACTGGCATGCTGTATACTCCATGCATGTGTACCGACGTTTTCTAGACGCTTTGCTCCATGGTGCGGGCGCAATCCATGGATACAAAATTAGTATTTGTATACTATTTAAAAGTCGACGGCGGGGCTTTTCCTGCCCGGTAGGTGGCAGGACAGTTCCACCTAGTCGGTTCGACAGAGACGCGAGAAGACGAGGGAGTAGGCTGCTGCAAACGTAGGGCTGTGTGATTTGACAGCGAGTTACTGCTGGACAGGTGGGGCCCCGTGATTTGACTTGCCATTATCATTTTAACTGCAGCGCTACGACCGGCGTGAGTTTCCCGATTCCTGACCACCTCCATACAGGTGCCTCTCCCAATGCTCCACCATGTAGTAGAGGATGGCTCTTGCATGATTGCCCACTTCTCCACTTTTTCCTTGCCTCTCTTTCCTCCACATATGCAAAAATGCCATGTAAAGCGCACTATTGTACTTACTTGCTCCTACAGGTGCTTAAGCTTGCCACATAGGCATAAAGTCTGATGTGGCAAGTTAATCAACAAGAGAGAGACTAGTTTGGTGACCCAAGGAAGAAACGGTGCTAAGCACGTGTACCTAGGTGAAAAGACACTTTTGAGTCTATAGCTAATTAAATTAAGCAAACTTAGCAACACCATTTCATTGGAAGAGGTCACTCCTTGGCAAATGCAATAAATACTAGTACTCCCTGTGTCCCATTATATAAGAACGTTTTTGACACTACACTAGCTAGTGCCAAAAACGTTCTTATATTATGGGACGGAGGGAGTACGAAGAAAGAGATATAGAGGAGTAAAAAAATACACTTATAGCCAACCTTATAGCCAACCTTGTTGTAGTATGAGTGACTAACTGATGACTATGTATGACATGCCAACATCAAATAGCCTAACGCACCGTGTTAAATCTCCAAGGGCGAGACCACGCGAGTGACGCGACGGTCGTGGTAGGCGTGACCATGATACGGGCTGCTGGAAGCCCTTGGATCTGAGATCAAACGGTCGCATGCTAAGTTGCTAAAAATTTGCAGAATAACCCTCCAGGATAGGATATTCACCCATAGGTCTAGAATCACGCCATGCAACCGTTCAATATCCGATCCAAGGGCTCTCAGAAGCCCGTATCATGGGAGAATGGAAAGCCACTACCCTACCGTTCGCACGCTGGCAGTTCGCTCCTATTCGTCCCCGCACATCCTTTAATACTACGGCGGTTCACTCCTAGTCGTCCCGTCCATTCACATTAGTACATTACGGCAGTTCCACTAATCCTAACCCTCCTCCCAAATCCATGGCGTCCCAAATCTCCCCGATCGACGGTGAGTACAAGGTTAGAACCATCACCGGTGATGAGTTCGACGTCATCTACACCCGTTCTTCCGCGACGGTGAAGGATGCCTTTCTCACTTCAGACGCATGTTCGAAGACTCAGATGATGAGTGGGTCGCTGGGCTAGATGTTGAGTACACCACAGTCGTGGGATGAGAGAAGGATCTAAAGGACGAAGAGAGGAAGAAGCCCGTCGTGATCCAGGTTTGCGTGCATGACTTATGCTTGGTCTACCACATATGCCATGCCGACATTGTGTGCCAGGATTTTAAGGACTTCCCCGAGAGCAACCTAGTCAAATTCGTTACTATAGACATTGGTAACGACAAAGAAGTCCTGCATCGGATAGGCCTCGTTGTAGGCAACACCTTCGACCTCCAAAAGAATCAGCTAGTGTCCTCTCGTCAGCCTTCAATGCTGACCCTGGCAGGAGCCATGGTTCATCCTTCGTACGGTAAACTGGAGAAACCTCCATACATGTTTCATCGTCATGCATGGCAGAGGAATGTACTAGATATAGACCGCATCCAGTACGCTGCAATGGATGGCTACCTTTGTTTCAATATCTACAAGGGTTGGATGAAGAGCAACAGCCAAGTTGGCAGTTCAAGCAAAGAAGTATCGGCCAAGAGGAAGAGGGACAAGGACGAAGTCGAGGAGGTGGACGAGGACTCCGAGTAAGGTGGCAGTGTCGTTGCCCATGGTGGTTCTAATGCAGTGTCTACCGGAATAGTTGCAAAGTTTAATTTGAGGTGTGCTTAATTTAATTTGAGGGGTGTGTTGTGCTGAGCCCCCAGCAGAACTATGTCATGTTTCTTCTTGTTACTTTAACTCTTCAGTAAGTACATACTAGTATTTCTTACATTTCATCTTTTAGTTGGTATAGTACTACCACTCGTTTCTTCACATTATATACGTACAATATATATGGCCAACATCATATAGCCAGCAGTTTAGTTGTCAAAGAATTTCAGGGTGCTTAGTTTTGTCAAAGAATTCCAGGGTGCTTAGTTTTATTTGAGGGGTGGGTTGTGCTAGACACCATTATTGTGACTAGCCTTTTTAATAGTACTATATGCATAATTTGGCGACGAGCGCTCTCTATATGTACCACCTTTTTTTATTTCAAGTTTTGGTCCATGGTGCAATCCATCGATACTACTCCTGTAGAAAAGTATACATTTTTTAAAAGGCTAGAGGGCGGGGCAGTCTAGCTTGGTTGGTTTCACGAGAGGCGAGGGCCTTTGTGATTTGACGGATCATTACTGCTGGAAGGCGGGCCTTGTGATTTGACTGCTCGTATAAATGCGCCGACGACCTGATCGAGGAGGAGCAAAGAACCGTGCGGTATACTCAAGTTTTCCACTGGAGTAGTACTGCGACGGAGGAGCACGAAACACGGCAGCCCAGTGCCATATGGCGATAAAAATGATCTAATTTGCTAGTCATCTCATTGCTAGCATTGTTCTATTCATTCCCTCAAAAAACAAAAACCATTGTTCTATTCATGCCTCGCAGAGAACATGACACGTGCGGCGAAACATCCGAAGCAAAAGATGAAACACAGCAGCAAAAGAAGAAGGAAGATTATCACCCCAAATGATCTAATTCGCCGCGGAGTCGTAACTGCTTCTTCATCGCCTCCACGACCTCCATCTCCTTGCGCGTCTCCTCCGCCATCTTCTTCATTCTGTCCATGACGCGGGATTTCTTGATGCGAGCTTTCATCATTTGTTCCACGGCCGCATTACGTACCTTGACAGATGCCGGGTGCTCAATGCGGAGCTTCGCCAACTCCTCCTTCTGTTCCATGATGAGGGCCTGCAGCATCTTCATCGAGGAACTACTATTCTCATGCAGCTTCTTCCAGCCGGCGTTCTTCTCCTTCAACAGGTCGATCTCATGGCAGAGCTTCGCCTTGTCCTCCTGAAGTCGCAGGATTTCGCCGGTCGCCTTCTTCTCTGAGGCAATGATCTTCTTCAGCAGCATCACCAAGTTGGCGTTCAACTCCCCTGCTGATTGAGCTCAGCGGGCATGTCGTCGAGGCTCTCCTTCAACAACTCCGTCAAGCTTTGGATGAACTCCTTCTGCTTATTGAGGTGCTTACTGAGCTGATCGGGCATGCCGTCGCGGGATAACGACTCTAGCTCCGCTGGCTCGGCATGTTCGCCTCTGTGGCTAGGGCACTCCTGGGAGCCATCGCCTGCCCGTGAGAGATCTTTCGAGGTCTCTACGTGGCGGCGAGCCCTCTCTTTTTTTTCCGCAGCCTTGGTTGCAGCTCCCTTGTTACGAGTAGTTCTCGACCTAGAGCTCTGCTCACCGGCCATGGCAACGACGGACGAAGAAGAAGCACTTATGAGGAGGAAAGGTAGAGTAATTTTCGGTTAGCTAGTTGCCCTTTTTATAACCTAAGTACTAGAACTAGTAGTACTAATACCTGCATAGTGGGAACACGTTCAGGTTTGGTACGTACTAGTAGGTGTGAGGAGGCTTTCGAATGTGATGGGAACAAGGTAAAGATTAATTGATGGTTTTGGTTTTGAGGCTCGAAACGGCTCCCGATGAGTTTAGCGGAACATAAATTTCAAGTACTACACTGCTCAAATGCATAAATATTATGTTACTGTCAAAAATTGGCACAAAATACGAAGGAGACCAATGGAAGCACTACTAGCAACCCACGATTTAACTACTCGCATGCGTGTAGTGGAGTAATAATGTCTTTCTTCCGCCCTCACGTCCACTCAATTTGCATGCACTGTATTAGTTGACCATCAATGAAGTGAATGACTTTACACGCGTCAAATTATCACATGGGGTGGATCTTGGTACAAAATTGCGTCCGCCCGTGTACCCGCGTGTGCGTGCGTGCGTGCACATCTTTGCTTCGTGCATGTACCGCCAGTATGGCTCGGGGAGGACGAGTACATTCTTATGGAACCAGCAGCACGTCACTATGATCAATCCACGCAAGGAGGTTGAGACAACTCCTCCACATGTGCCACGTGGCTTCATGAACTATAAGAGAGACACTATGTAGCATGCCATTGGTATTCTAATTTACGTGTTTTTCACATACTCGAAGTACTAGTAAGGTACACGTGCATTGCACGCATCAGATTTTGCAACCAAATTATGAATAAATACCACACTATAGCATGTAAGCTCTGAGTCATATATGCGTGATGTAGCCCTTCGTTTAATTCTTATAGTTCATCTCATTCAAAATCAATTAGTTTTTATAAAAAAGCTAAGAACGCGTGAATAGGAAAAACATGGGATTATAGTGGAATGTCGTCTTGAATCCTACATGATTGTACGAGTGTTTGATTGTGCATAGAAAAAACACAGAATTCTTTCAAAGAGATTTGAGTGGATGGGATGTTTCCTATGAAATCTAGTGCAAATGAATCATATGAAAAAATTCCTATGGTTTACAATCCTACGAATCAAACAACCAAGATAGGAAAAATTCCTAATGATTAGAATCCTCCAAAATTCCTTTGAGAATCCTTTGAATCAAAGAATCCCTTAATCTATTTTATGATTCATGGAATTGTGCGTTGTAAAGCATAAAGTAAAAAACAAATAATGGCAATTCAACTAGAAAAAAGTTTGGGCAGTTATGATACGAAAGATTCTAGAACAAAAGAGAACCACTGTTGTTTTGAGGTTTGTGCATTATGCTTAAGTTCAACCATGGAGTCTGCTAGATTGTACATGTGGCAAAATCCGGTGGGGGGCTAGAAGATGGTGCGAGGGGCCGAGTGGAGGGAGACTATGAAGGAATGCACAAGTGTGAGATCGATCTTTAGAGAGAGGGGGCGAACACATGCGCTGTTGCACGCAGTGGTTGAGCCATGAAAAATAAATGAGCTAGGGGGACAAGCATTGCTAATCCTTTACGAGGAGGGTCAATTCATGAAATTAAACCTTTTTTAGCAGCAATTGTCTAATGATCACATTCATATTAGCCTCGATATATAGTGATGTTAGGGGGGCAGGGCCCTTACTGCCCCTGTCTTCGCCATTGTGCACGTGTCTGAGAGATGAAGCGGAAGGCATGGATGATGAGAGGGGGACGTTGGATATATAATTAATGTGGGTGTATAGCTATTTATGTTAATACTATATAGAGAGGTATAGATTGATCGATGTGGACGTGGGAAAGAGGGTGAGACCTCACTGGATATATCGATTGATCGGTTTGTGTGGAAAACTATGAAAGACCTAGCTATATACACACATACATAGAGGAAGATCGATCGTTGCGCATGCACGCGTGAGAGATAAAGAATGCCCGGTATGATGGAGAGGGGGATGTGTGTGGGTGTGTGCCTTCATGGGAGACTGACCTGAAGAAAAAGATTGCATGCGTGCGATAGATAATGCTGACTGGTGGTGTGTGTGTGCATGCATGCACGAGAGAAAGTTAGTGGTACAATTATAAAGAGAAGACTACTGTGTCGGTGTAAAAGAATAGGTGAGGTCATAATCAATGTAAAGTTGAATTCAAATATTTGAATAAGAGATCCTGATGTTTGAAACCCATGCATGCATGAATATAACGGAGATCTACGCGGTGTGGTTTGGAAACGAGCATGTTGTAATGTATACACATTGAACAAGGTCAGACTGATTTGAATTTGAGATACCGATGGTAGACATCATTTGCCCACGTCGCATCGGTGCATGGACACACTATTCTAATTGGAGATGATGGGCAGCTTTCGCATCACATATCTATATCTATACCCCTGTATATATATATATATATATATATATATATATATATATATATATTATATTATATATATTTTTATATTGTGTGCGGGTAACTTTAACTTTGAAAGATGGTCGTTGGATGAGGCGAATCCGATGGTCCAAAGATGGCAAATTTGAGCACTATTAGCCATTGGATATCATCTAGATTCCACCAGATTTCGCCACATGTATAATCTAGAAGACTCCATGGTTGAACTTAAGCATAATGCACAAACATCAAAACACAAGCACTTCTTATTTGTTCTAGAATCTTCCGTATCAGAATTGCCCAAATGTTTTTCTACATGATTTGCCATTATTTGTTTTTACTTTATGTCTTACAACGCACAATTCCATGAATCTTAAAATAGGTTAGCTTTCTTATAAAAACCGGATGATTTTGAATGAAATGAACTATAAGAATTAAACAAACGTCTACATCATGCATATATGACTCAAAGCTTGCATGCTATAATGTGGTATTTAGTCATAATTTGGTTGCCAAATCTCATGCGTGCAATGCACGTGTACCTTACTCTAGTCTAAATGGTGTTTGTGTGTGTGTGTGTGTTGTGCGTGTTGAGGTGCAAATTGTCTTTTTTTGGGTACACGTTAAGCTTGTTCTTTCGAAATTTCAAGCCGCGTCTTGTTATGCCGAAAATTGAAGCTAGCGTCTCTGTCTATCGTGCTGTGAAACTCCCGCCTCTTCAACCCGCACCTTTTTAGCCCGAAATATTTAAGATATATCTTTGTCTCGTTGTGCTCCGACAACTCCCTCCATCTCAACCCGCACCTTGCTATTCCAAAATTACAACGCGCTGAAAACTCCCACCTCCCGTGAAATCCCGACACGTGAAATGCCCGTGGTACCCCTGAACCGAAAGAACCGCCTCAAATCGGTGGGGGGTACTTTCGTAACTTACCCCACATTTCGGACAAGCGTGTCTCTAAGACATGGTTCCCCACTTCCATCCCATCCGCCCACCCATTCGTACACCGAGGCCGCGAAAACCCGCGACGAAACCCCACACCCTGCTCCGTCCGCTACCCAGCCGGAGCCTCTTCCCCGACGACGTCGTCTATGGCAACACCTCGACGTCCCTCATCCACCGTACCGGATGAGGATCCGTCGTTGATCTCATCATCCCGCCAGTTCACCCACCCCGTCCTCCACCTCCAAGGAGCTGCCCCGATGTTCCCCTCGTCTTTCACGCCACCTCCATTCCCACACCGCCATCTTCACCTGCACCACCGGAAGAGCATCATCATCATCGTTTCCTCGGATGAAGCTGCGGCCTAATCGGCGCCACCAAAGAGGTTGTACACTAATCGCCGCATTTTCTTCTTGATTCGATCTCACGGTGCTGCCGGCGCTCGGTCCCGAGCCGACACGGCGCGGCTCCATCCACGGCGGCGTCGCCGACCACTTCCTCCACGGTGTCGCTCCCTCGGCGGCGACGTCCACATCAGTAGGAGCTGCTGCTGCTTTAGCTCTCGCTCACGCTGCTGCTCTGCTCTTGCTCTCGGTTCCCTGCCTGGTCTGCTCTTGCTATTGCTCTTGCTCGCGCTGCTGCTCTCGCCTTGCTCTTGCTCTTGCTTGCGATGCTGCTCCGATTTGACTACACTTCAGTCGACTGAATCGACTTTTGGGTCAGTCGATTTTCAAGGGGTGGGCTCGCCGGGGTGAAGGAAGAACCAGCCGCAGCAGGGAGGGGGGCTCGCCGGAGAGGTACCCCACTATCTATCTTAGGGTTCGGGATGGGGGCGGTGGTCGCAGGCGTTGGCGGGGCGGTGGCGTG
>NC_041381.1:446817437-446825704 GCF_002162155.2 Triticum dicoccoides | reverse complement strand
ACCGGCGGTGGGGAGTGTTTTCGGGGCGGGCGGGGCGGCGCACCGCCGGCCGCGGGCGGCGGGGGGCTGTTGTTTGGCTGGTGGTGGCTGGCGGCTCAGGAGGGTGGAGGTTGAAGATGAACCGCAGGCCCTTGATTTCGTATCCAACGGCTGCAAAATCAATTGACCAGAGATGAAAAATTTAGTCGACCGACGTGTAGCCTCACCTTGCTAGTGCTTTCAGTTTCGACAGCAAAATTCAGTTTCAACAGCAAAATTCAATTTCGACAGTTAGGTTCAGTTTCGACAGTTAGGTTCAGTTTCGACAGTTAAGTTCAGTTTTGACAGTTAAGTTCAGTTTCGACAATTAAGTTCAGAGATGAGCGGCTGATGTATTTTACATCTAGCACTTTGTGGTTATGTATTTTACGTCATGTATTGGAGATGCTATTAGAATTCCACTCAGGTTAACGTTGTTCGTTGTCTCTCTTGTCCTGCTTCAGCCTCGACATCGTACAACTCACCGGAGCTGCTCCAACGACGAAACCCTCCATCACAGCGGTGCAGTACCTCGGGCTCCATCTCCAGACGCCTAAGATCTTCTTCCCCTCCTCCGACAGCAAAGTCAGCCGGAGCATCCTCACCAGCCAACCCAATCACGTGAGATCGACATGGCTTCGCCAAAGAGGTTGTACACTTGTTGCATCTCTTTTTTACTCTACATGTTATATATATTGTCCACTGAGCACTCGTAGTAATGGGAAATGCGATTATTTTATCCTACTATATGACAAGCAGTGAGGTACTAGGGAACTTAGCTATCCATGATGGACTCTCTTGAATGCCATCATTATTTATCTCTGCGCGTTTGAACTGTGCATTTGTCGATGGGCCTGGGAGTTGAGCTAGTATGGCAGTGGCCTGGGTCCAAAGTAATAGAAGTAGCACAAAAACATTTTTTTAGTGTAGGATTTTCCTTGCTCAAGCCTGCCTACTAGAATCGCTAGTGCTTGAAAGGAAAAGTGAATGAAAAACATAGGAATTGGAAAGTTTCCTATGGTACTACTTTTCATGAATTTGGTGCAAAGGAATGGAGCAAAGGAAAACTGTAGGATTTGTTCCTTTAGTGTCTCCTTGAAAGAAAAACCGTAGGAATTCTAATTTCCACTTCTCCTCCTTTTCATATTCCTATTCATCAAGCACAAGACTAAGAGATAGTAGCATAATAGCATTATAACTGTACATTTTCTTGTGGTTTGACTTAATCTTACCATGATTTTTTGCATCCTGTGATCTTCCAATTGTTGTGAATCAAACACCCAGATTGGCAGAAATCCTGTGTTTTTAAATTCCCTGTTTTGCACGTGCATTCCTATCCTATTCCTGTCTATTTCCTATCCCAGCATTGTTAGAATCCTCAAATTCAAACAAGCCCTTACTCAATTACTTCTGTTACAGATATGTGTCAAAGAAAACCTTATGTGGTTTGTCCTGCTCCTGGGGCGCTGTGTTCCACCCCAGTTCAGCTGCTCCAATGATGGAAGGGTTCACCACCGTAGGGATCCGCTCTCCAGACTATCTTTCGCCGCCTCAGATCTTCTTCCCCGCCGCCGGCAGCCACGACAACTGCATTACCATCATCAACTGAGCAGATGACCTTGAGGACTACATGGGTCCGCAAGAGAGGTCGCACTCTTCCATGTCTGCTTACGTTATGCGTCGCTTAATATGATGACATGCTACATTATCATCGTGTTCACCTATTAGACTCCGAGTCAGGTCCAAACTAATGCTGAAACTTGAGTATTTAAATGGTTGTGGGGTACATATTGGGGCAGCAATTAGTACTATCTGTCTACTATCTGGTTAATCTCCGGTGTCTACTATGAGTTTCATGTTGGGTGCAAACAAACATTAAAGGAGCCATTATCTGTATTTTTTAACTAAAGCTATTATCTACGTGCTATCATTGGTCTTGGGTCTATCCACAGTTTGCTACCATCACTCTGGATTTGTGCATGCACTCCTTACATAATCTCACTATGTTTTATTCCTATGCATGCCAGTTATTGTACACAATGGAACTGATCATGTAGAGCAAAAGAGACGAGCCTTGCATGGCAATAAAATTTCATGCAGACATCGTTCCATGGTGGGCGCAAAGGCAGCCCCCCCTCCACCCATTTCGGATTATAATCGAGAGGAAGATAACTGTTCTGAGGGGGATTCAGAAGGAGAAGACCACTCCTATTTACCCCATGAGGTCTTCGCTCTAACTTGGCATGCTGATGTTGGTAATATCATGCATATGGTGCCTTGCATTGCTTACTGTATACATTAAAGATGTCATCTGCTTAGTTTAGACATGCTTTGTGTCAATGCCATATGTTTAGTTTCTGTATCGTATATGTGAATCATGCAATGCCATCTTGTCTAGCCAGGCATCATATATGTGAATTTTGCAATGCCACCCTGGTTAGCCAGTCATGTTATATGTGAATTATATCATGCCACCATTTTTTTATTATGTGTTAAATTTGTCAACAATTTTAGTACATTCAATTACTCTTCCTGTGCATCAGCCATTCGGCACGGTCATGGAAAAATCTGGGAGTGGAAACAAGGTCTTCAGAGCAGACAATGCTATCTGACGAAGCACATGTCTTGCTGGTTACCGATAGCTCCTCAGAGGAGGATTCAGAGACAGATGACCAGTTATATTTCCCCCCTGAGGTGCATGCCCTAACTTGGCAGGGTTATGTTACTCATATCGTGCGTATGGTATCTTGCATTGCTATGTCATTTGCTTAGTTTAGACATGCTTTGTGTGAATGCCACTTGTTTAGTGTCTAATTACCATATATGTGAATTATGCAATGCCATCTTGTTGCAAGACATTATATATGTGAATGATGCAATGTTATCTTTTTGCAAGGCATTATGTATGTGAATTATGCAATGCCATGCTGTTTAGGCAAGCGTCATATATGTGAATTATATCCTGTCGTCCTTTTTTTGTATTTCTCATTGCTTTTGTTGACAATGTTTGTATATTCAACTGCTCTTCCTGTGCATCAGCCATTTGAATTGGTGATTGAGAAATCTGGAGTGAAAACAAGGTCTTCAGAGCAGACAATGCTACCTGCTGAAGCAGATATCTTGCTAGTTACAGATAGCTCTTTAGAGGAGGATTCAGAGGCAGATGACCAGTCCTATTATCCCCCTGAGGTGTATGCTCAAACTTGGCAAGGTTATATTACTCATATAATGCATATGTTGTATTGCAATGCTTAGTTTTTACATCATATACACAATATTGAATGCCATCTCCTTAGTTGACACATCATATATGCAGTTGCCCTCTGCTCACTTCCTTAGTATATAAGTCATATATTTGAATTATGTCATGCCATGATATTTACATAGACAGCATGTATCTAAATTATGGCATGCCAATCCATTTTCTAAAGACATAATATAGTAATATCATCTCATCCTGTTTACATAGTCATCATATTTTAAATTATGCCATTCTATCCGTGAATTATATCATGCCATCATGTTTCCATCGACGACATGTTTGTGATTTATGGCATGCCAACCACTTTAATAGACACATCGTATAGTTATATCATGTCATCCTGTTTATGTAGTCATCATATTTTGAAGTATGCCATTCTATCCTGTTTAGTTAGCCATCATATACATGTGAAATTGTGTCATGCTATCCTATTTAATTAGCCATCATATATGTGAAATTATGTCCTGCTATTCTGTTTGCTTAGACAACATAAATGTGAATTATTTCATGCCCTGTTTTCTTACCTACTATCCATTGCACCTGTCTATCTTACAATGTCTGTACATTCAATTACTTTTCTTGTTTATCAGCCATTTAAATTGGAGGGAGTGATGGCAGTATCTGTGGGAGTAAAAACACGGTCTTCAGAAAAGATCGTGCTACCTGTCGATGCAGATAGAACCATGGTTGTACTTGCCCAAGAATCAGCCCCACCACACATAACCCACACTCATGCAGATTGTACCCCTACCCAGTTGGACAGAGAACCAGCTACACCCCTTCTAACCCCAACCCCAGCAGATAGACACCCAGTTCCCGTTGACACAGCACCGTCTCCACCACAGAGCACCCAAACACGAGGAGTTAGTAAGGCAAGTGCAGTGCCCAAATCACGAGGACCACCACTCCGAACCCGAAGTCAACACTTAAAGCAGAAGAAGAATTGTTCTCAGCTCAGGTTCCATAGCTATGGTTCATACTACTTTGCTCTTGCATCACCGTATTTACTGATACCAACCAATTTCAAATTTGAAGGATGCAATTGAAACTCCAATGGCACAACAGGTATGTTTTAAACCTGTTTCTTCAACGTGTTTGGTTGTTTGCTGTTGTAACTTGCTCTATGTTGATTTCAGTTTCAATTGAATAAACAGTTATGTTCTCATGCCATGTACATTACAAGTGTTGTTATTGCTATGTAGTTTCCCACACTTATATTCTGTCTATGCTGCTTTATCTTAAATAGATATGATTCGAACTATATCTATCTTGATTTGGCAACATAAACTAGAATGATATAGACCATATAGTGACCATACTACATAGATATATGTTTGTTTCATGCTGTTATCCTGTCCACCTTACTACTGAACTGGTTTACCAAAATGAGTTTCATATACTACATTGTAAACCTGAGATGTGTTTGTTTGTTTCTCTTTTAGAATGCCGATAAAATAGTGGAGAAGAGTACCCTGTTATGCAATGGTAAAGGAAGTAATGCAGATAAGGTTCAAGATAGTGAGACATCCCTGTTGGTCTCCAAGAAAGCTGATAAAAACTATATTGAGGACACTGAGACAACCCCAAAGTCCTATCTTGATGTAGTGTTCGAGTTACTGGCTACCACTGTTGGCACCAGCTCTTCGAACTCGTTGCCTAAATCAGTTCGGCTTCTTGAGTCTCAACTTCAAGTTGAAAGACATCGATCAGATGTTATGCGACAGGAAGTCGAATGACTAAGGAAGTCCCTGCAGAATTCAGATGCATACTTTCTGGTGCAACAGCAAGCGCTGGAGGACTTAAGCGTCTCGCGTTGATTCTTCTTCCCAAAAATCACAAATATTCCAAAATAATTCTCCGTCTGTTTTTATCCCGTTTGGACTCCGTTTGATATGGGGTTTCTGCGAAACATAAAACATGCAACAGACAGGAACTGACACTGGGCACTGGAGCAATATGTTAGTCCCAAAAAATAGTATAAAAAGTTGCCAAAAGTATATGAAAGTTGAATAATATTGGCATGGAACAATCAAAAATTATAGATACGATGGAGCCGTATCAGCATCCCCAAGCTTAATTCCTACTCGTCCTCGAGTAGGTAAATGATAAAAAAGATAATTTTTGATGTGGAATGCTACCTAGCATAATCTTGATCATGTATCTAATCATGGCATGAATATTAAGACACAAGTGATTCAAAGCAATAGTCTATCATTTGACATAAAAACAATAATACTTAGGGCATCCACTACAAAAAAATACACTTCCGTGATGATACGTGTTTGTCACAGTAGTTCGCGTTTTTTGTCATGCATGTACATCCATGACAAATTTATGACAGAATCAAGATAGTCATACCCGTGCTGTCGTAGAAGTGTTCCATGACATTACCAAAATTATCATCATGGAAGTGTCCACTTCCATGACGATAAATCGCGTGTCACATAAGTGCTTTCATCAAGGGTGACCGACACGTGGCATCCACCGTAACGGAACGTTGTTAAGCTATCGGGTCGGATTTTGGATCCGATAACCCGTTAACAACCATGGCCAATGCCGATTTTCCACGTGTAAAATTCTCTTTGGCTGACGGATCCACGTGTCAGCTCCATGTTGGCACACGTGTCACTCATCCAACGGTCGAGATGGGCCTATGATATGTTGACACATGGACCGGCCCAAAAGTGGCCCACAAAGTTGAAATGGGCTGGCCCAACCAAAAGCCCATAAGATTTAGCGGACCATAATGGGCCGGCCCAACTAAAGGCCCACAAAATTTAGCGGACCATAATGGGCCGGCCCAGCAAAAGGCCCACAAGATTTTGCGAACCACAATGGGCTGGCCCAGCTAAAGGCCCACAAAATTTAGCGGACCATAATCCACCGACCCAGCTAAAGGCCCACAAGATTTTGCGGACCATAATGGGCCGGCCCAGCTAAAGGCCCACAAAATTCTGCAGACCATAATGGGCCAGCCCAGCTAAAGGCCCAACATTCTCTGTCAAATCGGCCCGTCAACGGCCTGGTCTAAACTTGTCATCAATGCGGCCCATGGTCACTTCTGGCCCGTTAATAGTCCGCTAAGTAATTGTGCCGAATTACGGCCTGGTGTATTTCCGGCTTGTTAAAGGTCCGGCTTCATTTGGGCCCATTTACAGGCCATCAAAACTTTCAGCCCATAAACGACCGTGAAGGATTTGGGTCATATTCGGCCATGTCTGTCATTCGGCCTGTTAGAGGCCCACTATAGATTTGGGCCACTTTCGGCCTGTTGTCATTTTTGGCCTGTTAACGTCGGACGTAAACCATGGACCATATGTGGCCCAACTTCACATCGGGCTCATTAACGACCCATATAAAAATGACGATAATCTAGCCCGACCGAAGTTCCGGCCTGTTAAAGACCCGTGTATTAGGTCGGCGCATTTACAACCCGTCCGAATTTCGGCCTGTCAAATATCAGCATCGTAAATGGGCCACCATTTCGGCCTGCTAAGTCCAGTGGGATATTTGGCACAATCAGGGCCCAATCTCACTTTCGGTCTATTAAAGGCCCATGTTTTTTATGGGCTCGAGATATTTACACTTGTAAACGGCCTATTTTTACTGAGGGCCCAAATTATGTTTAGGCCTGTTAAAGGCCCACTATGGGCACAGGCCTACCAGAAAAATTTGAAAGCTTATGCTAATTTAAGCCCAGATATTTTTAGTGGGCTACATGCCAATTTCGGCCTGTAATCGTTTTTAGCCCAATTGGAATGGGCCCGACGAATGTTGGCATGTTGGGCTCCTACGAAGCTTTCGGCCGAATACATTACTAAGATAAACCTAAACAATACAAAAATAGCATCATAATTACTGCAGCCTGTGGCAGCATCATAAATGTTGTATCACAACAAAATAAATTCCAATCATACAACAAAAGGCCTGTTGGCCTAAAGTTTACAGTCCTTCCAGATAAAAGCACCATCAGATGTATAGAAGCATAGATCATTTGAACTGAGTGCTAATGTTTCAGGCTGTAGAATCTGATGGAGTAGCACGATCTCCACCTTTTTTCCGCCATTGCTCTTCAACAACGAAGCGAATGTCTGATAGTCTGGTTTCAAAACCATTCATATTTTGACGACATTTCTCAACCACTATTCGTTTTTCCAAAACAACGTCCATTAGGGATCGGACTTGTGTCTGGAGCACAGATATATCACTCTGTCTAGCAGGAAGATTTTGTTCAGTAGGCGATTTGGACGAGGTTACCTTGACAACCAACCCAGAATTACGCAGGAAGGTGCTTTTTGCACTGTTAGTGGAGAGATACTAACGCACTGCAGCAAGAGGTGACATTGTGCCTGTAGTAGCCTTGTCACCTTCAGGTGGTTGTGGCTATTCAATTATTTGTTCCATAGCTTCCTGAAAGTTTGAACTTGTAGATTAGTGTACCAGATAAGTTACTAATGAGACAAAAACAAACAAAGTAGGTTAAACGTTTATACATAACTTATTTTGGTGAACTAATGTAATACATTAGCATGTATTGTAGTGCCAACTACATAAAAAAATCACTTTCGGAACATACACTACTGGAATCAGCTAATTTGCCATCTGCCAGCTCTTTGCCGTTTGCTAGCTGATGGCAAAGAATCTCTTTGCCATCAGCTACCAAAAAGCGGACGGCAAAGATCAGGCGGACGGCAAAGAAGCTCTTTGCCGTCCGCCTGATCTTTGCCGTCCGCCAACAGACGACAAAGAAGCTTTGCCGTCAGCTGGCGGACGGCAAAGAGAGAGGTGGCCCCCACCCCCCGCCTGTTTGGGAAAAACTTAACGGCCCACCTCTTTGCCGTCTGCCAGCAGACGGCAAAGAGGCAAAAGGGCGGACGACAAAGAGGGGCGGACGGCAAAGAGGGCAGTATCTAACGGCCCGTGCCCCACCGCCCCTCTCTGTTCTCTCCTCGCCCCGCCACCACTTCCCACCCCACCGCCGCCGCCG
>NC_041381.1:446800478-446816417 GCF_002162155.2 Triticum dicoccoides | reverse complement strand
CACCCCGACCCCGACACCGACACGGCACCCCGACCCCGACCCGGCACCCCGACCCGACACCCCGACCCCGAGACCCCGACACGGCACCCCGACACCGACAGGACACCCCGACCACCGACACCTCCCGAAAAGGTGTTCTTTGGCCTTCCAGAGGCCGACGGGGTCATATATTTGTGAATTATTAGTTAGGTCATATATTTTTCGATTTTGTTATGAAAAACATCATATATAATTGTGTTGATCGTGTAGTTTTAAATGTGCAGTTGTTTCATCACTGCGAGGTTTGGTGTTCGACGACCTCGTCGTGCGTTTGACGAGCTCTGCCCCTTCGTTTGTGGGTGAGCACAAATGACAAGTCCTCCTCCCCTATTAATTATTTGATCTATTCCGATGAAACTTGATAGCTAGCTATATATGTGTCTTGAATCATCAGTATGCGTAACCAATATGTGTCTCCCGTTCGAAAGCGTCATAGTTATAAATATGCATGCATTTGCATATTTATAACCTTGATTCTTTCGAATTGTCCAACGCTATCCATGGACAGCCCGAGTATGTGTAGATTGGGTTCGTTTTCCCATATGCTTTGCTCCGGATCTGACGCATATATTTCCTCAGTGCCTCCCCTGTTGTTCTCCGGGTACACATCCTCTCTGTTTATTGCAGAGACGTGTATCAGGAGAACAGCGGGGAGGTGCTGCCGAAATTTTGCGTCGGATCCGGAGCATAGCATGGGAAAATAAACCCAATCTACACATACACGGGTGGGATTAGGACCTATCATTACCTATTAGAGTGTAGGTTGCATGGACGTAATAAAATTGACAAAGTAGATCAACTGATGAATATATACATGGTGAATTACATATATAATTGTTGTGTGTCCAGTAGCTCTGAAAGTCAAGATGAGTGACTGTGCTTGGATGTATACCGGTCACACTGGTCAGAACAAATGGAGCGCTGAATGGTTCACAAAAACTAAGGGGTTTGTGCAAGCCGCATTTGCAAATGGCCAAAAGAAAACCTGGTGCCCCTGTTTCCGGTGCGGCAATTGGGAAAAGAAGACAGAGGCTGAAATGGGCAAACACCTGCAGAAGAGTGGTTTTACGCCCGATTATACGGTGTGGACATTTCATGGTGAGTCTGCCCAACGTGAACGAGCTGAGGTGGATCATCGTCGCACCGACGAGCATGGTACCGGGATGGAAAACATGGTGCAAGGCTATGATGATGCTCGGGATTCGGACGAGGAGATGGAGGAATCTGCAAAGGCCTTCAATGAAATGTTGGAGTCTTCGAAACGCCCGCTCCACGAGCACACTGAGCTTTGTCAGTTGGATGCCATCTCACAAGTAATGGCTCTGAAGGCTCAGTTCAACTTGGGCAGAGAATGCTATGACGCAATTATGACAGTATTTGGACACTTTCTACCCAAAGGCC
Source organism: Triticum dicoccoides (assembly GCF_002162155.2). Classification (NCBI taxonomy): domain Eukaryota; kingdom Viridiplantae; phylum Streptophyta; class Magnoliopsida; order Poales; family Poaceae; genus Triticum; species Triticum dicoccoides. Next base: position 446,814,977 of record NC_041381.1, on the reverse strand, counting down.
ATGTAATGCCTGCAAACCTGTACCAGTCGGACAAAATCCTCCGTGCACTGAAGATGCCCTATGAGAAGATACATGCCTGTGAGAAAGGATGTGCCTTATTTAGGCTTGACTATGCGGACTTGAACTATTGTCCCATTTGCATGTCTTCCAGGTATATTGTGGTAGACAACGGTATGGGTGAGAAGACACAGACCAAAATCCCCGTTAGTGTTCTTCGGTATATGCCAATCGTACCAAGACGTCAACATATTTTCATGGTCGAAGAGACGGCCAGACAGATGACATGGCACAAAACAGGCAAAAGAACCGAACTAGATGCAGATGGGAATCTGATGATGGTACACACATCAGATGGTGTTGCGTGGAAAAGGTTTGATGAATTACATGCTGACAAAGCGGCAGATCCGAGGCATCCTCGAGTCGGCATCAGCACGGATGGGTTCAGTGTATTTGGTATGACGGCAGCCCAATACAGTTGTTGGCCCGTATTTGTCTTTCCACTCAATCTCCCCCCCGGACAGATTATGCAAAGAAAGAACATTTTCCTGACGTTGATAATTCCAGGACCCAACTATCCGGGCAAAAATATGAATGTGTACATGCAGCCGCTTAAGGACGAATTGCAAGAAGCCTGGGATAATGGGTTCAAGACATACGACGCCTTTAGCAAACGGAACTTCATAATGCGTGTCTGGTACATGTACTCGACGCATGACTTGCCGGCGTATGCGCTATTCGTTGGCTGGTGTGTGCATGGAAGGTTCCCGTGCCCCACATGCAAGGGAGCTCTTGAGTTTCGTTGGCTTCAGGCCGGTCGCAAGTTTTCTTTCTTCGACATGCATAGACAGTTCCTGGATCCTCGCCATAAGTTCAGGAAAGACAAGAAGAACTTCATTAGGGGTAGAGTTGTCAAAAACTCTGCACCACCTGCATTGACAGGCCAACAGACCCTGGGTCAGTTAAACGCTCTCGAGCCAGATCCACAACGTCCAGGGTACTTCAAGGGGTATAATACTAAGCACGCGTGGACTCACAAAACATGCTTATGGGATCTGCCTTACTTCAAAGACCTCCTTTGCCCACACAACATCGACGTGATGCACACTGAGAAGAATATCGCCGAGGCACTTTTTGGTACATTGTTCGGCATAGATGGGAAGTCAAAGGATAATACTAAGGCTAGAGTCGATCTGGAGGCGCTATGTGATAGGCCGTTACAAAACATGAAAGAACCGAAAGGAAAGCAGAACTGGACGAAGCCAAAGGCATGGTTCAATCTTGGAAGGCCAGCTATGAGGGAAATTCTCTTGTGGGTGCAACAGCAGTTGATGTTCCCCGATGGGTATGCAGCGAATCTAAAGAGGGAGCGAATCTTGATAAACTGAAGATATTTGGTCTCAAGAGTCATGATTGGCACATATGGATTGAGCGGGTAATGCCGGTGATGTTGCGTGGCTTCATCCCTGAGGATGAATGGCTAGTACTGGCAGAACTCAGCTATTTCTTCCGTGTTCTTTGTGCGAAAGAACTATCGCCTGGCGTGCTAGAAGAAATGGAAGAGTTGGCGCCGGAGTTGATCTGCAAGTTAGAGAAGATCTTTCCATCGGGCTTCTTTAATCCAATGCAGCATTTGATTTTGCATCTCCCGACCGAGGCAAGATTGGGGGGGCCCGTGCAAAATCGTTGGTGCTACCCAACTGAGAGGATGCAGAAGACGCTTCGAGAAAAATGTAAAAATAAACGTAGAATTGAAGCATCGATGGCTGAGGCATTCATCACAGAGGAGGCGGCAAACTTCGTAACAGCGCACTACGAAGCCAAAAATCGTCATTTGCATAATCCGAAGCCTCGGTACAATGCTGACGAGCCTAAAAAGGGTGGATCCAACCTCAGCCTATTCAAAGGGAATCTCGCACCAGCTAGTGTTTCACATCCAGTATCTTTGGATAACGAAGAATGGCGGACCATTTCGTTGTATATCTTCAACAACTTGATAGAAGTGCGGCCGTACATCGAGTAAGTTCTCGGTACATTGTTTCGCAACTTCTATTTCCTTTGAACTACTCTTATTCCTGGATATGTCATACAGTCGATACGTCACCATATTCTCGTATGGAGCGGAGACCCAAAAGGACTCCGTCGAAGAGTATGAGCTTCTCGCAAAGCAAGGAGGTGGCTATCCCGGTTTCATCTCTTGGTTCAAACAAACGGTAATTTATATTAGACAATTTCATATCATTCGCTAATTTATGCATAATGCAACAATCCTTTCATATTAAACTTGTAGGCTAATTCAGAGTCTATGGACGCCGAATTGAGACAAGTCGCTAATGGTTTTGACTATAAGGTCTGTTCATTTGACAAGTACGACATCAACGGGTATCACTTTCATACCTATGGCAAAGAGCTATCTATGGCCGACCGAAAGTCAACAAATTGTTGTGTATCTGCTATCGGCGAAGGAGGTACCGAGTATTATGGGAGAGTTGAAGCAATTTATGAACTTCTGTTCTATGGTGAAAATCCACCGAATGTTGTAGTCTTCAAATGTTATTGGTTTCAGCCGAAGGAGACTAGAAGGACTCATGAACATGTAGGGCTAGTTGAAATCAACCAAAGCACTCATTTAGATGTTCCTGATGTCTATATTATGGCTCAATAGGCGACCCAAGTATTCTATCTACCGTGGGCCTGCCAAACTAATCCAAATCTGAAAGGTTGGGATGTCGTTTATGAAGTGCCGCCACGTGCTAGACTTTCTCCCCCAAAGGAAGAGGATTATGAACCTCACATTAACCCAGACACATATGAAGGAGAATTCTTCCAAGAGACACGTCTTTCCAAAAAGCGTTTCAAGAACCGCTATACTTCACCCCAAAACATTGAAGTAGACAGCGACAATGAATCCGACATCACCCCAGAGGAGGAACAAGAAGAGCCGGAACAAGGAGAGGTTACTGCTGCGGATGACCTGTCAATGCTTGACCGATTACGTCAAGGTGGCCTTGCACATGTTGATGCCAATGAACCCTATGAGCCCGTCATTGATTATAGTGATGATGATGATTATGCATTTATTGATGATACTGATCGAGATTATTAGTAGTGTCAGGTATTACATTTTTTTATGTTGTACTTGATGATGATACACTTAAGTGATACACATATTATTATTCATGTCGGTCTTTTTTCATGTTGTACTAATTTCGTTTACTGTTTGTCATGGCAGGTGTTGAAAGATGGTCTATCCAGACAAGCATCGCACGATCCTTCTCCAGCTACCGACACGAGCCACCCTGCTCCTACACCTCCTACATCTTGGTAAGTTTATCTAGTGTTTTGCTTAACACATGCATAAAGACCTAGACTTAGCTTTATTTCCTCCAATGCTTACCATAATGACCAGACTTAGCTTCTTCACCTCCAAAATGACTTAATAAGCTTACTGACCTCCAAAACCATCCATTTTACCTAAGTTAGCTCTAAAACGATCTGTACTTAGCTTACTTATGTCAAAAATTGCATAATTAGCTTAGTTAGCTTATAGACGATCCATTTTACCTAAGTTAGCTCTAAAATGACCCATTTTACCTAGGTTAGCTTATAAATGATCCAGTTCATCCAAGTTAGCTCAAAAATGACCCATTTTACCTAGATTAGCTCCTAAATGATCCATTTTACCTACGTTAGCTTTAAAATGACCCATTTCACCTAGGTTAACTCCAAAATGACCAATCTTACCTAGGTTATCTCATAAACGATCCATTTCAACTAATTTAGCTCATAAACGATCCATTTCACCTAGGTTACCTAAAAACCGATCCATTTCACCTAAATTAGCTCTTAAATGATCCATTTCACCTAAGTTAGCTCAAAAAGATCCATTTCAACTAAATTAGCTCATAAATGATCCATTTCACCTAAGTTAGCTCAAAAACGATCCATTTAAACTAAGTTAGCTCATAAATGATCCATTTCATCTAAGTTAGCTAAAAAAGATCCATTTCACCTTAGTTACCTGAAAAACGATCCATTTGACCTTAGTTAGCTCATAAACGACCCATTTCAACTAAGTTAGCTCATAAATGATCCATTTCACCTTAGCTAGCTCATAAACGACCCATTTCAACTTAGTTAGCTCATATATGATCCATTTCACGTAAGTTAGCTCATAAATGACATACTCTTCTTGTTCTAGTCTTCTTCTTGTTCTACTCTTCTTGTTCTACTCTTCTTCTTGTTCTACTCTTCTTGTTCTAACTTTCTTATTTTTCATTTTGCAGAGTTCATTCACTTGACGAAAGCTTGCATAGATGGAGTGCTCCTTATCCCTTTCTCTGTTTCTTTTGTATCGTTGAACTATGCATGTATCGTTGGATGAAACTATTGTAATATATATGGTTGGATGCCTCTATGTTGAACTTGTTATGTATGATGGAACTATGCATGTAATATATATGGTTGGATGATGAAGTTATGTGTTGGATATCTTATATGTTTTCTCTGTAATGGCCTTTTGAAATATATCTATATATGTCATCTATATTTGTGATGAAAATTGTTGGATTTAATAAAAAACTGATAAAAGAGCCAATATGCAGGCTCTTTGCCGTCTGCCACCGACGGCAACGGGCTCTTTGCCGTCTGCCGCGGACGGCAAAGAAGGCACGTGGCATCCAGCTGTGCTTCCTGGGAGCTGACCCGTTTGGTCAGTTTGCCTACAGTGGCAGACGACAAAGACTTTGCCATCAGTGGCAGACGGCAAAGAACCTGCCATGTAGTGACGTGTAGATGACATCATACGGCGGACGGCAAAGACACTAGAAAGTTTGTCGTCAGCGGCGGACGGCAAAGGCCTGCCGTTAGCCACTTAACGGACTGACAGCGCAATTATTGCCGTCCGCCTTCTTTGCCGTCTGCCGCACTCCCTTTGCCGTCTGCGGCGGACGGCGAAGACTTTGCCATCAGTAGCAGACGGCAAAGTAGCTGTTTACCGTAGCCTACTTTGCCGGAGCCTTTTGCCGTCCGCGGCTGACGGCAAAGACCTTTGCCGTCCGCCGTTCATGCCTTTGCCGTCCGCCGTGGCCGACGGCAAAGCAGCAGATTCCTGTAGTGATATGTCCATGTAGCATGCCTACTGTATTGTCTATTTCCTCACATTCGTTGACATCTAAGGATAAAGAGACATGGTTTAAAGTAGGATGAACATAGTATGACATCATTCATATCATGGGAAAACAGATATAAAACAAACATGCTATTTTATCATTGTGTGCGCACGTGAACATAACAACTAGATTATAGATCAAGACCAAAAGAATATCCTTCATCTCTTTTAAACCATGTAAGGTGAAATGATATGTTAAGACAATTGTGTATAAAAGTGAACAGAGTAGCTGCCATTGGCTGCAAACCAAGTAGTTAAATGAACACATCACAGTACCAATCAGTTCAAGGCAGGAGGAGTAAGGACTTACAACAGCGGCTTGAGCTGGTGTGCTCATGCCCTTCATCTTGCTGGTGTGGCAATGCTTGAAGATTTGCACTGCATTCGGTTCAGGTTCTTTTTGGTCCGCACGGGCTTTCCTCTGTATTTGGAACAAATCAATATAGATACGATAATATGGCACAAAAAAAGGAAGTAACAGCTATTTACAAGAGCCTCGCAGGGTGCAATATAGCTACGAGATCCTGTTGTCTGTTGGAATTTCACTTTAGAACGGTTGGTTTTGTTCTTCAAACAGTTAGCCTAGAAGAAGATACACTTGTAAGGCACATACATAAATACAAGTTCAATATGTGGTCTGATCAAATACATATAGCCTACCTGATACTTTGGATCAGACCAGTGTTTAACGAGGGTTGTCCAGTCTTCATCTGTAATGTATTCCACTAGAGATGTTTGGGCGATTTCATTGTTAGCCTTGCCTTCAAAGTGAGATTTTCTAAGGTGGTACCGATATTGTCGCAGAGCAAACTGAAAAACATGAGTGCATGCTTGTTTAGTTGCATCATCTTTCGGATCCAACTTGAACCTCATCTGTTGAAAAAAGAATGTAAGTCTTATTAGGATGAAGCTAGAAAGTATGGGACAGAGCAAGACAATATTACTAATTGCAATGAATAACATTACTTACGCATAAATGGTCAAGGAAGGTGTTAAACTGATTATTGTCTTTCTCATTCCTGTACTGGATCCACGTTGGGAGGATATGTGCATGACACCTAACGGCAACGGCTGCCTCTGATACTAACTTGGCTGACTCTGTAGCATCACATGGCCTTTTTAAACCTGCCTCAAAATGGATCTCCATTCTTCCTCCATTAGATTTTGTTAATTTGTCAAGCATTATCCCTGATGTCTAGTTCCGCTTGCGCCGTGGTGCTAGTTCAACAACGAATATGGAAAGTGTTAGTGTACATCAAACTGTGAGAGTACATATAAAGGAGCATGCAACTACAACTTGACTCGGTCAGGTACCGTCTTGGTGTTGATGCTCATGAGGTTCATCTGATCTTGCCAAGTCCTATTGTGTCAGTAGTGCTTCGGAAGTAGTGTTAGGTGTGAAGGCAGCTTGGGAACTTGCCAGTTCCGGAGCAAACGAACGAGTAACTGGTTGAGATGCTGGTACAGTTGAAGCGGATGCTGCAGCTAGTGGAGCAGGTGATATTGTGTTTGTAGATTTAGCCAGTGGACTTGGACCTTCTACTGCACTATAAGTACCAGCAGAATCTCGACGGCAGAACCTTTTCCGTTTCACCCGATGAGTAACAACACTCCCTACTATATTATTTTCCTTGCTCTTTTTTGACTTTGCCCTGTCAAGCTGTACCCACAACACAAAAGAATAAAATCACTCTTCAGAACTCATTGATGCATGATACAGACAAGCAATACTTTGATGTAAGACAACCGTATGAGGATGGAATATGTAAGAAAAACAGGACGGCATGACATATTCACGGCTACGATGTGCAAACTAAGCAGAAGGATTTTCAAGAAAATAGAAGTAATGCAAGCTAGACACCATATGAAAGATGCAACCAATATTACTCTGCCAAGTTAAAAGTGTCTTGTCATAAGTGGCAATTCGAAAAATTAGAAGCAGTACAACGTAGAAATCAATGCAAGATGCAACCACTATCAAACTGCCATGTCAAAAGCGTCCAATCATGAGTTACTGATGCGGGATACACAACAACAGTACTTTGATGTAAGAACATGGTATGATAGATAGATGCAGTGTATTCTAGACACAGAAAGCCATGTCATATGCACATGTATAACGTATAAACTCAGCAGGTGCAATTTAATCAAAATAGAAGAAATACAGGCTAGACAACATATGCAACATGAAACCAATTATCACAGTCAACTTAGAGCAAGCACCTGCGATGGTGGAGTGCGGGAGATGAACTCATCATGTAGACTTGGGACTTCAACTTCATTAGCAGTAGCAGTGGCAAATCTAGAGAGTCTCTGTTTGCGTCGGTGCGGAGTACCACCAACATCCCCTAACTTACTCTTTTTCTTCCTATTTTCTGATATTGCCTTATGAAGTCAAAACCACAAGAAGATGAATAAAATTAGCTCTGCATAACTGGTTGATGCATGATACAGACGAACACTACTTTGATGTAAGGCAAGCGCAGGATAGGAGGATGGAATATATACAAAAAAAGACAGCGTTTCATATTCACACATACGATAGGAGGATGGAATATGTATGAAAAAACAGTAAGTGGAAGGCATTTCAACAAAATTAGAAGAAATGAAAGCTAGGCACCATATGAACATGCAACCAATATCACTCTATTAGTTAAAAAGTGTCTCATCGTAAGTGCCATTTCATGAAATTAGAAGCAGTACAAGCTAGAAGACAATGCAAGATGCAACCTACATCATAGTCCCAAGTTAAATGTATCTTATGGGTAAGTGATAGTTGCAGGTATAAGTTGTAAGCTACGCAGATGCAATTCTACATAATCAGATGCAATACAAACTAGACATCATACGGAAAACGCAATCACGTATAACAGTTCCAAGTAAGAGCAAGCACCTGTGATGGTGGAGTAGGGGAGATGTGCTCATCATGTACACGTATGTTCTAGAAACAGGAACACGTGTCATATTCACAGGCATTATGTGTAAAGTAAGCAGATGCAATTCAAGTTAGAAGCAATACAAGCTAGACATCATACGCAACATGCAACCACATATAATAGTGTCAAGTTAGAGCAAGCACCTTTGATGGTGGAGTAGGGGAGATGTGCTCATCATCTACACAGCTACGTTGACTGTCCAGCCTTGTGTTGTCTTGTGAATCTTGTTGGGAGGATGGCAGAGTAGAATCTTTAGAGACCCCCTGTTTGAGTTGCTCTGAAGGACCACCATCATCCACTCCCAGACTAATTTCCTTCAGTTGTAATGATTTTGCATTGTGAAGTCAAACCGATAAGAAAAATGAATAAAATTCGCTCTTCAGAACTCATTCATGCATGATACTGACGAACACTACTCGGATGAAAGGCAAACACATGGTGCGAGGATGGAATATGTATGAAAAACAGGATGGCATGACATATTCACACCTATGATGTGGTAACTAAGCAGAAGGCATTTCAACAAATTAGAAGCACTGCAAGCTAGACACCATATGAAAGATGCAACCAATATCACTCTGCCAAGTTCAAACTGTATGGCGTTTCAATAAATTAGAAGCAGTATATGCTAGAAATCATATGCAAGACACAACCAATATCACAGTGGCGACTTAAAGGTGCCTTATCATAAGTGACTGATGCGGGATATGCAAGAATAGTAGTTTGATGTAGAAACAGGAACACATGTCATATTCACAGGCATTATGTGTAAAGTAAGCAGATGCAATTCAACAAAGTTAGAAGCAATACAAGCTAGACATCATACGCAACATGCAACCACATATAATAGTGCCAAGTTAGAGCAAGCACCTGTGATGGTGGAGTAGGGGAGATGTGCTCATCATCTACACAACTACGTTGACTGTCTAGCCTTGCGTTGTCTTGCGGATCTTGTTGGGAGGATGGTGGAGTAGAATCTGTAGAGAACCTCCATTTCAGTTGCTCGGAAGGACCACCATCATCCAATGCCTTGCCAATTTCCTTCAGCTTTATTGATTTTGCATTGTGAGGTCATACCAACAAGAAAAAGGAATATCATTCGCTCTTCAGAACTCATTCATGCATGATACTGACGAACACTACTCTGATGAAAGGCAAAGTCATGATACGAGGATGGAATATGTACGAAAAAATGGACGGCTTGACATATTCACACCTATGATGTGGTAACTAAGCAGAAGGCACTTCAACAAATTAGAAACACTACAAGACACCATATGGAAGGTGCAATCAATATCACTCTGCCAAGTTAAAACTGTCTCGTCATAGGTGGCGTTCATCAAACTAGAAGCAGTACATGCTAGAAATCATATTCAAGACGCAAACCAATATCACACTGCCAACTTAAAGGTGTCCCATCATAAGTGACTGATGCAGGATACACAAGAAGAGTGGTTTCATGTAAGAAAATGGTGTGATACACAGATATAGTATGTACCAAAAACAGGAAAGCGTGTCATATTCACATGTATCATGTGTAAGCTAAGCAGATGCAGTTTACACTAATTAGGAGCAATACGAGCTAGACACCATATGCAACATGCAACCAGATATCACACTGCCAAGTTAGAGCAAGCACCTTGGATGGTGGAGTAGGGGAGACAAAACTTGGACCTTGTAATGCACTATCAGTACAAGGAGAATCGGTACAGATGCTCCATTTACGTTGCTGCAGAGGACCACCATCATCGCCTTCCTTACTCTTTTCCTTCCTCTTTCTTGATTTTGCCTTGTCAAGTCAAACCCACAAGAAAAAGGAATAAAATTTTCTCTTCAGAACTCATTGACGCATGATACTGACGAACACTACTTTCATGTAAGGCAGCCGCATGATAGGAGGATGGAATATGTATGAAAAACAGGACGATGTGACATATTGACATGCATGATGTATAAAGTGTAAACTAAGCACAAGGTGCTTGAACTTGTTAGAATCGATGCAAGCTAGAAACCATATGAAAGATGAAACCAATATCACTCTGCCAAATTAAAAGGGTGCCCTAACAAATGTATTTGACCAAATTAGAAGCAATACATGGCAAGAGGCTAGAAATAATATGCAATATGCAATGAATAAAGGTGACTCATCGTAAGTGATTGATGCAGGATACAGAAGAGAGGTAGTTTCATGTAAGAACAAGGTTAACACATAGATGTAGTGTGTACCAAAAATAGGAAGGCATGTCATATTCACAGGTATAGTGTGTAAACTAAGCAGATGCAATTTACCCTAATTAGAAGCATTACAAGCTAGACACCGTATGCAACATGCAACCACATATCACACTGCGAAGTTGGAGCAAGCACCTGTGATGGTGGTGTAGGGGAAGTGCTGTCTTCAGGTACAGAGCAACGTTCAATATCTTCATTTAGGCTTGTTGTTTCTTGAGAATCATGTGGAGAGGATGAAATTGCATTCTTTATAAGAGTATTGCGTCTCATATTAACCCACGCGCGTGACTGTCTCATCATAAGCGATAGACGTAGGATACACAAGAACAGTAGTTTGATGTAAGAACATGGTGTGATAGGCAGATGTAGTATGTACCAAAAACAGGAAGGCGTGTCATATTCACATGTATAATGTGTAAGCTAAGGAGATGCAATTTAACAAATTAGGAGCATTGATGAGGGATACACAAGAAAAGTAGTTTGATGTAAGAACATGGTTAATAGAAAGACGTAGTATGTACCAAAAACAGGAAGGCATGTCATATTCACAGGTATAATGTGTTAACTAAGCAGATGCAATTTACCCTAATTAGAAGCATTACAAGGTAGACACCATATGCAACATGCAACCACATATCATACTGCCAAGTAAGAGCAAACATCTGCGATGGTGGTGTGGGGGAATTACGGTGATCAACTAGAGAGCTACGTTGACTATCTTCATTTAGCCTTGCTATTTCTTGAGAATCATGTGGGGAGGATGACACTGCACTCTTTAAACGAGTAGGGCGTCTCACAGTAACCCAGCCAGGTGACTGTCTCATCATAAGTGATTGATGAGGGATACAAAAGAGCATTAGATTGATGTACGAACATGGTTAATAGACATATGTAGTATGTATCAAAAACAGGAAGGCATGTCATTATCAAAGGTATACTGTGTAAAGCAAGCAGATGCAATTTAACCAAATTGGAAGCAATACAAGCTAGACACCATATGCAACATGCAACCACATTTGACAGCCCGAAGTTAAAGCAAGCACCTGGGATGGTTGTGTGTGGCAAGTGAGATCATCAACTATAGAGCTACGTTCACTGTATCCAACTACTGACACTTCACCCATTAGAGCGCTGAAACGCTTAGTGCTTATCTTCGAATTACACTGGAGCAACTGAGGGAGTCCTGGATTAGGGGGTATCCGGACAGCCGGACTATATACATCGTCCGAACTATCGAAGCGTGAAGATACAAGACTCAAGAATTGGCACGTGTCCTTATGGGACTCTCCTTTGCGTGGAAGACAAGCTTGGCGATCCGGATATTATGTTTCCTTCCTTGTAACCGACTCCATGTAAACCCTAGCCCTCTTCGGTGTCTATATAAACCGGAGAGGATGGTCCTTAGAAGGCCGATCACAATTACAATCATACCATCATAGGCTAGCTCCTAGGGTTTAGCCTCTACGATCTCGTGGTAGATCTACTCTTGTACTACTCATATCTTCAATATTAATCAAGCAGGAAGTAGGGTTTTACCTCCATCGAGAGGGCCCGAACCTGGGTAAACATTGTGTCCCTTGCTTCCTGTTACCATCAGCCTAAGACGCACAGATCGGGACCCCCTACCTGTGATCCGCCGATTTTGACACCGACATTGGTGCTTTCATTGAGAGTTCCTCTGTGTCGTTGCTTCGAGGCTTGATGGCGTCTTCAATCGTTAACAACACGGTCCAGGGCGAGACTTTTCTCCCCGGACAGATCTTTGTGTTCGGGGGCTTCACACTGTGGGCCAATTCGCTTGGTCATCTGGAGCAGATCGATAGCTATGCCCCTGGTCACCAGATCAGGTTCGGAAACCTGAACTACACGGCGGACATTCGCGGAGACTCGATCTTCGACGGATTCGGGCCTGTGCCAGGAGCGCCGGATAGTCACGATGAGCACGGCCTAGACCTGCTGTCGGACAATGCTCAGGACATCATCCCTGTGGCAGCCCCGGATCTAAATCCGGAACAGGTTGCGTCGCCCGAGGATGGATGGTTAGACCCCGCCCCGCAGGTCGCACACTCATCGGCGATGGAGCCGAACACAGGTCGCATCTCTGTGGAGGCCTGTATTCCCGGGCCCCCGGACTCGTATCCAATCGTTGGCCCCGGTCCACACACTCTCGAGCCAGCCGAGCCTAGTTGGGCTCCGGTAATGGAGTTTACCGTTGCGGACATCTTTCAGCACTCGCCCTTTAGCGACATGCTGAACTCATTAAAGTCTCTCTCTTTGTCAGGAGGCTTTGGGCCGAACTATGTTCGGCTTGAGTGGGAAGCAGGCGATGAATAAATTCGTTGCCCACCCACCACCCACTTCATTGCCACGATCGATGATTTAACCAACGTGCTTGACTTCGACTTTGAAGACATCGACGGCATGGATGACGATGCCGGAGACGTACAGGAGACACCGCTCACAGGGCGGTGGACAACCATCTCTTCGTACGATATTTAAATGGTGGACACTCCAAAAGAAACCAATGGCGATGAGGCAACAGAGGATAACCCCTCCAAGAAGAAAGCAAAGCATGGGCGTCGCCCACGCCGCTCCAAGCCCCGCCAAGGCAATACCGGCACCAGAGACGAACACAATCCGGATGGTGCCGACGATGAATACAACCCCGAAGAGCCCGCCTTAGAGCAGGCCGAACAGGAAGATGGGCATGACAGCCCATATGAACAGGCGACGGACGGGTATCCGGAGGAGGACAACTACATGCCCCCCTCCGAAGACGAGATTAGCCTCGGCGACGACGAGTTCGGCGTGCCCGAGGACCCCGCGGAGCAGGAGCGCTTCAAGCGCTGGCTTATTGCCACTGCGAGAAGCCTGAAGAAGAAGCAGCAGCAGCTTCAAGCTGATCAAGACCTGCTCATAGATAGATGGACAAAAGTCCTGGCAGCCGAGGAATATGGACTCGAGCGCCACACGGCTGACCGGCCGCCTCGAGGCCGGGATAAAGTGGCATATCAGCCCGAATACCAGCCTGCACCCCCACGCCAGTTTACTACGGCCCGGGGTAATACTCAGGACCTGCGCGATAAACTGGATAATGCCGCAGGACAACCAAGATCGATCTACGGATCACGGGGGCGCGCCGCAGCAGATGACGATGACCATCATACCGGATACACTAATAGAAAATCCTACCGGGCCGAATACAACCAGTCAGACGCAGCCGGATTGTGTCGCGACATAGCTCGGCACAGAGGCGCCGCACACCCCCTCTGCTTCACCGATGAAGTAATGGATCATGAATTCCCATAAGGGTTCAAACCCGTAAACATCGAATCATACGATCGCACAACAGACCCCGCGGTATGGATCGAAGATTTCCTTCTCCACATTCACATGGCCCGCGGAGATGACCTACACACCATCAAATATCTTCCCCTTAAGGTCAAAGGACCACCCCGGCATTGGCTGAACAGCCTGCCTGTAAATTCCATTGGCAGTTGGAAAAACCTGGAAGACACATTTCTTGACAACTTCCAAGGCACATATGTGCGACCTCCGGATGCCGATGACTTGAGCCACATTACTCAACAGCCCGGAGAATCAGCCAGGAAATTCTCGACTCGGTTCCTAACTAAAAAGAACCAAATAGTCGACTGTCCAGACGCCGAAGCCCTGGCGGCCTTCAAGCATAATATTCGTGACGAGTGGCTCGCCCGACACCTCGGCCAGGAGAAACCCAAGTCTATGGCAGCTCTCACGACACTAATGACTCACTTTTGCTTGGGCGGGGACAGTTGGTTGGCTCGCAGCAGCACTACGCCGCATTCTGGCACGTCAGATGTCCGTGATAATAACAGCAAGCTATGGCACAACAGACACAAGCGACGGAACAATGGCGACAACACCGAAGACATGGCGGTCAATGCCGGATTCAGCGGATCCAAATTCGGTCAGCGGAAGAAGCCATTCAAGAGAAACAATCAGGGACCGTCCAGTATAGACCGCATACTAGAGCACTCGTGCCAAAATCATGGCACCCCGGACAAGCCAGCCAACCACACCAATAGAGACTGCTGGGTATTTAAACAGGCCGGCAAAATAAACGCCGAAAACAAGGACAAGGGGTTGCACAGCGACGATGACGAGGAGCCCCGGCGTCCGAAC
>NC_041381.1:446789950-446800301 GCF_002162155.2 Triticum dicoccoides | reverse complement strand
CCAGGTGAAAATGGTCAACATGATCTACGCCACCCACATCCCCAAGCGGGAACGGAAGTGAGCACTACGGGACGTCTACGCGATGGAGCCAGTCGTCCCCAAACTCAACCCATGGTCAGCTTGTCCGATCACCTTTGATCATAGGGATCATCCTACTAGCACCCGTCACGGCGGCTCGGCCGCATTGGTCCTAGACCCAGTCATAGACGGATTTCACCTCACAAGAGTCCTTATGGACGGAGGTAGCAGCCTGAACCTGCTTTACCAGGACACAGTGTGCAAAATGGGCATCGATCCTTCAAGGATTAAGCCCACCCAAACCACCTTTAAAGGTGTAATTCCTGGAGTAGAGGCCCGTTGTACAGGCTCTATCACATTGGAAGTGGTCTTCGGATCTCCGGATAACTTCCGAAGTGAAGAGCTAATCTTTGATATCGTCCCTTTCCACAGTGGTTACCACGCACTGCTCGGACGAACCGCATTCGCTAGATTCAATGCGGTACCACACTATGTATACCTCAAGCTCAAGATGCCAGGCCCACGCGGGGTCATAACAGTCAACGGAAATATGGACCGCTCTCTCCGTACAGAAGAGCACACTACAGCCCTTGTGGCAGAAGTATAATGCAGCCTCCTCCGGCAAATCACCAGTCCGGCGACGACAATCTCAAGCTCCGTCAAGCGAGGGCAGAACACCCTGCAACAGGATCAGCAGGCACGCCAGGAGCATTACTAGCAGTCCGGCCTCCGCTCAAATCCCATCAAAGTAGCATTTGTGCCACGCGTACACAATTACGCACTCAAAATACCATGGGCACAGGCGGAGGCATAGCAGTGGCTCAGTCAACAGTACGGTATTGCTTCGTAACCTTTTCTTTCACCTTTAAGGACATGGCTTTAGTGCAGCTTCTCCAGAAGAGCTGGATTGTCGGACTTACATAGGAGAGCAAACCAAGGAGGCAACATGCTTTGTGCACAGCAGGAAATACCCAGGTGGAATCTATTTACGATCGTTATACCTGCTTTATCTATCTGTACATAGCCTGCCTCTGATAGGGTATGTCAAATAATACTATTTATCTCCGCTTAATGCATTCATTGTAAACATACGCCTAAACATATTATTCATCAATGGGAGATCATATACAGCGTCAGCTTATTATTCTTATTTGAGCATTTTTTTCTTACAAATGTCTTTTTGCATCCGTACACTTTGGTACGTTGAGTTTGCCAGGGGTTTCTTATGGCGCCCCATAATACGGCATGACAAGTCCGAACACTTTCAACAGTGCGGCACCCCGAACTTATAGCATTATATGCATCAGCTCCAAATCATGTCTTGGATCTACAGTTGGGATAGCCCGGCTCCCTTGTTTTGGTGCCTTACGTTCCGTTATATCGGCTAAGGTAGCGCAGGGAGAACTACTGCGATTGTGCCCTGGTTCTGCCGGACGAGCACCTCAGTAGAGAAAGCCGAAAACTGACCGGCATGATGTGGCGAGAGCTGGTTGCTGTTCGAGAGGTCTTAAAATCCTTAAAGATTTTTCTGCTTTAGGCGATAAATCGGCTTCGTCCGATCTAGGCGTGTATAGCGCCCCAATTCGGTCTTCCGGATTCTAGGGGCTTCGCCGAAATTTAAAATTGTAGACTTCTATGGCTAAGTGAAGGTTATAAAGCCGCATAGTCTGATTGCCTTGTTCGCTGCGCTGGACACCTCCTTAAGGGACCAAACATTTGGATAAAGAGTGTCCGGGTTATCCACGAACACCCTAGTACTGGTTACACGGGGGCGGAAGCTGATGACTGGCCTACTTTTAGAATTTGATAAACAGTCGCACAGAAGGTAATATTTTAAATAACAAAAGTGCTACATAGCGCAAGTAACTTCATCTTTTAATTACAAACATGACAGAAGTGAATTCATTCAAAAATTATGTCCTTGGTACATTCATCGGCCACGAGGCGAGCACCCTTCATAACGCCATCATGATACTTCTCAGGAACGCTATGCGGCTTGCCCTTTGGTGGCCCGTCCTTCACCAGCTTCTCCACATCCAGCTTGCCCCAATGCACCTTCGCACGGGCAAGGGCCCGGCGGGCACCCTCAATGCAAACGGATCATTTGATGACTTCCAGTCATGGACAAGCATTCACCATCCACTTGATGAGGCTGAAGTTGCTGGTGGGCAGGAGCTCACCAGGCCACATCCGGACTATGAAATCCTTCATAGCCACTTCGGCCGCCCTGTGGAGTTCAACCAACTACTTCAGTTGGTCACTCAGAGGCGTGGAATGTTCGGCCCCAGCATAATGGGACCAGAACAGCTTCTCCGTTGAGCTCCCCTCCTGAGCACGGTAGAACTCCGCGGTGTCCGATACGCTGCATGGCAGATCTGTGAATGCCCCTGGAGAGCTCCAGACTCGTGTAAGTAAAAGAAACGCCTCCTCCACATGTTTGCTTTGCATAAAGAATTTCTTACCCGCCGCTATCTTTTTGGCCTCCTGGATTTCCTGTTGTGCCCTCTCGGCTTCGGCCTTGGTGTCTTTTATATTTATAAGGGCCTTCGCAAGCTCGGCCTCTTTTTCTTTAAGCTCATGCTCCACGGACTCGAACTTCTTGCCGAGCTCCTGGAGCTCTTCTTGTACCTCGCCCACTCGGGCCTCTTGCTTTTCGTGCTCCTTGCGTTCCAAGGCCGCCTTGTGTTCGGCCTCGGACAGCGCTTTCTTGAGAGACGCCACTTCCATGGTGGCCTCTGTTACCAAACCACGACGCTTCGTCGTTAGAATAACCAATTTTATTTATACTTTACTATATGAGAGAGGGGAATCATTCACCTTTGCTCTCCTCGAGCTGCCTCCTTGTGAGGCCGAGCTCTCCCTGTGCTTGCTCCAAGTCCTGCTTTAGGCCGGCGATTTCGGTCGTACAGACAGCAGCGGCCAATAGCCCAGCCTATTTATTCACATCCAAACTTATTGTTAGACTCCTGCGGATTATAATTGACCCTCCATTTGGTTTTTCCTTCCGAACACCAAACAGAGTATTAGGGGCTACTACCTATCGGGTGGTAATTTCAAACATTTTTACTTACCTCAAAGCCTGTCAGGAGGCTGGTGCAGGCTTCGGTTAGTTCGGTCTTGGCGTACGAAACCTTCTGAATCACTACACTCATAAGAGTACGGTGCTCTTCATCTAGGGAAGCGTCGCGAAGCGCTTCCAGCAGACAATCCGGCACCTCGGGCACAAGGGAAGTCCTTGATACAGACGGCCCTCCCTCCTAACGAGGGGCTGCCCGCCTGAGTCCGGAACCACTGAAGGATCCAGAACAATGTTCGGATGAGAGCCCGGCTTACCGTGGCTCTCATCAACATGATCCGCGGGGATCTTGAACCCCGCGAGTCCGACGTCTGGGACGCCGCCTTGAGGCGCCTCTAGGGCCACCTCCCCCATCTCTGGGAGCCTTTGGGACAACACCTCCGTGTCGTCCGCAGGTCGAGGAGAAGTGGCCGTCGGGAGTGAGTTCATTGCTAACTCACTCAAGGACCCGTCCGAAGATGACACTTCGGGATGGGCCCTGGCCGGACTGCATACAGGTTCGACATTACAACAAAACTATGAAGCGAAATTATGATGGAGTGCGGGTACTTACGATCGCACTAGGGGCTTCTTCCTGGGCAGCCACCCTTCCTCGCTGTCGGCGGCGGTGGCGGAGTAGTCCGGAAGGGACACCTTTCCCTTCTTGGACGTCCCAGCCTCCCCCACCGGGGCAACCTTCCTCTCCCCCCCATTACGGGGAGGTGGAGTTTCTTCTAGTTTCCCCCCGCTTCCGCGGGAGGAATCTGCCTCGCCATCATCAGACGACAAGGGTATGACGGCCTTGAGCCGGGGGCCTCTCCTGGTCCCCTGGTCCGCCGTCTCTGGCCCCCCATCCTTTCCGGATGGGGAAGCCTCCTCTTCTTCTTCTTCTTCCCCTTCGGGGGAGGAGTGCGCCTTGTCGTCTTCGGACGAGGCTTGCGCAACCTTACGTCAGAGACCCTTTCGGGTCCCCGGGGCCTTCTTATCGGCCTTCTTCTCCGGCCCCTTATAGGGCGCCGGGACCAGCATCTTTGTTAGAAGATCATTAGTTGGGCTTTCTGGCAGCAGAGCCGGACAGTCAATCTGCTCCGCTGTCTCCACATAATCCTGCACAAATATACACGATTACTTAAGGCTCCCCCATGAATGTATTGGGAAAAACCGAATCTGGTGGCGGCCTGAGAACTCACCTGAATAGGACGTCGTGTGGCGTGGAGCCCACGGTCCTCGGATATGGGAGGAGGTACTTCAGAGGCCTTGAACAACGCCTTCCATGCATTTTTGTGCTTCATGCCGTAGAGCCTCTGAAGCGACTGGTGTTCGGCCGGGGCGAACTCCCACAGATTGAATGCCCTCCTTTGGCACGATAGAATCCAGCGAATGAGCATGACCTGGATCACGTTGACAAACTTGATGTTCTTGTCCTTCATGCCCTTGATGCAGTCTATGAGTCCGGTCAGCTCTGTAGATTCGCCCCATAACAGGCCCTTCTGTTCCCAGGAGGTGAGCCGCATAGGGGTTCCAGATCGGAACTCGGGGGCCGCCACCCAGTTGGTGTCGCGTGGCTCGGTGATGTAGAACCACCCCGATTGCCACCCCTTCACGGTTTGCGCAAAGGAGTCGTCAAGCCAGGTGACATTAGGCATTTTGCCCACCATGGATCCTCCGCACTCTGCTTGCTGGCCGCTCATGATCTTCGGCTTCACGCAGAAGGTTTGGAGCCACAAGCCGAAATGAGGCTTGATGCGGAGGAAAACCTCGCACACAACAAGGAACGCCGAGATGTTGAGGACGAAGTTCGGGGCTAGATCATGGAAATCTAGCCCGTAGTAGAACATGAGCCCGCGGACGAAGGGGTGGAGTAGAAACCCCAGTCCACGGATGAAGTGGGCAAGAAACATGACCCTCTCGTGGGATCCTGGAGTTGGAATGACCTGGCCGCCGTCTGGTAGCCGATGCGCTATGTCTGTGGCCAAGTAACCGGCCGCCCGAAGACTTGCGATGTTCTTCTCCTTCACAGTGGAAGCCACCCATTTGCCTCCTGATCCAGACATGTTTAGCTGTGCGGAGAAGACTTGAACTAGGGCGCTGGAGCTCGAGGAGGCGAGAGTGGGCAGAGGAGGAAGAAGGTGTGGGTAAGAATGGGGAACTCTTATCCCTTTATAGAGGCGATGAAAGTGGTGCGCCTCCCCACTAGCCTATTGAGAATCGCTTACTTCTCAAGCGCCACGATTGATGGCACGAGGGGATTACCCATACCCGTATTGATGAGAATCTCGTGATAAGGGGACATGATCTCTGCTTTGACAAGACGTGTCAAGGAAACCGCCTCGCAATGCGCAATGTGGCTAGTTGTGAAAAAATGGTTCAAATAATGACCTGGCTGTAATGGCATGTCACGTCATCTAAAAGTTGTCAGCTGAAGTATCATTCTCTCTACGGTGGTATGTGAAGATCATTTTGTAGATCCGGACATGGTCTATGTGTTCGATAATAACCTTGGAGTATTCGGAGAAGGAACCCGCCTTGCAATGCCGAAGACAAGACTGCGCGCCGGACTCATCATCATTGAAGCCTGGTTCAGGGGCTACTGAGGGAGTCCTGGATTAGGAGGTATCCGGACAGCCGGACTATATACATCGTCCGGACTATCGAAGCGTGAAGATACAAGACTCAAGACTTCGGCCCGTGTCCGGATGGGACTCTCCTTTGCATGGAAGACAAGCTTGGCGATCCGGATATTATGTTTCCTTCCTTGTAACCGACTCCATGCAAACCCTAGCCCTCTCCGTTGTCTATATAAACCAGAGAGGATGGTCCTTAGAAGGCTGATCACAATTACAATCATACCATCATAGGCTAGCTCCTAGGGTTTAGCCTCTACGATCTCGTGGTAGATCTACTCTTGTACTACTCATATCTTCAGTATTAATCAAGCAAGAAGTAGGGTTTTACCTCCATCGAGAGGGCTCGAACCTGGGTAAACATTGTGTCCCTTGCTTCCTGTTACCATCATCCTAAGACGCACAGATCGGGACCCCCTACCTGAGATCCGCCTGTTTTGACACCGACAGCGACTTCTGTCTTTTCTTTTCTGCATTCATCAACACTGCATTAGAGTCTGAAATACCCATGCATAAAAAAACAATAGTGTGAGTATGGGTGAAGTGTGTGCACAATTAGTAAAGTGTAAAGGTAGCAGATAGCAGGTCGGTGAGAAATAAATGATGGGAGACATATGATAGATCTACAACATGCATGGCACACTCAATTACTACAGGATTCTATGAAAATAACAGTCGACTAAAAGCAAATAGGTCAGTCCATTTTTTTCTACACCGTCCGATGTACAAAGAACGGGCAGATCGCCTTCTTCTACCTCCAGCCAGTCAGTGTTGACGATCTTCCTCGAAATGACACCGACCACCGGCCCAGTATTCCTCCCCTGCCTGCGCCCTCCCCTCGACCTCACCGCACCGCCGTGCTTGGCACCGCCCCCCATCCATTCAAGCCCCGCCGACCTCCAGATCGGGCGCAAGCAGCTCCTGCGCCCCACACCCCTATGATAGACACCGATGCGCCGCTTCACCTGGGAACAGGCGGACTAGGTGCTCCGCGCGCCTAAGTGGGTGCTGCTTCTTTTAATTGCGGTTCGACCTGACCCTAAATTGAAATCCAGGCGGGCTACTGACCTCTAGCAAAGGTGAAATAGTAAAAGGGAGGAAACCTTGTGCATTTAGTATCACGAAGAAGATGCAGTAAGAAGCGCTCAACTAATTTCTTTCGTGGGATGAATACGGTGTGAGCGGAGACGTAAGATTTGCACGAATAAGGGAAGAGGAGTACCTCTTTCTGCTGGCAGTGTTGTGTCCTCCTTCTGTTTTTCCGACGATCTTGTTGTTCACCGGAAACCAGAAGTTGTGGAGGACGTTGCAGCCTTGGACGAACCCATGGCCAAGTTGTTGAGTGTGGTGCGGTGGCCGTCTGTCGGCGGTGGGGAAGCAGATCTGAGGCGGCGAACGACGGTGTAGCGGGAACAGCTCCGGTGCGGTGGACGGTTGCGATAGTGGAGCCACAACAGCGAGGCGCAGGATGGCGTGGTCAGAGTGGTTCTGGTACGGCGCACGTCGGCGTCGGCTTCATGGAGGCAGCTCTGCCTCGGCTTCAGCTGCTAATTCCTTGAGGGCGTTGCAGTTGCGGTTGCGTTGGACGACGATGTCGGGGTACTGGCTCTAGCGTGATGGAGGATGGCGGCGGTGGATTGGCCGCTATGGGGTGGAGGACGGAGGAGGCTGGGGTTTCATGGCTGGTGGAGAGGGCGTTTTCGTGCCCATGGAGTATGAATGGGGAAACGGAGGGAGGCGGGGAACTAAGGGGGAACAACGTTTCGGTTTGAGACGCGCTTGTTTGAAACTTGGCGAAAGTTACAAACTTTGCCCCCATCTAAAATTTCGGACATATTGCGGGTTGGGGGTAGGGCAGTCATGTCAAGTGTCCCAAATGTGGGCGGGATAGATTTCGGCGAGCGCATGGGTGTTTAGGCGCCCACGGCGTATGAATGCTTCTCGGAGGCGGTTGAGACTGGCGTCTTGGTGAACTTACAAACCTACCCCGGTTTAGACCTTTGGACATCGGGCTGATAGGCTACACAGGCCAGAGTCAGGACAGTAATTTCCTACCACCAAAACATTAGTCTCTCGCGGTTTCGTGTGACCAGAGGCCTATTTGGCGCTTCGTTCAATATTTGGGAGCAGAAGCACTAACGTTTTCGGTTTACTTGAATTGAACTTTCAGGATTTGTCAAACTTCACAAATCTTTACTCTTGAAAATCCTAAAGCTACGATTATTTTGGAATGGAGGGGGTACATTTTAATATACATTGTACATGAGTATATATTAAAAAATATGCAACTTACCTCAGTTCATGCATGGTTCCAGGTACAATCTCCTTGGTTGCAAAAAAAAAGCTAGATATGCGTATGAATATATATAGCATGTTCAAACTGACAACAAAGATTGATGCCCCCTTTTACATCTGATTTACAAATGCCATTATCTCAGGTTCAAATAGATGAATGCACTTCCTATGAATTCGAATCTTCGAAACCCCCTTTATGTTGAATTCGACATGTATTTTATTTCGTAGCTAGCAATTTGGAATGTATCCATGCAAGTGACAAATGTATAAAGTGCTTCACACTAACAACATGGAGTGCACTAATTAATGTTTATATATGAATTGCAAAAGCATCCATTTCCTGTATTTCAAACCGCTCTCACTCTATGGATCGATAATATGAAATAAACACATGCACATGCTAGAGTTCAATAGAGTATGTGTGTCTGATAGATCGATTTTTGTCCATACGCAAATTTGCAAAATTCATGATCTCATCCAAATATAATAATGCCATTTATATTTTAATTTAATGCGTAGAACCGCCTTTTACACGTAGATGCACTGTGCCTCGCCCCGTTCTCACAAACGCGTTATATATCTCTCTATCTAACGCATAAGTGCACACACTTTATATGCATCGGCATTTCTCTTTCACACATGCTCACAATCTCTCTCAGGGTGTCGGGGTCTCTCACGCACATGCTCTCTTTGTTTCTCTCTCTCTCTCTCTCTTTCTGACTACTATGTACCACTCTTTTCACTAATCTCAGTTGGAAAACACTATTTCTCTCACATGCATATATACACATGCACGGTCTCTACTAGCCCTCTATACGCACATATATGTGCCTACGTGTCTCCCGCACGCACATTATCTTTAGGCCTCTCTCGCACACATTGCCCCCCTCCCCCGACACACCTCTCTAATAGTAGTTGGCAGATATGATTTCATTATATCATTCGGTAGGATATCCCTGGCTGTTAGGCTGGATGGTAATACGAGGCAAAGTTTTACCCTAGTTCGGATCGGACCCTTGCAGTTGAAGAAAGAGCCTACTCGTGGTACTGTATATTAGTGATAGGGGTGTGTACAAAGTACACGTGAATACCAGGCATTGTGCGTGTGTGTATACTATCGACGAACTAGCCCCCAAGCTTGTATAACATACTAAGGGCCTAGGGTTACAAATCATATATAGTCGGCTTATCACCAGTGGGGATAGAGTCCTCCACGACTCTGGTAGCTTCGTGTTGTATGCCGAGTCCTCCACATGGGTCTCCGTATAACACATCTCGGTCCAACCTATATGTGGCGCAGGATGGAACCGACCCATGAGTCTTAATGTTGACCCACCACAACTAGAAATGATGTGCCCACCACACCACACACGCAATCGGCCACTAAGAAAATAAGCATATACAATAGTACAACGGTATCTAGCTCACGATACGTCTCCATATTTTGTTGATGACACTGACAGACTTTGCATTTGATGCGTGCTCCGTATTTTGTTGACGACACTTACGGTCATTGTATTTGAAGCGAAAGCACGATATGGTCACTGGACTTCAGAATAAGCTCATCACGGTCACCACATACATTTTGTCGTGCTAACCAACATGTGGTTGGATGGTTAGAGGACAGTGGTTTCTCGAGCCCACCAAGGTTAAAGTCTCGGTGCTCGCATTTATCTTGTGTTAATTTCAGTATTTTTCGGTGATGTACGTTAAGTGGGAGGAGACGTTCCACTCGACTACGAGGCACCTATGGTGACTTCGTAAAATCTCAAGATCATATATGCTGGCCCACTCTCTCGAAGGTGCTCATAGGGGTAGGGTTCGCGTGTGTGCGCTTATAGCGGTGAGTGCTTGCGCGTATATATGAGCCCTTGCGTTTGTACCATGTTAAACAAATACATGTCATGATTATACTGTCACCGGCTCACCCGTACAACTCCATATTTTGTTGATGACACAATCAATTGACCAGTCAAATGGCACAACTAGTGTTGCACCTCAGGGGGCGTAACCATGGGGCCCACCTGTCAGCCCGTATATGAAAGAAAGAAATGGTAGTTTGAGTCTGTACTATGTTAATAAAATAGGAGTACATTTTAGGGTGATCATACGGTCACTTGCTCACCATACAGCTCCGTAATTTGTTGATAACACGATCAATTGACCGGTCAAACGGTCCACAGTCAGTAGCGCACATTACCATTGGGCCCACCCGTTAGCGCGTATATGAAGGACATAAATGGTAATAAACTAGTGGTTGGTGGGTATTTGAAGTCGTGAGACCTCTGGTTAGCAGTCACTGGCGGTTGGGGGCGTTCATTGGGCGGTGGGGTGGGGATCCCCGGAGAAAAAGCTCGGC
>NC_041381.1:446761405-446789760 GCF_002162155.2 Triticum dicoccoides | reverse complement strand
GGGGGAGGAAGGCTAGAGGGATGGCCGGTGCGGCGACGGACCAGCGGTGGGGAGTGGTTTCGGGGAGGGTGGGCTGGCCGCGGGCGGCGGGGGCGGACGGTTCTGCCGGTGGTGGCTGGCGGCTCAGGGGGGTGGAGTTTGATGATAAACTGGAGGCCCTTGATTTCATATCCAATGGCTGGAAAATCTAATTACCAGAGATGAAAAAGTCAGTCGACTGACGTGTAGCCTCACCCCGCACGTACACATGCATGCACGCAAGACACGCACGCATGTAGGCGTGCAACACTGACACGTACACATAATGTACACACGCACGCATGCTGGCGTGCAACACTAACACGTACACATGCACTCACGAACACACGCACGTACGCACCCATGCATGCAACACTAAAACGCACCCTTGCACGCACGCAATACTCGCACACCTGCATTCACACAGCACACGATGCAAGACACACGCTCAACCTATATGTGCATGCACTCTTTGTTAAGGACATGGATTGTTACGGGTATTAATCAATCTTACTTGTGATAAGCAGAACATTGATGTTTGCATCGGTCTTTATGAATCACAACGTATCGAACGGGCTATCAACATAGTAGGCTTAACTACATGAAAAAGATGATGTCACACTCAATGAACAATCATTGGTTTATGAAATGCCCGCTTCTGACCGCCCTGGCCCACCAAAGGTTCCTCTGCTGTGTGCTGCCTGCGTTGGGTCACTGACATGCAGGGCATGCACCCAAAGAGCCCACACGTCAGTGGAAGAACGGCGCGGTGTCCTAGGTTAGAGTCGAGGGCGCCACTCGCGGCACGCCCGGCTGAGCACGCCTCCGTTCCGCATTCAAACGCCTCCATGAAACCCGCCCGTGTGGAAACCGAGAAACCCACTCTGGACGCACGTCCATTCATGACCGGGCCGGTGTTAAACGCAACGCCGGCCGAGCTCCTCCCGTCCGTCGTCTATTTAATCTCCTATTTAAACAAGGCCAAACGCCGGCCAAGAATCACACACCTCCGTCGCTCCCCTATCTCCTCCACCATTTTGTCCACTCTTACAATGGCTTACGAAGAGTAGTTATTCCGCATCCAAGCCGGCTGGGTAGCCCGCCGGATACGAGCTATGCAGCTCGCTGATCCACCTCCCTCCCCTCGCTCGACGGAGCCAGTTGCCGCCCCAAGCCGGCGCGCGCTTCAGCAACTCGCCGCTCCAGGCCAGCTCAACAAGGAGCGGCGCACGGGCGTCGTTGCTGCCGTCCACGCCGCCGCCTCGTACCGCATCTCCCGTTTCTATGGCTGAGACTCCCATGCCGGCGGCCGCACCATGCAAGCAGCAACAGAAGTCGGGTGCGTGAAGAGCAACGAGTCGGTGGCCAGCGCCTCCGCGTCCACCGCCATCATCGAGGAGAAGTAGAACACGGGAGGCCGCCGCCGCTTGGGTCCCATGAAGGCCACCGCAGAGGCGACACCGGCGTACACAGCAGGTGTCTTGCCGGATCCTTTTGTTGCGAGGACCTTCATCGACCCCGCATGGGCTCCACGGAAGAGGGGAATGTTAGGATGAACTCAAGCCGGTGCCGGCCATGGCGAAGTAGTGGCCGGTGATGAACTCGAACCGGTGCCAGCCACCATCATCTTCGGCACCAGCCAATGATATCAGTTGGGCAGTTGGGAAGCGAGCCATCCTTTGCGGTAAAGCATATACCTCCGGGGCTCCCGGCAGTCCGGTGATCGTGCTGCCGGACATGAGGAACACAAATTGATCGGCGGGCGACCATTTAGGCCAGGTATTATATACTTGTGCTATCCAGAACTAGCACCACATAGTTCATTTGAATGTAATGAAATCCGTCATGTTTGTGTGAAAATCCGGTATTTTATATGATTTCCGTCGTTGTTTATATGAAATATCACTTTGTCTACGTGTTTGCATGAATTTCGCCCGGTTGGTTGAGTTGCTGTCATAATGTGTGCGGCTACGGTTGGATGGCATAATTTGCGGGTCGACGATCGGTCTGTGGGCGGCTCGGGCGGCATTGTGGGACAAAAAAACACATCTCGTGCGAGCTCGTCTCCAACGTGCGCGCTGGAGGATGCATGACAGCATGAGCACCCGAGCCATTCCTCGTTCATCGGTGACAAAGGCACCGGTGGACAAAAGGGTCCCCAATATTTTGGCTACCCCGGGCAAGATCGAAACAGCCCCTCCCAACAGATTCAAATCCCTCATTCATCGTGGAATTTTGCCATGTGTTGTTTTCATGGACTAGCAAGATGCCCGTGCATTGCACGGAACATCAAGATGCATTTTTTTACAAACTCCCGCATGCATGCAAGGTATAATTAATGTCCTCCTTTGCTAGTACCACGAGGCAAACACCATTAATATTGCATCGATTAGTGTTAGTGGCCTTGTATATCTGCAAATTGTAATTTTGATAGCGGCCCCTTGTATATAAAAATGGAGGGAGAAATATGAGAGATAAGGTGAGGAGGAGTGGGGCGTGGTGCCGTGGTGGTGACTGGTGGTCGGACTGGGCAGAGGCATGGGGATGGACGGCGCATTATGTCTAGGTTTGTATCTCTCTCACACACACCCACATAGGTGGGGGACGTGCACGCAGAGAAGAGGTGCACGCATGGCGCACGTACTCCTGTCTCTTTCCCAACCACACCCACGCGGGTACACGGTGGAGCTCATTTCTGTACGAAAAAGGCAGCCCACATGGTAATTTGGCACGTCTACTGGTTGTTCACTTGGTGGAGGGAGGATCGTCTACCACGGATGAACAAACAAATTGCGACTTGACGCGTTATGTTAAATTAAAAAAAGAGGCAAACCATGTGGGGCCTACCTTAGACGCAAGGCTCTATACACTGGAGTACTTTTGATGTGTCCCGTCAACTCGTAGAACAAGGAGAAACTTGCTTAGTACGCCGTCTCCCCCGCCCACGGGCGCGGTGGCTCGCAGGATGAGATGAAGCTTACTACTACTGTACGCCTTTATGCCCGCTGCCTCGCCCACGCGCGCGGTGGCTCACAGCATGAGGAGAAAATTTTAATACTCCCTCCGTTTACTCCTCGTCCCTACTACGTACGTACTTTGGTTAGTACTCCATCCATTTACTTATACAAGGCCACTATAAAAAATATATTTTGCATCTATACAAGGCCACAAATAGTAATCGAGCCTTTCCAGTTTATGGCTCAATTTCAGAATCTCTCCAACCAAGGTAGACGGTGAGTGGTCAAATTAATTTCGTAGTTTGCACAGTACGCTCATTTTTCTCAAGAAGTTATGTTTACCGACGCATTAATTAGAACGAATGCATGAATGACCACTAAATTTCCATGAACTTGTACATGCATTGGTTAGTTTCCTCTTGACACTGCTTGCGTCGGGTGATCTAACGCACCTCGAAATCCAACATGTAATGGTACTACTACTAGTATAGTAGAATTGAGACTTATCAAACAGAAAAACGAATGTTTTTTAGATGATCACTATAAACCCTAGTGGGTACGTACTCCGTAAAAACAGATTTTTCCAAAACTAAGTCGCTCCCTTTCATGAATTCTGTAGTATACTCCTCCGTCGACGCTCCCTTTCATGAATTATGTACTTCCTGTCGCCGACATGTGGGACATATAGCAACCGGGTCGACGTGTCAAGCACCAAATAACAGTGCAGAACAGCAGGGGGATGCACCCCACTCGTACCGGCCCAGTAGTAGTAATGAGCAATGAGACGTCAAATCACAATGCCGCACCTTCCCAGACGGACGAAGCAACCATTATTTCACACTTCGGTTTGACATCATCTCAAACCACGTACTAGTATTGCTTCTGCCTCAAGAGGGACACGCGCATCGCCTTGGTACATCATGACACGTGGGACCGCATGACAGGCCATGCTCCCCCGCCGATCGCTCGGTAAAATCACCTCATTTTTACTATACTTCCTCCAGATCGGTTTACTACATGGCATGCACGTCGTTCTAGGTTGAGAATTTAACTGGCTATATATATATCTGATGAACAGTATGCTATCCTTTTAAAAAATGTATACTTTTGTACAATAGTACTCCACTATCGATGGATTGCGCCATGGAGCAAAAATTGAAATTTAAAAAAAAGGTGGTACATATAGAGAGCGCTCGTCACCAAATTATGCATATAGTACTACTAAAAAAGCTAGTACATGCTTAATTGGGGTGCTAAATTCTATTAAAGAAATACTAGTACTAGTATGTACAGACTGAAGAGTTAAAGTAACGAGAAGAAACATAACATAGTTCTGCTGGGGGCTCAGCACAACACACCCCTCAAATTAAACTAAGCACACCTGAAATTAAACTATGCAACTAATCCGGTAGACACTGCATTAGAAGTTTAGAACCACCATGAGCAACGACACTGCCACCTTACTCGGAGTCCTCGTCCATGTCCTCGACTTCGTACTTGTCCCTCTTCCTCTTGGCCTATACTTCTTTGCTTGAACCGCCAATTTGGCTGTTGCTCTTCATCCAACCCTTGTAGATATTGAAACAAAGGTAGCCATCCATTGCAGCGTACTGGATGTGGTCTATATCTAGTACATTCCGCTGCCATGCATGATGATGAAATGTGTATGGAGGTTTCTTCAGTTTACCGTACGAAGGATGAACCATAGCTCCTGCCAGGGTCAGCATTGAAGGCTGACGAGAGGGCACCAACTGATTCTTCTGGAGGTCGAAGGGGTTGCCTAAAATGAGGCCTATCCGACGCAGGACTTCTTTGTCGTTCTTAAAGTCTACAGTAATGAATTTGACTGTTTTGTCCTCGAGGAAGTTCTTAAAATCCTGGCACTCAATGTCGGCATGGCATATGTGGTAGACCAAGAAAATGTTATGTACGCAAACCTGGATCACGGCGGGCTTCTTCCTCTCTTCGTCCTTTAGATCCTTCTCTCGTCCCACGACTGTGGTGTACTCAACATCTAGCCCAGCGACCCACTCATCATGTGAGTTTTCGAACATGCGTCTGAAGCGAGAAAGGCATCATTTCACCGTCACGGAAGTACGGGTTTAGATGACGTCGAACTCATCGCCGGTGATGGTTCTAACCTTGTACTCACCGCCGATCGGGGAGATTTGGGACGCCATGGATTTGGGAGGAGGGTTAGGATTAGTGGAACTGCCGTAATGTGAATGGACGGGACGACTAGGAGTGAACCGCCATAGTATTAAAGGACGTGCGGGGACGAGTAGGAGCGAACTGCCAGCGTGTGAATAGCAGGGTAGTGGCTTTCCATTCTCCCATGATACGGGCTTCTGAGAGCCCTTGGATCTGAGATCGAACGGTTGCATGGCGTGATTCTAGACCTATGGGTGAATATCCTATCCTGGGGGTTATTCTTAAAATTTTCAGCAACTTAGCATGCGACCATTTGATCTCAGATCCAAGGGCTGCCAGTAGCCCGTATCATGGTCGCGCCTACCACGACCATCACGTTGCTCGCGCGGTCACTCCCTTAGAGATTTAACACGGTGCGTTAGGATATCTGATGTTGGCATGTCATACATAGTCATCACTTAGTCACTCATACTACAACAAGGTTGGCTATAAGTGTATTTTTTTACTCCTCTCTATCTCTTTCTTCCTACTCCCTCCGTCCCATAATATAAGAACGTTTTTGACACTAGTGTAGTGTCAAAAACGTTCTTATATAATGGGACACAGGGAGTACTAGTATTTATTGCATTTGCCAAGGAGTGACCTCTTCCAATGAAATGGTGTTGCTAAGTTTGCTTCATTTAATTAGCTATAGACTCAAAATCGTCTTTTCACCTAGGTACACGCGCTTAGCACCATTTCTTCCTTGGGTCACCAAACTAGACTCTCTCTTCTTGATTAACTTGCCACATCAGACTTTATGCCTATGTGGCAAGCTTAAGAACCTGTAGGAGCAAGTAAGTACAATAGTGCGCTTTACATGGCATTTTTGCATATGTGGAGGAAAGGGAGGCAAGGAAAAAGTGGAGAAGTGGGCTCTCATGCAAGAGCCAGCCTCTACTACTACATGGTGGAGCATTGGGAGAGGCACATGTATGGAGGTGGTCAGGAATCGAGAGACTCACGCCGGTCGTAGCGCCGCAGTTAAAATGATAATGGCAAGTCAAATCACGGGGCCCCACCTGTCCAGCAGTAACTCACTGTCAAATCACACAGCCCTACGTTTGCAGCAGCCTACTCCCTCGTCTTCTCGCGTCTCTGTCGAACCGACTAGGCGGAACTGCCCCGCCTACCGCGCAGGAAAAGCCCCGCCCTCGACTTTTAAATACAACTACTCCCTCCCTCTAGGTGAGTAAGTCATCTTATGAAAACCAAATAATCCCAAAATACTAAGGCGCGGTGCATTAACTTCTACCTTGTTTCTTGTTTCTTCACATATCAACCAATAAGAATCCAATGATATACTTTTTGTGACATACTAACTCATATTTAGTTAGTCAAATGGATGACCTAGAACTACGTGCAGGCCCTATAAACCGAGACGCCTACAAATAAAAAACCGAGACGGAGAGGGTAGTTCAGCATGTATCTTTTTAGATTAATATAGTCGGGATTCACCAAGGAGCAAAACCAAGTGGTAGGCTGCTCCTGTCGTGTTGGCGTAGCAAGTCAAGCAGGGTCAGTCCACGCACGAAATGGCGAGACACTTAACAGGACCCCTTTGGCAGACATGTGGATCATCCACCGTCTTGTTCCACGTGCGATGCACCAAATTACAGTTCGGAGCAGCGGTTGGAATTGGAGGCACCCCGGTCATAGCGCCCCAGTAGTAGAAAATGAGCGATGAGGGGTCAAATCACAAAGCCCCACCTTTCCCGCATTAAGCTGGACAGACGAAGCAACCATCATTTCACTCTAGCGCGCAAGATCATAAAGAAAAGAGAAAACAATGATGTGTGCGGCAGCTACCTAGGGCACCCTAGGGTAGGGGTCTCCACTATAGATCCTTTTTTGGAAAGTGCCTCCACTACAAATCGGCTTCTCCCTCGTCCTCTTGAAGAAAACCGATGATGAGTGCGGCGGTAGGGTTTGTAGGAGTACTACGGCGTGCGGGGCCACGTCGTAGTAAACGGGTTCGAGTCGACGCCTTAAATATGTGTGGGCCGCTTGGTTTTATGGGAACGAGGCAGCATTTTGGGTTCGGGGACCAGTGGAGATATAGCACGTACAAAAAATTGTGGACGTAGGTTCGGCCGAAAGGCAATGATGCATGGGCCCTGCATTTTGATATACCCAGGGCCGCGTGAAATTTGCTACTCTACTCAAAACTAGTAAGGTACACATGTATTGAACGCATGAGATTTCGAAACCAAATTATGAATAAATACACACTATAGCATGTAAAGCTTTGAGTCATATATGCATGATGTAGATGTTCGTTTAGTTCTTATAGTTCATCTCATTCAAAATCAATTAGTTTTATAAAAATGTTAAGATTCATGGGGTTGTGCATTGTAAATCATAAAGTAAAAAACAAATAATGGCAATTCATTTAGAAAAAAATAATCAATTATGATACAGAAGATTCTAGAACAAAGGAGAAGTGCTTGTGTTTTGAGGTTTGTGCATTATGCTTAAGTTTAACCATGGAGTCTTCTAAATTGTACATGTCGGGTGGAATGTTGATGATATCCAACGGCCAGTAGTGCTCGGATTGGCCCATCTCTGCACTGTCAGGTTAGCTTCATCCAGCGACCATCTTTCAAAGTTATTGGCACACTATATAGTTCTTGTGCCATAGTTGCATGTTTTGGAAAAAAGCTACTAGTGGGTTGTACTATCTATTTAGGAATAGAAGATGTATACATGGAAGTTGTAGGGAAAGAGATGACATGGAGGATCTCAATTCCTATGAGTAGGGATTGGAAAAGAGATGTCATTTGGTTCACATCATAGGAACTTTTCTATTGAATCTAGAGATGACATGTATCTCAATTCCTATGAGGAGGGATTAGTAAAGAGATGTAATTTGGTTCATATCATAGGAACTTTTCTATTGAATATACACTAATGTTTATTTTCCTTTGAAATTAAGGGATTATAGGAATCCATTCATATGAACCAAGTGGCTCTAAAGCTATAGAAATGATATCATGTTTATTTCCTTTGAAATGTAGAGTATATGAATCTATTCCTATGAACCAATTGGCTCTAAAGGAAAAAATCCTATAAAAATCATATCATATAGAGTTCCTATGATATTCCTCGACACTAAAGGATGGTTGAAATTGTTGCAGGTGATACGATGGTCTTTCTTTATAGACTCCTCACCCATCTTTATAGTTACCTCTCGAAGATGAATGAAATGATATATACAGGGTATTCTACATGTGCAATATGGTACACGAAAACTTGGTAAAAGTTTGCGAGGTTCTAATTTTTAATAAAGCTATATGCACTGCATTTCAGAACGGAGGGAGCATACGGCAGTTGCTAACACTCACGTGGAAGATTTGTGTGTAGGAGGAGTGGCTGTTCTGTTAAATGACATGGCAAAACTGACACTGTCGGATGCCGATCTAACGGTTCTTACGGCATTCGTCAGGAAAAGGCTTGTGGCGAACGTTTGTCGGATAATGATTTACGGACACATGCATTGCATTGATATGTGCCCCCCTCTCTCTCACGCACACGCACCCTCACGAGTCACAACTCTCCCGAGTCCTCTCGCAGACTCGCATGTGGCACCCATCGTCTATCTGCAGGTAGACGTCACGCACATATGTGCTCTTCACACCCTACCCTCAGAACTTATAAAAAACAAAAGACGGCGCGCACATTTTATTTTAGCTCACACGTCACACACTTATATTATTACTCTTGCGGCAAACGTTCTTTGGGCATAGTATATATTGTACTCTCACGAAGAGAAGTGGTGCACGCACGCACTAGTTCTCTCACACCCACTCGCGGGTACACGTAGGAGCGCATTTTTTGAAGCCGGTACAACAAAATCACTCCACTATATATAAAAGCAGGAGCCTTAGCGCTTGCTTTACTAGGGTTCCTCTTGTTCACTCTCTCATGCTCTCTAGATCTAAGCAAGATATAGGTGGCCACACACACTCTCTCTCAGCTCACGACTGGTCACAAATCCGGCCGGACAACCTCGACCGGGGCAGGGGGTGTAGGTGCATCATTCACGCTGTCGTCGGAGGCGAGAGAGGAGACCAACGGCTGCCCGCGCATCCCGATCGGCGGCCCTGTCATTCTCTCCGAGAGAGCGCCGGCTCGGGAGGGCCTCCGACCCCTTCTTCCTCCCTGCGGTATTCTGGCCAAGATGCGGCCTCCCGACGCCGTCTTTGCCACATGCTGACGACCCTCAGGTATGTATTCCTTCGAAACCTGCCTTTCTCTACTGCCCCAGCTCTTCCCCCTTCGTGTGGATCCTTTTCTACTTTCGTCCGCTATTCCAAAGCCACCTAGACTTCTACTATTATTAGAAGTAAAGCTAGTTCATACAGTCAACTCAAAGCGTTGGTTCAAACAAGGAAGAAAGTGGGAAAGCTGTAGCATGAATCTAGGACTTGGTTCTAAGAGGAAACGGGGGAAAGTAGTAATATCTGTCACTATTTAAATAACCGCATTTCGTATTTGCACAAACAGGGATATTTGTCTCCATATCGTTTCGGGATGTCTGTCTCCGTATCGTTTCTGTCCGCGCAATCAAAAGCACACACCTCAGTTTTAGTACAACTGCGCAAAATGAGATGACTATCCCTCGTTGCCGTTGTCTAACCTCCAGTCTTCAAGGTATTCCTACATTGGTAGTAACTAAGGTAGAATGACCAACGCAATCTAAAAGAAGCTGATTTGTATGTTTTACTT
Source organism: Triticum dicoccoides (assembly GCF_002162155.2). Lineage (NCBI taxonomy): Eukaryota > Viridiplantae > Streptophyta > Magnoliopsida > Poales > Poaceae > Triticum > Triticum dicoccoides. The sequence goes on along the minus strand of NC_041381.1, from coordinate 446,779,867 downwards.
CCTGATTGTAGTGCAGGGGCGAGCAAAAACAACTGTATCCTAGTCTGGAATGCACTTTCTGCCAGTTCTTCCATGGACCAAGGACTAGCTGGCACGGCTACACGGCGGTTTTTTGGACAGGTGTGCGGACAAGAGTCATTGTGGTCTGCTTATTTCTGCAAATAACGGTGCTTAAATTTAGTGGAATGCACAAGCATTTCAACTGGTCAGTACACTGCATGGTTCAGTTCAGCATTCCAGCTGAGACCACAATTATAATTGGTTATTCTGGAATGATAGAACCTAACACTGGATGGTGGCAACAAGAAAAAACCAGAGTGAACTCCAGGAAATTTAAGCCTGCCGGGAGGCCCTTTGCTCAGAGAAGCCATGCTTGTTTTTTCCTGATTTGTCAACCTTCTCACAACTTTGTCTTTTGCTGTGAACTAGTATATGTTTGTTATGTTCTATGAATCATTGAAATGTATAAAACTGCTTAACTTATGCTTTTCCAGATTTTTATGAAGACGAGTTTAATGTGAGTGTTCCACATGAGCGCTAGACTAGCGTTGAACGTTTGAAATTTATTACATTGTGGCCTCGATTAACTGCATGAACCACTATAACAAGATACATAGTTGCTTATATGTCAGACAGCAGATTGTTGATTGTTAGCTGGTCTATAGCCTAGTGTTGAAGTGAGCTGAGCCAATGTGTTGTGTTTTGCACAACTGCTTACAAGTGGGGTAGCACCAACAGTGTTTACAAGTACTTATGTATACGTCGGCACACGGTTCTCAAACGAGTGCTCTATTTCATCAATACACACACTGCTCGTATGATAAACCGTGACAACTTATGTCTTACCATGCCATATTCATGAAAAAACTAGTGAGTACGCATCTGTTTCGGCAACAATTACGATGGTTCTCACATGATTCACGGGCACACAAAAGTAGCAGCAGTTCCCATAGACGTATTCAAACAGAGTACTAGCCCCAGAGGGGTCGATAACAGGCAATGTTCGGATAATTAGACACAATCCAAACTACTATTAAACACTAGCTGGGGCAACTATTTCATGCCTTGATCTAATTTGGGCTGGACACAAGATGGACCTTGCCATGAACATCATCGAGGACGTCCGGCAGCAGCTCAATCCTGTGAACCTTCATGAAGACAACCTTGTGGCCTTGCCACTGATAAACTTGTTTGTGGAGGCATGCCACGTCATCTTCCAGCGTAAGCTTGACAAGAACAATATGCCTCACAAACGAAGGAGTAGCTTTGAACTTCTTGTGCTTCAGTACACCCTGGACAACACGCCTGACAACGGTGAGGTTGGAATACACCTCTTCATTGGTATAACCGCAAATGGCTTCCAGGATCCAACAGCCTAAGAACTCTGTTTTCCTAGTGCGTATATTCAGGTCGTCCGCCTCATAGCGAGTGACATGCACAACCACACAATCCTTGTCTGCATCAGGGCTCTAATTGAAACAGAAACAAATTCTGAATTACTTTTCAGTATAAGAAACACAAGTTATTTAAACCACTATGTATAGCATGGCATCGAAGCTAATAAAATTTTGCATTATTACTCACCACATACTTCCTTTTCTAAAAAAATCACCACATACTTAGATGAAAAACCACAATCGAGATCGACAAAGAAGGAAATCACCTTGGGCAGCTCAGCGGGGGGGGGGGCACATCCTCGAAGGGGGAAAACTACTCATGCAGTGCCATGGGGGCTGTAACCTCAAACGGGGCGCTGACCATCTCAGTAGTGGCCGTGAGCATATCTGGGGTCGGCTTGGTGGTTGCCTCCATATTCTTGGAGCTCTCTGTCTCGTGGGGATCAGCCTGCCGCGTCTGCTCCAATATCGACAGATCTTTGCCTGGTTCTCCTTGCTCCATCATGAAACTGACGAATACTAGGAGACCACTGAAAGGAAAACACAATCGCAATGACAATGAAACAAAAAAGAGAGTGAGGATCGGTTACTGCTTTGCAAAAGTTCTTTTTTTTCTCTGAACGAAAATATAGCAACATCACGGATCCGGTTACCTTCCCTTTGTTGGGAGAGAAGAACAGTGGCAGATGCGAGTGTTGCCTTTCTTGAAGACGGTGAGGGAGAAGGGGATTCAGCAAAGAGTGAAATGATGGTTGCTTCGTCTGTCAAACTTAGACTGCGGGGAGGTGGGGTTTTGTGATACGACGGCTCGTTACTGCCGCGCTACGACCGGGTTGACTCTCCACCTGCATACTGCCTTCTAATTTGCTGGATGGCATTTGGGCCCGCCCGCTGCATGGCCCGCATGTCGATGAACAAAAGTATAACGGCATTCAGTAGAGGGAGACGTTTCAATGACCTAGGAGGAGCCAGAAGTGGTAGAGTGTCTCCACTGTACTAGTAGTAATTGTTTTTCTGGGTAGCTGTAGAGTGTCTCCACTGTACTAGTAGTAATTGTTTCTCTGGGCCCAAGACAAAACAGCCAATCCACACTACTAAATAGTAAAATCAATTCAAAAGGCACTACCCACACCCAGCACACCCCCCCCCCCAAAAAAACCTGGGTGCTCTTCTTCCTCCTCGCTCCCACCCACCTCACGTCAGCTCGCTCCACTCGTACCCCCAAATTCCTCACCTCACTCCTACAAAAAACCACAGCTCCCCTTCTTCCTCACTCCTACAGGAAACCCCCAGCTCCCCTTCTTCTTCGCTCACACTACAACTAGGCTCGTCATTCGTTACTCTGCTCAAATCCGTGAGCGCGACGCGACGCCCTCGAGGAAAATGGAGTCGGCTGACCCCAGCGCCAAGAAGATGAGGCTCCCGCCAGTGGCGACACCTGTTGTAGATCCCGCACCCGGCAGCGCGGGGAGAAGCACCGACCCCGCCCCCATCGGATCCTAGGAACCCGTAGAATCTCGGGTGGACCGCATCAGCGATCTCCCGGACGCCGTCCTTGGGGAGATCATCTCGCTTCTCCCCACCAAGGATTGCTGCCGCACCCAAGTCCTCTCAATTCGGTGGCGCCCTCTATGGCGCGTCGTTCCCCTTCTCGACTGCCGTCAGCTATCTCTCTTCAATGATTTTGAAATCCCCAAAGCCATCATCTCCTCTCACCAGGGCTCCGTTCAAAGCCTCTACATCCCGTCATGCTACCTGAGCAAGCATACCATGCCCTGCACGGTGGACGCCTGGCTGAAATCCCCTGAATTCACAGAACTACAGCTGCTTGAGTTCTACTATTCCCCTGGAAATCACATACCACATACCGAACACCATGAACTTGTGCCCTCAGCACCGATGTCCATCTCGCGGTTTTCCTCCTCTCTCCACACCGCCACCTTTGTGTTGTGCTACCTACCAGACAATCTGGTACTAAACCTTCGACTCCCATTTCTCAAGAAACTTTCACTTGTGCGGGTTCGTATATCGGAGGCCTCATTGCACAACATCATCCACTCCAGTTGCCCTGCCCTGGAGTGCTTGGTGCTTGTTTTCACAGTTAGAATCGGTTGTCTCCAAATAAAGTCGCCTAACCTTGTAAGAATTGGAATTTCTTTTGACGGAAGGCAGCTCATCATCCAAGATGCCCCTTCACTTCAAAGGTTGATCCTTGATTCTAGTTATTCACCGTTGCAAAAAACCGTCCTCTTTGCGCCTAAACTGGAGACCTTGGGTGTAATACATGATCTCTCTGCTCATTTCAATATGGTGTTTGGCTCCATAGTTCTTCAGGTACTTTATATTATCATCTACACTTGTAACCATAAGCTGCATTTTAAATTTTTGCACATAATTTATATATCATCTTGGAGTACACATTTTGTACTAATATTATGTTCTATGCTCAATGAAGAGTTTCTCCATGGATGGCCTATCCATGGTGCTGGATTCTGTCAAGATCTTATATATCCAAATGATTAGTTTTGATCTGAATAAGATTATTGGCTTGCTGCAATGCTTTCCATGTATAGAGAAGTTGTATATAAAGGTGATAATTTCACACGCACATTGGAGGCCCGCATATACTGTACTAGAATTAACCGTTCAACTGTTGCTCTTTCGACACTCTTGTTTTAGACCTTAATTGTTTTCAATCTTCATGTCTATTTAAGCAATAGGACGGGGTAAGAAAGTTATAACCAATCGATGGATTCGTAAGCATCGGGATTTTCTCACTTCTCATGAGATTCGATTGAAGACAATAACGCTAGAACGATATGTAGCCAACCGTGCAAACACAAGATTTGTCACATTCTTCCTGCTGAATGCGAGGTTACTATTGTCCATCAGGCTTAAGTTTATCAACAGCATGGTTTTTGATGGATGGGTATGTCCAAGAGCAAAAAAAGGAGTTTTAGGTGGGCAAAAGAGCTTCTGAATGTGTCGGGCTTCTATTTACAACATATTGTGGTCATAATCCAGTAAATTTTATGACCCAGGATGTTCATTCTATGGACCTGACAGATCCATTTGACTGTGACTGCCGAAAACAGTGCTGGAGTTAGATGTTGTTGCCCTTTTCAATCTGGGTTTTTTTGTAAACCTGATGAACAATCAACCCTCGTGCTTTTGTACAGTTTGTAAGCTGGAGTTAGATGTTCCTGCCCTTTTCAACTCGGTTGTGACTGTCATATTTTCTTTGAAACAAGGCAAATGGCTTGCCATTCGTTTAATTTAGAGTGAAATATTGTAACAAATCACAACCAAGGGAAAAAACATCACTCACGCCGGCTGCTTGAGCTCACTGTGCATTACAGAAGCCAAGTGATTAGCCCCCACCAGCACCCACAAACTTATTTCGAACTAGCACATCAAATGGGCTGTAAATTTTCATAGGAAAGGCTGCATGAATGTGACAGATTTGGATTCTGACATTTGGCACCCGCGAGGAAATAGCCTATCCAAGGTGGTGTCGACTTACTAGCCAGTCAACAAACGATTCTGCCTACCAGCCGTTGGATTGACATCCAACATCTGCCGTGTATCTTCTATCTCTTGTCTTCTTCTTCCTCTAGCCGCCCAAACCAAACCACCCCGTTGGCTCCTCCTGGTCCCGCCTCCGATGGCTGGCTGCGCCTCCGCCGCCCTACCGTATGTACCCTCCAACGTTGTCCAGTCCCTCCCTCTATTCCCCCACACGTCCTGTTATTCTCTGGCGACGTCAGCCCTAACACGCACCCGTGCCCGAACCAGTCAACCCTTGTACTCCCCTCCGCCTACGACTGGACCGGCGCATCTTCAACAGCTCCTGTTTGTTCCGTGCGAGGCCTCGCTGTCGTCCTCCGCCTTGCGGCCTTGGTTCGCTCACCGTGCACGGTGCGCCGCCCTCTTGCGTTGTCAACGCTGTCAACAACCGAGAGGAACAAGGAGATGACTGTGCGTGGAGAGGATGACAGTAGGGACCCACCAGCGTCATGGCAGTACGCAAGCAAGTGCCTCTATAGTACAAGCCCAAAAATATGGTTCCTCCTAGTCCTAATGGTTGGACATCTTGGGCTCACGCCATTGTCAACGTAGTCTACAAAACGAGAGAATTACACTACGAGCGGCTGACACCAGGGACCCAGCAAGTCACGCAGTTTTTTTGAGGAACAAGCAGTTGTTATTTATACTATTTTTAGCGACGGATCAGGGTAACAACGGGGCTGTGTGGGGGCTGTGGCTCGTCTAGCCAGGGTTTTATTTATGTTTACCACATCATGAGCCCAGTTGTGTTTTTTTCTTGCTGAAAATGGCTAGCCCAGTTCTATTTTTTTAAAGAAATACCCAAACAAGGCCTACTTGCTTTATCGGCCCTGCTGGGCTGCAAACCTTTCAAGACAATGAGAGTTTCATTCGGTTTGCCCAGAAATGGCCTGTACATTTTTTAAACACATCAAACCGGGAATTAGTTTCAATTTTTTTTCATTGCAAGATATTAAATTCCATTGATTTTTATGCGTGGACAATTATTTGGATTTTATATTTATATAAATTATTTTTCAAAATAGTTGGAATGTGAATCGATATTTCTGGATTAAAACAGTTGACCGCACCGAAATATGCAAAATTTCATATACTTTTTAACCATGGCCACAATATGGGGTGTAATGCTAACAAAAAGAAGATGGGCTCCAAAAAAATCTTAAGAATTAGCAAATGGGCTGTACATTATTAGAAATAATGGCAGATGGGATGTATGCTGTTTTCCACAGATCTGAGGCTGACTTGTGCGCCTACTACAGGTTGACGTGTATGCTTTCATAAAAAAATGGTTGACACACACGCAACTGTTGGGGAACGTAGTAATTTCAATAAAATTCCTACGCACACGCAAGATCATGGTGATGCATAGCAACGAGAGGGGAGAGTAATGTCCACGTACCCTTGTAGACCGTAAGCAGAAGCGTTATGACAACGCGGTTGATGTAGTCGTACGTCTTCACGATCCGACCGATCCAAGTACCGAACGTACGGCACCTCCATGTTCAGCACACGTTCAGCTCGATGACATTCCCCGAGCTCCAATCTAGCAAAGCATCGGGGATGAGTTCGGTCAGCACGACGGCGTGGTGACGATGATGATGTTCTACCGGCGCAGGGCTTCGCCTAAACTCCGCGACAATATGACCGAGGTGGAATATGGTGGAGGGGGCACCGCACACTGCTAAGGAACGATCCGTAGATCAACTTGTGTCTTCTAGGGGTGCCCCCCTCCCCCGTATATAAAGGGGAAGAGGAGGAGGGGGCCGGCCAAGGGGAGAGGCGCGCCCTAGGGGGGGCAATCCTACTCCAAGTAGGTTTGGCCCCCCTTTCCTATTAGGAGTAGGAGAGGGAAGGAAGAGAGGGGAGGGAAGAGAGAAAGGGGGGCCGGCCCCCCTCCCAATTCGGATTGGGCTTGGGGGGGTGCGCCCCCTCCTTTGCCCCTTCTCCCTCCTTTCCACTAAGGCCCAATAAGGCCCATATACTTACCGGGGGGTTCCGGTAACCTCCCGGAGCTCCGGTATATTCCCAATCTCATCCGGAACCTTTCCGGTATCCAAATATATACGTCCAATATATCAATCTTTATGTCTCGACCATTTCGAGACTCCTCGTCATGTCCGTGATCACATCCGGGACTCCGAACAACCTTTGGTACATCAAAACTTATAAACTCATAATAAAACTGTCATCGTAACGTTAAGCGTGCGGACCCTACGGGTTCGAGAACTATATATACATGACCTAGAACTATTCTCGGTCAATAACCAATAGCGGAACCTGGATGTCCATATTGGTTCCTACATATTCTACGAAGATCTTTATCGGTCAAACCGCATAACAACATACGTTGTTCCCTTTGTCATCGGTATGTTACTTGCCCGAGATTCGATCGTCGGTATCCAATACCTAGTTCAATCTCGTTACTGGCAAGTCTCTTTACTCGTTCCGTAATACATCATTTCATAACTAGCTCATTAGTTACAATGCTTGCAAGGCTTAAGTGATGTGTATTACCGAGAGGGCCCAGAGATACCTCTCCGACAATCAGAGTGACAAAACCTAATCTCGAATTATGCCCACTCAACATGTACCTTTGGAGACACCTGTAGAGCACCTTTATAATCACCTAGTTACGTTGTGACGTTTGGTAGCACACAAAGTGTTCCTCCGGTAAACGGGAGTTGCATAATCTCATAGTTATAGGAACATGTATAAGTCATGAAGAAAGCAATAGCAATATACTAAACGATCAAGTGCTAGGCTAACGGAATGGGTCATGTCAATCACATCATTCTCCTAATGATGTGATCCCATTAATCAAATGACAACACATGTCTATGGTTAGGAAACATAACCATCTTTGGTTAATGAGCTAGTCAAGTAGAGGCATACTAGTGACTATATGTTTGTCTATGTATTCACACATGTATCATGTTTCCGGTTAATACAATTCTAGCATGAATAATAAACATTTATCATGATATAAGGAAATAAATAATAACTTTATTATTGCCTCTAGGGCATATTTCCTTCAGTCTCCCACTTGCACTAGAGTCAATAATCTAGTTCACATCATCATGTGATTCAACACCAATATTCACATATGTATGTGATTAATAGCCATAGTTCACATCGTCATGTGATCAACACCCAAAGGGTTTACTAGAGTCAATAATCTAGTTCACATCGCTATGTGATTAACACCCAAAAGAGTACTAAGGTATGATCATGTTTTTGCTCGTGAGAGAAGTTTAGTCAACGGGTCTGTCACATACAGAGCCGTATGTATTTTGCAAATATTATATGTCTACAATGCTCTGCACGGAGCTACTCTAGCTAATTGCTCCCACATTCAATATGTATCCAGATTGCGACTTAGAGTCATCTGGATCAGTGTAAAAGTTTGCACCGATGTAACTTTTACGACGAACTCTTTTATCACCTCCATAATCGAGAAACATCTCCTTAGTCCTCACTAAGGATATTCTTGACCGCTGTCCAGTGATCTACTATTAGATCAAAATTGTATTCCTTTGCCAAACTCAGAGCAAGTTATACAATAAGTCTGGTTCACAGCATAGCATACTTTTATAGAACCTATGACTGATGCATAGGGAATGACTTTCATTCTCTTTCTATTTTCTGCCGTGGTCGGGTTTTGAGTCTTACTCAATTTCATACCTTGTAACACAGGCAAGAAACTCTTTCTTTGACTGTTCCATTTTGAACTACTTCAAAATCTTGTCAAGGTATGTACTCATTGAAAAACTTATCAAGCGTCTTGATCTATCTCTATAGATCTTGATGCTCAATATGTAAGTAGCTTCAACGAGGTCTTGCTTTGAAAAACTCTTATTCAAGTATCCTTTCATGCTATCCAAAATTTCTATATCATTTCCAATCAACAACATGTCATCCACATATAATATTAGAAATGCTACAGAGCTCCCACTCACTTTCTTGTAAATACAGGCTTCTCAAAAAGTCTGTATAAAACCATATGCTTTGATCAACTCATCAAAGCATATATTCCAACTCCGAGATGCTTGCACCAGTCCATTGATGGATCGCTGGAACTTGCACACTTTGTTAGCACCTTTAGGATTGACAAAACTTTCTGGTTGCATCATATACAACTCTTCTATAATAAATCCATTAAGGAATGCAGTTTTGACATCCTTTTGCCAGATTTCATTAGATGTGGCGATTGCTAACATGATTCGGACAGACTTAAGCATTGATACGAGTGAGAAAATCTCATCGTATTCAACACCTTGAACTTGTCGAAAACCTTTCGCGACAAGTCGAGCTTAGTAGATAGTAACACTACTATCAATGTCTGTCTTCCTCTTGAAGATCCATTTATTTAACATGGCTTGCTGATCATCAAGCAAGTCAATCAAAGTCCATACTTTGTTCTCATATATGGATCATATCTCAGATTTTATGGCTTCAAGCCATTTCGCGGAATCTGGGCTCATCATCGCTTCCTCATAGTTCGTAGGTTCATCATGGTCTAGTAACATGACTTCTAGAATATGATTACCGTACCACTCTGGTGCGGATCTTACTTTGGAAGACCTACGAGGTTTGGTAGCAACTTGATCTGAAGTTTCATGATCATCATCATTAGCTTCCTCACTAATTCGTGTAGGAATCACTGGAACTGATTTCTGTGATGTACTACTTTCCAATAAGGGAGAAGGTACAATTACCTCATCAAGTTCTACTTTCCTCCCACTCACTTCTTTCGAGAGAAACTCCTTCTCTAGAAAGGATCCATATTAAGCAACAAAGATCTTGCCTTCGGATCTGTGATAGAATGTGTACCCAAATTTCTCTTTTGGGTATTCTATGAAGACGCACTTCTCCGATTTGGGTTTGAGCTTATCATGCTGAAACTTTTTCACATAAGCATTGTAACCCCAAACTTTAAGAAACGACAGCTTAGGTTTACTGCTAAACCATAGTTCATACAGTGTCGTCTCAACGGATTTAGATGGTGCCCTATTAAACGTGAATTTAGTTGTCTCTAATGCATAACCCCAAAAGAATAGTGGTAAACTGATAAGAGACATCATAGATCGCACCATATCTAGTAAAGTACGATTACGACGTTCGGACACACCATTACATTGTGGTGTTCCAGGTGGCGTGAGTTTGTGAAACTATTCCACATTGTTTTAATTAGAGATCAAACTCGTAACTCAAATATTTGTCTCCGTGATCAAATTGCAGAAACTTTATTTTCTTGTTATGATGATTCTCCACTTCACTCTGAAATTATTTGAACCTTTCAAATGTTTCAGACTTGTGCTTCATTAAGTAGATATACTCATATCTGCTCAAATCATCTTGTGAAGGTCAGAAAATAATGATACCCGCCACGAGCATCAACACTCATTGGACCGCATACATCGGTATGTATTATTTCCAATAAGTCACTAGCTCGTTCCATTGTTCTGGAGAATGGAGTTTTAGTCATCTTGCCCAAAAGGCACGGTTCGCAAGCATCAAATGATTCATAACCAAGTGATTCCGAAAATCGATCTTTATGGAGTTTCTTCATGCGCTTTACACCGATATGACCCAAACGGCAGTGCCATAAATAAGTTGCACTATCATTATTAACTTTGCATCTTTTGGCATCAATATTATGAATATGTGTATCACTACGATCGAGATCCAACAAACTATTTTCATTGGGTGTATGACCATTGAAGGTTTTATTCATGTAAACAGAACAACAATTATTCTCTGGCTTTAAATGAATAATCGTATTGCAATAAACATGATCAAATCATATTCCTGCTCAACGCAAACGCCAAATAACATTTATTTAGGTTTAACACTAATCCCGAAAGTATAGGGAGTGTGCGATGATGATCATATCAATCTTGGAACCACTTCCAACACACATCGTCACTTCACCCTCAACTAGTTTCTATTTATTCTGTAACTCCTGTTTCGAGTTACTAATATTTAGCAACCGAACAAGTATCAAATACTCAGGGGCTACTATAAACACTAGTAAAGTACACAACAATAACATGTATATCAAATATTCCCTTGTTCACTTTGCCATCCTTCTTATCCACCAAATATTCAGGGCATTTCCGCTTCTAGTGACCATTTCCTTTGCAGTATAATCACTCAGTTTCAGGCTTTGGTCCAGCTTTGGCCTTCTTCACGGGACTGACAACTTGCTTGTCATTCTACTTGAAGTTCCCTTTATTTCCCTTTCCCTTTTCTTGAAACTAGTGATCTTGTCAACCATCAACACTTGATGCTTTTTCTTGATTTCTACCTTCGTCAATTTCAACATCACGAAGAGCTCGGGAATCGCTTTCGTCATCCCTTGCATACTATAGTTCATCACAAAGTTCTACTAACTTGGTGATGGTGACTAGAGAACTCTGTCCATCACTATCTTATCTGGAAGATTAACTCACACTTGATTCAAGCAATTGTAGTACCCAGACAATCTGAGCACATGCTCACTAGTTGAACGATTCTCCTCCATCTTTTTAGCTATAGAACTTGTTGGAGACTTCATATCTCTCAACTCGGGTATTTGCTTGAAATATTAACTTCAACTCCTGGAACATCTCATATGGTCCATGACGTTCAAAACGTCTTTGAAGTCCTGATTCTAAGCCATAAAGCATGGTGCACAAAACTATCAAGTAGTCATCATATTGAGCTAGCCAAACGTACATAACGTCTGCATCTGCTCCTGCAATAGGTCTGTCACCTAGCGGTGCATTAAGGACATAATTCTTCTGTGCAGCAATGAGGATAAACCTTAGATCACGGATCCAATCCACATCATTGCTACTAACATCTTTCAACACAACTTTCTCTAGGAACATATAAAAATAAACATATGAAAGCAACAATGCAAGCTATTGATCTACAACATAATTTGCAAAATACTATCAGGTACTAAGTTCATGATAAATTTAAGTTCAATTAATCATATTACTTAAGAACTCCCACTTAGACAGACATCTCTCTAGTCATCTAAGTGATTACGTGATCCAAATCAACTAAACCATGTCCGATCATCACGTGAGATGGAGTAGTTTTCAATGGTGAACATCACTATGTTGATCATATCTACTATATGATTCACGCTCGACCTTTCGGTCTCCGTGTTCTGAGGCCATATCTGTATATGCTAGGCTCGTCAAGTTTAACCTGAGTATTCCGCGTGTGCAACCGTTTTGCACCCGTTGTATTTGAACGTAGAGCCTATCACACCCGATCATCACGTGGTGTCTCAGCACGAAGAACTTTCGCAACGGTGCATACTCAGGGAGAATACTTCTTGATAATTAGTGAGAGATCATCTTAAAATGCTACCGTCAATCAAAGCAATATAAGATGCATAAAAGATAAACATCACATGCAATCAATATAAGTGATATGATATGGCCATCATCATCTTGTGCTTGTGATCTCCATCTCCGAAGCACCGTCGTGATCACCATCGTCACCGGCGCGACACCTTGATCTCCATCGTAGCATCGTTGTCGTTACGCCATCTATTGCTTCTACGACTATCGCTACCGCTTAGTGATAAAGTAAAGCAATTACAGGGCATTTGCATTTCATACAATAAAGCGACAACCATATGGCTCCTGCCAGTTGCCGATAACTTTGGTTACCAAACATGATCATCTCATACAATAAAATATAGCATCACGTCTTGACCATATCACATCACAACATGCCCTGCAAAAACAAGTTAGACGTCCTCTACTTTGTTGTTGCAAATTTTATGTGGCTGCTACGGGCTAAGCAAGAACCGTTCTTACCTACGCATCAAAACCACAACGATAGTTTCAAAGTTGGTGTTGTTTTAACCTTCGCAAGGACCGGGCGTAGCCACACTCGGTTCAACTAAAGTGAGAGAGACAGACACCCGCCGGTCACCTTTAAGCAACGAGTGCTCGTAGCGGTGAAACCAGTCTCGCGTAAGCGTACGCGTAATGTCGGTCCGGGCCGCTTCATCCAACAATACCGCTGAACCAAAGTATGACATGCTGGTAAGCAGTATGACTTGTATCGCCCACAACTCACTTGTGTTCTACTCGTGCATATAACATCAACGCATAAAACCTGGGCTCGGATGCCACTGTTGGGGAACGTAGTAATTTCAGAAAAATTCCTACGCACACGCAAGATCATGGTGATGCATAGCAACGAGAGGGGAGAGTAATGTCCATGTACCCTCGTAGACCGTAAGCGGAAGCGTTATGACAACGCAGTTGATGTAGTCATACGTCTTCATGATCCGACCGATCCAAGTACCGAACGTACGGCACCTCCGTGTTCAGCACATGTTCAGCTCGATGACGTTCCCCGGGCTCCAATCCAGCAAAGCGTCGGGGATGAGTTCCGTCAGCACGACGGCGTGGTGACGATGATGATGTTCTACCGGCGCAGGGCTTCGCCTAAACTCTGCGACAATATGACCGAGGTGGAATATGGTGGAGGGGGCACCGCACACGGCTAAGGAACGATCCGTAGATCAACTTGTGTCTTCTAGGGGTGCCCCCCTCCCCCGTATATAAAGGGGGAGAGGAGGAGGGGGTCGGCCAAGGGGAGAGGCGCGCCCTAGGGGGGGCAATCCTACTCCAAGTAGGTTTGGCCCCCCTTTCCTATTAGGAGTAGGAGAGGGAAGGAAGAGAGGGGAGGGAAGAAAGAAAGGGGGGGCCAGCCCCCCTCCCAATTCGGATTGGGCTTGGGGGGCGCGCCCCCTCCTTTGCCCCTTCTCCCTCCTTTCCACTAAGGCCCAATAAGGCCCATATACTTACCGGGGGGTTCCGGTAACCTCCCGGAGCTCCGGTATATTCCCAATCTCATCCGGAACCTTTCCGGTATCCAAATATATCCGTCCAATATATCAATCTTTATGTCTCAACCATTTCGAGACTCCTCGTCATGTCCGTGATCACATCCGGGACTCCGAACAACCTTCGGTACATCAAAACTTATAAACTCATAATACAACTGTCATCGTAACGTTAAGCGTGCGGACCCTACGGGTTCGAGAACTATGTAGACATGACCTAGAACTATTCTCGGTCAATAACCAATAGTGGAACCTGGATGTCCATATTGGTCCCTACATATTCTACGAAGATCTTTATCGGTCAAACCGCATAACAACATACGTTGTTCCCTTTGTCATCGGTATGTTACTTGCCCGAGATTCGATCGTCGGTATCCAATACCTAGTTCAATCTCGTTACCGGCAAGTCTCTTTACTCATTCTGTAATACATCATTTCATAACTAGCTCATTAGTTACAATGCTTGCAAGGCTTAAGTGATGTGTATTACTGAGAGGGCCCAGAGATACCTCTCCGACAATCGGAGTGACAAAACCTAATCTCGAATTATGTCAACTCAACATGTACCTTTGGAGACACCTGTAGAGCACCTTTATAATCACCCAGTTAGGTTGTGACGTTTGGTAGCACACAAAGTGTTCCTCCGGTAAACGGGAGTTGCATAATCTCATAGTTACAGGAACATGTATAAGTCATGAAGAAAGCAATAGCAATATACTAAACGATCAAGTGCTAGGCTAACGGAATGGGTCATGTCAATCACGTCATTCTCCTAATGATGTGATCCCATTAATCAAATGACAACACATGTCTATGGTTAGGAAACATAACCATCTTTGATTAATGAGCTAGTAAAGTAGAGGCATACTAGTGACTATATGTTTGTCTATGTATTCACACATGTATCATGTTTCTGGTTAATACAATTCTAGCATGAATAATAAACATTTATCATGATATAAGGAAATAAATAATAACTTTATTATTGCCTCTAGGGCATATTTCCTTCAGCAATGCCCTGTCAACTTAGTCAACACATGAGAGCAGTGACTGTTGGATGTCCATCCAACGGCTGTCGTGCTTCTTCAATCTCTGCTCTTCATGCTCCAGCCGCTCAAACAAGCGCCAGCGAGACTGCATGATCCCTCCTCCCGCGGCCGGCTATGCTGCCGCGCAGGCCTCACGGCCCCATCGTACTCCCATCGCTGGCCTAGCCATCCCTCTACTCACCCACACATGCTGTTATTCTCCGGCGACGGTAGACGAACTAGTAAACCCTCGTACTCCTCCGCGTGAGAAACAACTGTCGAGTATTCCCTGGCTCCGTGTCGTTCCCTTCCTAGGCCTCGCCGTCGTCCACCGCCCTGGTGCTCTCGGCGAGGCCTGGTCAACATGGTCAATGAACGACATCCATCGGAAGTGGACTGTACATGGAAAGGCTGACAGCTGGGTCCACGGCCGCATGAAAGGAAATGCCTCCTTACTACGCGCAAAATAATGATTCCTCCACCTGACTGCTAGGACCCACAGGAAGGGCCTCTATATTTCGCGAAAAAAACATTCCCCCCACTGACAGGTTGGACCCACCAGCTATATCTTCGCACGCAAGAAAGTGCCTCCTTATTACGCCCAAAAAAATGAATACCCCCTGCTAGCTGGGACCAACCATATTGTTGGGCTGACTTGTGGGCCTACTAAGTTGACGGGGACGGAGGGCTTTGTCAACTTAGTCAATACTCCAGTGACCGTATGATGTCCATCCAACGGCCATAGTGCTTCTTCAACCTCTGGTCTTCTTGCTCCAGCCGCCCAAAGCAGAGCCGGTCGTGCCGCCTGCTCCTGCCTCCCGTGGCCGGCTATAATACCGCATGCTCCTGCCTCCCGTGGCCCGGCTCCACGTCATCCCCTTCCTAGGCCTCGCCGTCGTCCACCGCCGTGGTGCTCTCGGTGCGGCGTGGTCAATGTGGTCAACGACCGACTTCCATCGGAAGAGTGCTGTATGTGGAGAGGCTGACAGCTGGGTCCATGGCAGCTGCAAGGAAGTGCCTCCTTATTACGCGGAAAATAATTATTCCTCCACCTGACAGCGGGGACCCACCGGACGGGCCACCAGTATTTTGCGAAAAAAATTGTTTCCCCCTGACTGCTGGGACCCACCGGACGGGCCACCGTATTTCGTGAAAAAAATGTTCCCCCCGTTGTCAGCTCGGACCCACCGGAAGTGCCTCCTTATTACGCACAAAAAAATGAATACTCCCCCGGCTAGCTGGAACCCACCTTAGTGGGAGGCTGTCTTGTGGGCCTACTAAGTTGACGGGGACGAAGGGCTTTTTCAACTTAGTCAATATGAACGATTCTAGCTCCAGTGGCCGTATGATGTCCATCCAACGGCCGTAGTGCTTCTTCAACCTCTGGTCTTCTTGCTCCAGCCGCCCAAAGTAGCACCGGTCATGCCGCATGCCCCTGCCTCCCGTGGCCAGCTGTGCTGTCGCGGAGGCCTCACCGCCCCCTACTATTCCCACCGCTGGCCAGGCCCTGCGGCGATGGCAGCCTCACACCACAGTCGAACCAGTGAACCCTCGTACTCCTCTCCGCGCGGGCTTCCACTGCCGCGTCTTCCCCGGCTCCGTGTCGTCCCCTTCCTAGGCCTAGTCGTCATCCACCGCCGTGGTGCTCTCCACACAGCGTGGTCAACGTGGTCAAGGAACGACTTCCATCAGAAGAGTACTGTACGTGGAGAGGCTGACAGCTAGGTCCACGGCTATAGCCCAGTTTTTTTGTGATTTGCCAAATAAGTCACTTTGCTAGGCCTGTTGGGCTATAAATCTTACAAGACGAGAAGAGCTTTCATTCGGCTGGCCGAGAAAATGGCCCATCAGTAATGAGAAATGGGTTGTACATTTTTAAAACACATCAAACCGGTAATTAGCTTCAAATATATTTTTTTCATTTCAAGATTTAAATTACATTAATTTTTATGCGTGGAGAATTGTTTGGATTTTATATTGATATACATTTATTTTTGAAATCAGTTTGAATGTGAGTCGAAATTTTGGGATTAAAAACAGTTCAGACCGCACCGAAATATGCAAAATTTTGTATAATTTTTTAACCGTGGCCACAATATGGGTTGTAATGCTAACAAAAACAATATGGGCTCCAAAAAAACCTTAAGAATTAGCAAATGGGCTGTAAATTATTAGAAATAATGGCAGATGGGTTGTATGCTATTTTCCACAGATTTGAGGCTTTCCTAAAAAAAGGTTGACGCACAAGCAGTGACGGTTGGATGTCCAACCAACGGCCGTCGTGCTTCTTGAATCTCTGCTCTTCCTGCTCCAGCCGCTCAAACAAGCGCCGGCGGGACTGCCTGCTCCCTCCTCCCCGTGGCCGCTGTGCTTCCGCGCAGGCCTCACCGCCCCACCGTACTCCCATCAATGGCCTAGCCATCCCTCTACTCACCCACACCTGCTGTTATTCTCCGGCGACGGCAAACGAACCAGTAAACCCTCGTACAGTCGTACTCCCCTCCGCGTGGGAAACAACTATCGAGTCTTCCCTGCCTCCGTGTCGTCCCCTTCCTAGGCCTCGCCGTCGTCCACCGCCATGGTGCTCTCGACGCAACATGGTCAATGTGGTCAACGACCGACTTCCATCGGAAGAGTACTATGCGTTGAGAGGCTGACAGCTGGGTCCACGGCCGCAGCAAGGAAGTGCCTCCTTATTACGCGCAAAACAATTATTCCTCCACCTGACAGCGGGGACCCACCGGACGGGCCACCGTATTTCGTGAAAAAAATGTTTCCCCCCTGACTGCTGGGACCCACCAGCTACACCTTCGCACGCAAGGAAGTGCGTCCGGGCAAAAAAAATGATTCGCCCCCTGACTGCTGGGACCCACCAGCTACATCTTCGCACGCAAGGAAGTGCGTCCGGGCAAAAAAAACAATTCACCCCCCTCACTGCTAGGACCCACCAGCTAAATCTTCGCAGGCAAGGAAGTGCCTGACAGTCGGGACCCACCTGGTCGAAGCATACGTAGCATTGTCATTCTGGTCGCGAACGTGTCGTACATACTGGTCAATGTAGAGGCGCACACATGTCGTAGTAGAGGCGCGCACGTAGCATGTACACGTACTTACAGCGGTGAGGGTACAAGAAAGAAAATATGGCCACGTACGTACATACGGGCAGGGTCTCGAACGCCTACTCGCGCATACGTACATGGCTGGGTCGGAACGGAGAAACAGCATCGTCGTCGTGTTCATGGGGAGCCAACCGGCTGGGTCGAAACGGAATGTGTGGTTGTGTTCATCGGGAGGGCTTGGACGGAACAGGCAATGGAAACGAGGCCTGGCGTATCGCACAACGGAGGAAATGGCCTTGTGTTCGACCGGCCATGTTCGAAACGGGATCCTGTTGATCGGGAGGGGCCTGGCGTAGCGCAAAACGGAGGAAACGGACCTCCTACGGTCGAAACGGGGGTCCTGTTGATCGGGAGGGGTGTGACGTACTGCAAAATGGAGGAAACGGACCTCCTACGGTCGAAACGGGGGTCCTGTTGGTCGGGAGGGGTGTGGCGTACCGCAAAGCGGAGGAAACGGACCTCCTACGGTCAAAACGGGGGTCCTGTTGATC
>NC_041381.1:446748623-446761020 GCF_002162155.2 Triticum dicoccoides | reverse complement strand
GCAACGCTAACTGTTCATCCAATCGATCGGCTTCAGTTAGCAGTAGTAACAAAGGAACCGCTCCATCGGGTTCAGTTAACAGCCATCGATCGATCGCTCGGGTTCAGTAACGCGTAGCCTGCAGTGCAATCACTCGTGTTCAGTTAGAGCCCAACGCCTCGCTCGGGTTCAGTTAGAGCCAACGCCTCACACACATGCGCGTACGTGTATGAGAGAAACGCACATCTCTTGGCCCCCGACCTCCCACCGTAACCGGAAACTCCCCAAAATTTTCCTCCCCCTCGCTTCTACCACGGTTTTTTCCATCATGGACGGCCCAAAGAATGTCATGCAGCTGCGTCTCTGGCCCGCCCAGGACGAAAAGCCCATTTTCTGTCATGATTTTTTGTCATAGAAGTAGGAGCCCACCACATCTATGATGATACTGAGTTTTGTCACAATTATCATCATAGAAGTGTCATATGTATGACAGTAATTTTTTTCATTCGGCCCAAAATACATGGATGTGTCTTTTTTTGTAGTGATCCTAACAAACAATCATGTCTTTCAAAATATTAAAGCTTCAGAATGTTATCCCTACAAAATCATATAGTCTGGTATGCTCCTTTTTCTTAACACAAGGTACCCCTCATGCCTATCCCGGTGTCAGCCAAGCAATTGTTTCATACTTTAGTATTCTCAAACTTTTTCAACCTTCACGCAATACATGAGTGTGAGCCATGGATATAGCACTATGGGTGGAATAGATATGATGGTGGGGGTTATGTGGAGAAGACAAAAAAGGGAGAAAGTCTCACATCAACGCGGCTAATCAACGGGCTGTGGAGATGCCCATCAATTGATGTCAATGCGAGGAGTTGGGATTGCCATGCAACGGATGCACTAGAGCTATAAGTGTATGAAAGATCAAACTGAAACTAAGTGGGTCTGCATCCAACTTGCTTGCTCATGAAGACCTAGGGCATTTGAGGAAGCCCATCGTTGGAATATAGAAGCCAAGTTCTATAATGAAAATTCCCGCTAGTATATGAAAGTGATAACATGGGCGACTCTCTATATGAAGAACATGGTGCTACTTTGAAGCACAAGTGGGGTAAAAGGATAGTAACATTGCCCCTTTTCCTTTTTTTCTCTTTTTCTTTTTTTTTATTATTTTGGGCGGGCTTCTTTGGCCCCCTTTTTTTAATTTAGGCTTCTTTGGCCTCTCTTTTTTTTCTTTTTTTTCATGGGGCGGTGCTCTATAATGATGATCATCACACTTTTATTTACTTACAACTCAATATTACAAATCGATACTAAAACAAAGATATGACTCTATATGAATGCTTCCGGCGGTGTACCAGGATGCAATGATCTAGCATAGCAATGACATCAAAAACGGACAAGCCATGAAAGCATCATGCTAGCTATCTTACGATCATGCAAAGCAATATGACAATGAATGCTCAAGTCATGTATATGATGATGATGGAAGTTGCATGGCAATATATCTTGGAATGGCTATGGAAATGCCATGATAGGTAGGTATGGTGGCTGTTTTGAGGAAGATATAAGGAGGCTTATGTGTGATAGAGAGTATCGTAACACGGGGTTTGGATGCACCGGGGAAGTTTGCACCAACTCTCGAGGTGAGAAGGGACAATGCACGGTACCGAAGAGGCTAGCAATGATGGAAGGGTGAGAGTGCGTATAATCCATGGACTCAACATTAGTCATAAAGAACTCACATACTTATTGCAAAAATTTATTAGCCCTTGAAACAAAGTACTGCGTGCATGCTCCTAGGGGGAAGGTTGGTATGAGTTAACCATCGCGCGCCCCCAACCTTCATGCAAAGATAAAGAATCAAAATACAATGCGCGCCAATTTGGTTACATAGTTAGTAGACCATACGTGCATGCTTCGGGAATCACAAACCTTAACACCAACATCCTTACTAAACACAACCATCTACTAGTACCTCCCACATATTATCGTCTCTATATCGCAAAACTATTGCAAGGAATCAAACATGTCATATTCAGTGATCCACAAGTTTTATGTAGGATTTTATGACTAACCATGTGAATGACCAATTCTTGTCATCTCTCTAAATAGATATAAGTGAAGCAAGAGATTTTAATTCTTTCTACAAAATATATGCCCACGCTCCAACAAATATAAGTGAAGCAAAAGAGCATTCTACAAATGGTGGTTTTCTATGTAGAAACAGGCAATCCAGACTTCAAATGATATAAGTGAAGCACATGAAGCATTCTATAAAGCCATACTCAAAAGATTTAAGTGAAGTGCAATGAGCATTCTATAAATCAACCAAGGACTATCTCATACTAGCATGGTGCGTAAAAGAAAAGTGAAAACTAAATGCAAAATATGCTCCAAGACTTGCACATATCGCATGAACGAAACGAATACGAAAACATACTGATACTTGTTAAAGAAAGAGGGGATGCCTTCCGGGGCATCCCCAAGCTTAGACGCTAGAGTCTCCTTGAATATTTACTTGGGGTGCCTTGGGCATCCCCAAGCTTGAGCTCTTGCCTTTCTTCCTTTTCCTCATATCGAGACCTCCTCGATCAAACACTTCATCCACATAAAACTTCAACAGAAAACTTGGTAAGATCCGTTAGTATAATAAAGCAAATCACTACTCTAGGTACTGTTGAAAACCAATTCATATTTTGTTTTTTCAATGTGTCTACTGTAATATAACTTTTTCATGGCTTAATCCACTGATAGAAATTGATAGTTTCATCAAAACAAGCAAACTATGCATCAAAAACAGAATCTGTCAAAAACAGAACAGTCTGTAGCAATCTGAACATTCACCATACTTATGGTACCCCACAAATTCTATCAAAATTAGGAAAAATAAAAAATTTGTACAGAAATACAGTGCAAAAATAATCAGAACCATTTCACGTTCCAGTTAAAAATGTAAAATCACGCACTACAGCCAAAGTTTCTGTCCTGCACTGTACAAACCAACAAGCATTGTAAACATCCTAAAGGCAAACCTTCGCACATTATTTTTATAATAAAATGGAACTGTACAAGGGGATAATTATTTTTGATGAAAAGTTTCTGTAATTAAGATTCACAAAGTTTCCGTGAGCATGAACAAAGTTCAAGGAGCTCTCCCACTTCAACAATGCTTATCTCTCTCACTTTCACTTTCCTTTTTGAAAAGTTTTGGGTTCCCCTCTTTATTTTTTTGTTTTTAGACTATATGAAAGCACATAACATAAATAAATGACTCTCTAAAACTTCCGGGTTGTCTCCCTGGCAGCGCTTTCATTAAAGCCATTAAGCTAGGCATATAGTGCTCACTAATGAATCCACCCGGATCCCAAGGTATATCAAAGCCATTTTTAATTAGCAATGATTTGTAATTTAGTAGTGAGCACAAAGTAACATATATCAAGCAATGACAAAGTCTAACTCTCTTCCTATGCATCGGCATGTCATAAAAGAACAATTCATGCACACCAAGTAAAGGCCAATGCATAGTATAATCAGTTTCTAGCAATTTTATCATATGGGAAACATAGAGAGGTGGAGATATAGTTCCTCTCTCATAATAATTGCAAGTAGGAGCAGCAAGCACATGCATATTATATCTATCAAAATTATCATGTGCAACGGTAAAAGGCAACCCATCAATATAATCCCTAATAAGCACAAACTTATCCGATATAGTGTAGTTGGGAGAATTCAAAAAGATAATAGGACTATTATGTGTGGGTGCAATAGCAACAATTTCATGTTTAACATAAGGAACTATAGCAAGTTAATCTCCATAAGCATAATTCATATTGGCATCTTGGCCACAAGCATAGCAAGCATCATCAAAAAGGGATATTTCAAATGAATTCAAGGGATCATAGCAATCATCCTTCAGTAAGCATGAAGGGGAATTAAACAATGTATGAGTTGAAGAGTTAATCTCGTTAGAAGGTGGGCACGGGTAGCTAATCCGCTCTTCCTCCTTTTGTTCTTCGCTCTCCTCATCATCTTTTTCATCCAATGAGCTCATAGTTTCATCAATTTCTTCTTCCATAGTCTCCTGCAAAATATTAGTCTCTTCTTGGACAGCGGAGAATTCCTCAATATATAGTTTAACATAGGCATTAGAGGCATAATTATCATAACAATATTCAAGTATGGCAAAAAAATCAGATTTATAGAGAGTAGCATCATACTTTTCAATCAAAGAAGCAATTTCATAAGCACCCTTAAAAGCAACAAATTCTTCAATTTGTTGAACATCATAGTAATTATAAACACCCTTAACATACGAAGATACGATTCCATTATCACTAGACAAGCATTGATAGGGAAGCTGTTTCTTAGGGTTTTCAGACAACAAGTAAAATCATATAGTTCACATAAAGTCCAAGCATAGCATTGCAAACGGTGAATTTGATCCAGTAAAAGTTTCCCTTTTTCAGATATGCGGTGTCGCACATAACAAGCATGCTCATCTAAAGATTTGCCCTCAAGTAAGCTAGTTGGGGTTTCAACACGAGCACATAGGGATCGAAGGTGATCCAAGTAAAAAGCTTCAGTAGTGTGATAGATTTTGAGTGGTTCTTCAACCATTGGTGCAGTAGGTACAACTATTTTTTTTGGTATTTTGTGTTTCCTACCCATAACTAAAGATAGAAAACAACTAAGAACAGCAAATAAAAATTACTTAGTGATAAAGCAAACAAGCACACACGAGAATATTCACCCCACGCTATGACTCCCCGGCAACGGCGCCAGAAAAAGGTCTTGATAACCCGCAAGTATACGGGATCAATGTAGCCTCTTTCAATAAGTAAGAGTGTCGAACCCAACAAGGAGCTAAAGGTAGAACAAATATTCTCTCAAGTCCTATCTGCCACTGATACGACTCTACGCACGCTTAGTGTTCGCTTTACCTAGAACAAGTATGAAACTAGAAGTACTTTGTAGGTGTTGTTGGATAGGTTTGCAAGAATATAAAGAACGTGTAACTAAAAAGTAGGGGCTGTTTAGATAAAGATGCAATAAACTAAATATAGCGAGTGTGGAAAAGTGGTGGTAGGAGTTGTGAAATTGTCCCTAAGCAATTGACTACTTTACTAGACCGGTAATCACTATTGCAATTATATTTGAGGGAGAGGCATAAGCTAACATACTTTCTCTTCTTGGATCATATGCACTTATGATTGGAACTCTAGCAAGCATCCGCAACTACTAAAGATCATTAAGGTAAAACCCAACCATAGCATTAAAGTATCAAGTCCCCTTTATCCCATACGCAAACAACCTACTTACTCGGGTCTGTGCTTTTGTCACTCACGCCACCCACCATAAGAAAATCATGAACATATTGCAAACCCTACAGCAGGGATCCCTCACGCTTGCGCAACACAGAGAGCACCATAGGGCAACACCAATAATAAAACATGCAACTCAAACCAATCATAGCAATTCATCAATCACCGATAGGACAACGAAAATCTACTCAGACATCATAGGATGGCAACACATCATTGGATAATAATATGAAGCATAAAGCACCATGTTCAAGTAGAGGGTACAGCGGGTTGCGGGAGAGTGGACCGCTCAATATAGATGGGGGAAGGTGATGGAGATGTTGGTGAAGATGGCGGAGGTGTTGGTGAAGATCGTGGGTGATGATGATGGCCCCCGGCGCCGCTCCGGCGCCACCGGAAGCAAGGGGGAGAGGGCCCCCTTCTTCTTCTTCTTCCTTGACCTCCTCCCTAGATGGGAGAAGGGTTTCCCTCTGGTCCTTGGCTCCCATGGCATGGGAGGGGTGAGAGCCCCTCCGAGATTGGATCTATCTCTCTGTCTCTCTCTGTTTCTGCATTCTGGGATTCTGCCCTGGCACCGTTTCTTTTATATCCGGAGATCCGTAACTCCGATTGGATTGAAACCTTCGCCCAGATTTTTTTTTCCAAAAATTAGCTTTCTTGGGGCCAAAGAAGGGCATCAACCGCCTTACGAGGGGCCCAGGAGGGTGGGGGCGCGCCCACTTGGAGTGGGTGTGGGCCCCTGTCTCGTGGCCACCTCGGGCACCGTCTCGCGTTGATTCTTCTTCTCAAAAATCACAAATATTCTAAAATAATTCTCCGTCTGTTTTTATCCCGTTTTGACTCCGTTTGATATGGGGTTTCTGCGAAACATAAAACATGCAACAGACAGGAACTGGCACTGGGCACTAGATCAATATGTTAGTCCCAAAAAATAGTATAAAAAGTATAAAAATAGTATAAAAAGTATATGAAAGTTGAATAATATTGGCATGGAACAATCAAAAATTATAGATGCGATGGAGACGTATCAGGCTTGAAGCCATGAAATCCGAGATAGGATCCATGTATGAAAATAAAGTATGGACTTTGGCAGACTTGCCCGATGATCGGCGAGCCATAGAAAATAAATGGATCTTTAAGAAGAAGACTGACACGGATGGTAATGTGAGCATCTATAAAGCTCGGCTTGTCGCTAAGGGTTATTGACAAGTTCAAGGGGTTGACTACGATGAGACTTTCTCACCCGTAGCGAAGCTGAAGTCCGTCTGAATCATGTTAGCATTTGCCGCATTCTATGATTATGAGATATGGAAAATGGATGTCAAAACGGCATTCCTTAACGGTTTCCTTAAGGAAGAATTGTATATGATGCAGCCGGAAGGTTTCGTCGATCCTAAGAATGCTAACAAGGTGTGCAAGCTCCAGCGCTCCATCTATGGGCTGGTGCAAGCATCTCGGAGTTGGAACATTTGATTTGATGAAATGATCAAAGCGTTTGGGTTTATGCAGACTTATGGAGAAGCCTGCGTTTACAAGAAAGTGAGTGGGAGCTCGGTAGCATTTCTCATATTATATGTGGATGACATACTATTGATGGGAAATGATATAGAACTTTTGGAAAGCATAAAGGCCTACTTGAATAAGTGTTTTTCAATGAAGGACCTTGGAGAAGCTGCTTACATATTAGGCATCAAGATCTATAGAGATTGATCGAGATGCCTCATCGGTCTTTCACAAAGCACATACCTTGATAAGATATTGAAGAAGTTCAATATGGATCAGTCCAAGAAGGGGTTCTTGCCTGTATTGCAAGATGTGAAATTGAGCACGGCTCAGTGCCTGACCTTGGCAGAAGATAGAGAAAAGATGAGTGTCGTCCCCTATGCCTCAACCATAGGGTCTATCATGTATGCCATGATGTGTACCAGACCTGGTCTGAACCTTGCCGTAAGTTTGGTAGGGAGGTACCAAACTAATACCGGCATGGAACACTGGACAGCGGTCAAGAATATCTTGAAGTACCTGAAAAGGACTAAGGATATGTTTCTCGTTTATGGAGGTGACGAAGAGCTCATCATAAAGTGTTACGTTGATGCTAGCTTCGACACAGATCTGGATGACTCCAAGTCACAAACCGGATACGTGTATATTTTGAATGGTGGGGCAGTCAGCTGGTCAGTTGCAAGCAAAGCATCCTGGCGGGATCTACATGTGAAGCGGAGTACATGGCAGCCTTAGAGGCAGCACATGAAGCAATCTGGATGAAGGAGTTCATTACTGACCTAGGAGTTATTCCCAATGCATCGGGCCCAATGAATCTCTTCTGTGACAACACTGGAACTATTGCCCTTGCCAAGGAGCCCAGGTTTCACAAGAAGACCAGGCATATCAAGCGTCGCTTCAACTCCATTCGTGAAAATGTTGAAGATGGAGACATAGATATTTGTAAAGTGCATACGGATCTGAATGTCGCAGATTTGTTGACTAAACCTCTTCCACGAGCAAAACACGATCAACACCAAAACTCTATGGGTGTTTGATTCATCATAATGTAACTAGATTATTGACTCTAGTGCAAGTGGGAGACTGTTGGAAATATGCCCTAGAGGCAATAATAAAATGGCTATTATTATATTTCCTTGTTCATGATAATTGTCTATTGTTCATGCTATAATTGTATTAACCGGAAACCCTAGTGCATGTGTGAATACATAGACCACAACATGTCCCTAGTGAGCCTCTAGTTGACTAGCTCGTTGATCAATAGATGGTCATGATTTCCTGACCATGGACAATGGATGTCATTGATAACGGGATCACATCATTAGGGGAATGATGTGATGTACAAGACCCAATCCTAAGCATAGCACAAGATCGTGTAGTTCGTTTTCTAAGAGCTTTTATAATGTCAAGTATCATTTCCTTAGACCATGAGATTTTGCAACTCTCGGATACCGTAGGAATGCTTTGGGTGTACCAAACGTCACAACATAACTGGGTGGCTATAAAGGTACACTACAGGTATCTCCAAAAGTGTCTGTTGAGTTGGCACGAATCGAGACTGGAATTTGTCACTCCGTATGACGGAGAGGTATCTCTGGCCCCACTCGGTAATGCATCATCATAATGAGCTCAATGTGCATCATCATAATGAGCTCAATGTGACTAAGGAGTTAGTCACGGGATCATGCATTACAGAACGAGTAAAGAGACTTGCCGGTAACGAGATTGAACGAGGTATTGGGATACCAACGATCGAATCTCGGGCAAGTAACATACCTATTGACAAAGGGAATTGTATATGGGATTGATTGAATCCCCGACATCGTGGTTCATCCGATGAGATAATCGTGGAACATGTGGGAACCAGCATGGGTATCCAGATCCCGATGTTGGTTATTGGTCGGAGAGATGTCTCGGTCATGTCTGGATGATTCCTGAACCCGTAGGGTCTACACACTTAAGGTTCGGTGACACTAGAGTTGTTATGGGAATTAGTATGTGGTTACCGAATGTTGTTCAGAGTCCTAGATGAGATCCCAGACATCATGAGGAGTTCCAGAATGGTCCGGAGATAAATATTTATATATGGGAAGTCCTTATTCGGTCGCCGGAAGTGTTCGAGGGTTTATCGGTATTGTACCGGGGCCACCGAAAGGGTTCCAGGGGTCCACCAGGAGGGTCCACCCGCCCCGGAGGGCCCTATGGGTTGAATATGGAGGGGAACCAGCCCCTAAGTGGGTTGGGCGCCAAACCCCCTAGGGCCCATGCGCCTAGGGTTGGGGGGAAACCCTAAAGGGGGCTCCCCCTTGGCTTGGGGGGCAAGCCTCCCCCTTGGCCGCCGCCCGCCTCTAGATCCATCTGGAGGGGGCCACCCCCCTCTCCCTTGCCTCTATAAATAGAGGGGAGGTGGGAGGGCTGCCACACCCTTCCCTTGGTGCAGCCCTCCCCTCTCCAACACCCCCTCCTCCTCCGTAGTGCTTGGCGAAGCCCTGCCGGAGAACTGCAAGCTCCACCACCACGCCATCGTGTTGCCGGAGCTCTCCCTCAACTTCTCCTCTCCCCTTGCTGGATAAAGAAGGAGGAGACGTCCCCGGGCTGTACATGTGTTGAACGTGGAGGCGTCGTCCATTCGGCATTATATCGGATCTTCCGCAATTTGAATCGCCGCGAGTACGACTCCATCATCTGCGTTCTAGTAACGCTTCCGCTTAGCGATCTTCAAAGGTATGAAGATGCACATCCTCTCTCTCTCTTGTTGCTAGAATCCCATAGATTGATCTTGGTGATATGTAGGAAAATTTTGAATTATTGCTATGTTCCCCAACAAAATGCCCTTAAAGGATATGACCGTTAGGTGGTAGGATATTTTGGACAGCTAGCGCATAGCACAGTAACAGTCGGATTTGAGGTTCGAATTCCTCAGGGCTATCATGTTCCTCACTGTGTAGGCAATCCACACTGTCGAATTCCTAACTCCTCAGTCAGAATAAATTCCTCAGAGACCAGAAGGTCTTCGTCTCTGTCACTAAAGAAATTGACTGAACTGATATGAGATTTCCAATGGCTTCACTCGAAAGGATTGGGTAGGTGTAGGATTTTGAGATGAGCATCACTTGGAAATCGGTTTCCTTACTATTACCTCGACCCCCTTTAACAGTACGGTGTTTACTATGACTCAAGAAGGAGAAAATGAAACTACGAAAACAAAAGTCTTCACGCTTCATAATCCTCGCATGAATATCCAAGTCTCCAAGGTCACACCAATTTCATGAGTTTCAAAGTCTTCAGGAGTGTAAGTGCATCTAGTGCCACCCCTAGTTGGTTTTGGAGTATTGACAACAAACCTGGTTGAGGAACTAATGTGTTTGTGAGAATTGCATGATAACACAAGTAGTAGTTCCTCATTGATTCGGTTTACCTACCGGAGATGACCCCTAAAAATGTGTGAAGACATTGAAGACAATGGTCGTCTGTGAAGCTATTCACGTTGAAGACTATGACATGAGAAGACATCGCATGAAGACTATGGAGCGTGAAGACTTAGTTGTTTTGTTGTTTCCTTTTCTTCTTTGTTAAGTCATAGGAACCACCGCACTGTTAAGTGGGGTCCAAGTGAACAAAGTCAGAGTGACTGAAGTGATGCTCAACCAAATCCTATGTCTTCGAGCGAAGACAATGAGAGCAAATCTTATCCTGAGTCGGATGAGTCAGCTTTACTTGTAGCCCAAGTCAAGCTGCCGCATGTGTTTGAAATCTGACCATTGGAACACGTGTCAGTTCTTTAGTGACCCAGGGTCATTTCGGACAAATCAGGTCGGGTTGCCCAGTGCCTATAAATAGCCCACCCCCTACACCATAAATTGGTGGCTGCTTAGAGTTAGTGCACGGCTTTTGTCATTTGAGAGCAACCCACCTCCGAAGCATTTGAGAGAGAATCCTTGCGAGGACAAAGCCCAAAGTGTTTGGCATCACTAAAGTCTTTCTGTCCGCGTGATCTGAAGACTTGTTACACTTGAGGACTATGAATCCTCCAGTCGGTTAGGCGTCACGTTCTGAGCATCCAAGATTCATTGTGGATTGCCGGTGAACGAAGTCTGTGAAGGTTTGGAAGTCTACCTTGAAGACTTACCAGAGTGATTGGGCAGGGACTAGGTGTCCTTAGCTCAAGGGGAATAAGGTGAATACGCGGTCTTCTGAGTTGAATCTCAGCCTCCCTAACCAAACGTACAGTTTTCACAGCAACTGGAACTGGTCGAACAAATCTCTGTCCTCTCCAAGCTACTGGTTCTATCTCTCACTTCTCTTTACTTACAGTTTTTCTTCGTGAAGTCATTGCCTGCTTGCATTATATGTTTGACTTCACTGTGTGACTACTTGTTCCAATTGGCTTCATACTATCTTCCATCCTGATCCTTACTACCTAGTTGCTATTAGTCTTTGTGCTTTCACTTCATTGAATACTTGACTATGGCTTGCCTAGGGTAGTCTACCTTCCGTTGCATTCGAATAGTGTCATTTCTATTGTTTGTCTTTGAAACTCCCATATTTTGAAGTCTTTCATAAAAATCGCCTAATCACCCCCCCTCTAGTCAATAACCAGCTCTTTCAATTGGTATCAGAGCAAGCTACTCCCTTGTTCTGTGTGATTCAGTTTAACCACCTGGAGTTTTAGCTATGTCGACTGCAGGGATAATCAAAGTCTCCGCTGCGTGCCCCATCTTCGATGGCACTGAATACCCCTACTGGAAGAATAAGATGCGCATGCATCTTGAAGCCATTGATGTCGATTTGTCGTATGTCGTCAAGAACGGTGTTCCCAAGACCGGTGAAGGTGTCACCCCTGCTGATGTCAAGAAGTTCGTTCAACTGGACTCTACCGCCAAGAACATCATCTGTGGTCATCTGACCAAAGGACAGTATGGCCGTGTGAGTGCTCTGGAAACATCGAAGCTAGTCTGGGACTAGCTCTCCAAGGTCAATGAAGGCGTCTCAACTCAGCAGATCAAAGGATCAGTGTTCTCCGCAACCTCTTCAACCGCTTCAAGAGACACGACAATGAGAATGTCCAGCTCACATTTGATCGCCTCACTGATATCACAAATGAGCTCCAAGCACTCGGCGCCACTGAGATCATGAAGCATGAAATAGTCAAGACACTACTAAGATCACTTGACAACTCATTTGACACCTTAGCCCTAATGATTCGAGAACGCCCTAACTTCAAGACTCTCGATCCGTCTGACACACTTGAGAGGCTCAACACACATGAGTTTCAGCTATCTGAGAAACGAGATATCTATGGCCCCAACTATGGCCGAACTTGCGCTTTGAAGGCAAAGGTTGTTTCCTCATCTGAAGAAGAATCTGACTGCAGTTCTGGTGATCCTGAAGACATTGGAAAAGAGCTTGCTATGCTTGTGAAGAAGTTCCAGAAATTCACCAAGAAGAAAGGCTTCAGAAAGTCTTCACGATCCAGCTCAACAAATGATGAAGCTTCCACCCATGACCACAAGAAGAGAACCTGCCACAAGTGCAAGAAACCTGGTCACTACATCTCTGAGTGTCCATAGTGGGACAATGAGAAGAAG
>NC_041381.1:446731948-446748395 GCF_002162155.2 Triticum dicoccoides | reverse complement strand
AAGAAGAAGAAGAAGAAGAAGAAGAAGAAGAAGAAGAAGAAGAAGAAGAAGAAGAAGAAGAAGAAGAAGAAGAAGAAGAAGAAGAAGAAGAAGAAGAAGAAGAAGAAGAAGAAGAAGAAGAAGAAGAAGAAGAAGAAGAAGAAGAAGAAGAAGAAGAAGAAGAAGAAGAAGAAGAAGAAGAAGAAGAAGAAGAAGAAGAAGAAGAAGAAGAAGAAGAAGAAGAAGAAGAAGAAGAAGAAGAAGAAGAAGAAGAAGAAGAAGAGCAAAGAATATGATTCTGGTGACAAGAAGAAGAAGAAATCCTCAAAGTCTTCTTCCAAGTCTTCTTCCAAGTCTTCATCACACAAGAAGAGCTCATCTGGCAAGGCTTGTGCTTTTGTTGGCAAGGAGATGGATTCAGAGGAGGAGTCTGCTTCTGAGGAGGCGGAGGTGGAGTCTAAGGAGGAGTCCGACTCTGGTGTTGCGAGTCTGGCTCTAGCTACAACCTACGTTGCCAAGTCCATCTTCAACACTGAAGACAATGGCTCCGTCACCAATGTTGATGATAATGACAAGGATGACTCGGCTCCCACCTACTGCTTCATGGCACGTGGTGCCAAGGTAAAATCATGCGATGCCTACTTTCAAACATCAAGTGAAGATGACTCTGATGGTGAATCCAAACCTGGTTACAAAACACTTGCTAAAATTTCAACTGAACAACAGAAAGCTATGGAACATATTCAAAAATGGTTAGACAAAAGCGATGACCTATTGGACGCGGAAATGACCCGATCTCAGTCCTTAATAGAAGATATCAAAAATCTTCATGTTAAGTACGAAGAACTTGAAAGTCGTCATGAAACGCTCTCAACAACTCATGAAAAGCTTTCCTACGTTTATCTTCAAAGGAAGCAAGATCTTGAGAAGTTGAGAATAATTCATGAAGATCTTCAAAAGGAGAACGAGTCACTCCGTGCTCAACAGATCAGTCCCGCTCAGGAAGGATTTGAACCACCATGTCTAAAATGCATTGAGCGTGATAATGCTGCCTCTATTGCTGAATGTTCTACTACTGCTACGGTTGCAATAACTTCAACTGCTGATGTGGTAACTAACCCCTCTGCTGAGGATGCCACTACTATTGCTGATGAGAATGCTAGGTTGAAGACACTGCTTGAGACAGGGATGTACAAAAGTCTCAAAGGGCGTCAGACATTATGTGATGTCCTCAAAAAGCAGATTCTGAACCAAAACCCTAGGAAAGAGGGTGTTGGGTTTGAGAGGAAAATGAATGTTGATGGGTCTTACTGGAAGCCTGAGCAGTACCCCAAAACCACATGGGTTGCTGCAAAGGAACCTTCAGCAGATCCATCCACCTTATCTGGTTTCACTTGTGCTAACCCTATTATCATTGATGAATCCTTTGATGCAAACTATAAACTGTTTAAGAATCTGAATGGCAAAGTGTTTGCCAGGTATATTGGTACTAACTGCAGGAATGGGCCACCTATGAAGAAGATATGAGTACCCAGAAGTTGTCTTGAGAATCTTCCAGTGAATGTCATCATGACACCACCTGGGAAGAAGACAAACCCCATACCAAAGGCTTCATATGGTCCAAAAGCTTCATACAGACCGAGGACTCATCTGAGTCACCCTAACATCAATGTTTTGCAGGGAAATCATACTCAGACCCATGAATATGAGCGTGTTTCCTCAAATCGCTATTTTCATAGAACAAGAACTTTTCTGCTTATTCCTATGAGTATTATTCACCTCGTGCAAGGCTATTTACTAGGGCTCCAAAGCTGAAGTTCTCAGATGCTGCACTTAGACTCATTGCTTCTAAGCCACCCCTAAAAATGTGGGTGGTTAAGAAAACTTAACTCTCTTTTGCAGGGAAAGGTCTCCAGCCGGAAATCAAAGACGTCCGATGCTAATGCTGGGGACCCTAAACATCTTGTGGGGCACAAGATAAAATGCCTAAATGGTCTTACTATGTATTTCGTACTGGGATTCCTTGACACTCATCCTATCTATCCTAACCAAGATCTGAATTTCCATGTTCCACTTGTTCGTCAAATGTTTATGCTTCACAACTCGCTTGGTGAAGCCTATCCCCCAAACTGCACTGTAGGTATGACACCTCGTACTTCAGAATGGATTATGGACAGTGGATGCACTAACCACATGTCTGGCGATCGAAGTCTTCTGATGGATTCAATGCTACATCCATCAGAAAAGAGTCACATCACATTTGTTGACACTGGTAAAAGCAAGGTATTGGGTCTAGGTAGAGTTGCAATATCAAGGGATCAACACATGGATAAAGTGATGCTTGTTGAATCCCTTGGTTTCAACTTAATGTCTGTCTCAATGCTTTGTGACTTAAACATGATTGTGCTATTTGGAAAATATCGTTGCCTTGTTCTAATGGAATCTGACAAGTCTCTAGTCTTTGAAGGGTATCGGAAAGATGATCTGTATATGGTAGATTTCTAAGCAGGACCACAGATGGCAGTATGCCTTCTAACAAAAGCTTTAGAGTGCTGGCTTTGGCATCGAAGGCTAGGGCATGCTGGAATGAGGAACTTGCACACTCTCGCAAAGAAGAAGCATGTAGTGGGCATCGAAGGCGTCAAGTTCAAGAAGGATCATCCGTGTGGTGCCTGCGAAGCTGGAAAGGTGACAAGAGCCAAGCGTCCCTTGAAGACAATCATGACTACATCTCAACCTTCGAGCTGCTACACATGGACTTATTTGGCCCTATTCACTACTCTACTCTCACTACCACTGCTTGCCTCTATGGCTTTGCCATTGTTGATGATTATTCAAGATATACTTGGGTGCATATAATCCTCTACAAGAATGAAGTGCAGGATGTCTTCAGACGCTTTGCCAATCATGCCATGACGAACTATGGTGTCAAGATCAAGCATATCAGAAGTGACAACAGCACTGAGTTCAAGAACACCGGACTCGACCTTTATCTGGATACTATGGGCATCACTCATGAGTTCTCTGCCCCGTACACACCTCAGCAGAATGGCATCATGGAGCGCAAGAACAGAACCCTTATTGAGATGGCTCGAATGATGCTCGATGAGTACAAGACTCCACGGAAGTTCTGGCCTAAAGCCATTGATACTGCATGCCACATCATCAACCGTGTTTATCTTCACAAGCTTCTGAAGAAAACATCCTATGAACTCCTAACTGGTAAGAAGCCAAATGTAAGCTACTTCAGAGTATTTGGTGCTAGGTGCTGGATCAAGGATCCACATCACACTTCAAAATTTGCACCGAAAGCACATGAAGGTTTTATGCTTGGTTACGGAAAGGATTCGCACTCCTACAGAGTCTTCAACCTCTTTCACTATAAAGTGGTTGAAATTGTGGATGTGCGGTTCGATGAGACTAACAGCTCGCAAAGAGAGCACCTGCCAAATGTGCTAGATGAAGTACCTCCTAGTGAATCAATCAAGCAAATGGGAATTGGAGAGATCATACCTTCTAAGGCTCAGACTTAAGAGGAACTTATCGTTTCTGCACCTAATCAACCTGAAGACAATGCTCAGCCTGAAGACAATCCCCCAAATGATGATATTGATCAGCAAGAGTAAAATCTTCGTCCTGTTCATCCTCGTGTTGCAAATGAAGTACAGATTGAAAAGATAATAGACAACATCAATGCACCTGGTCCACTCACTCGTTCAAGAGCTACTCAAAGAGCAACATAGCTAACAAACTTCTGTGGGCATTTTGCATTTGTGTCAATCTCTGAACCCAAGAAAGTTGTTGAAGCCTTCATGGAACCTGAATGGATTCAAGCCATGCAAGAAGAGCTTCAACAGTTCGAACTGAATAGTGTGTGGGAATTGGTCAAGCGTCCTGATCCTCGTAAGCACAATATCATTGGCACCAAATGGATATATCGCAACAAGCAAGATGAGCATGGTCAAGTTGTCAGAAACAAGGCTCGTCTTGTAGCTCAAGGATACACTCAAGTGGAAGGGATTGACTTTGATGAAACATTTGCTCTGCTGGCTAGGCTTGAAGACATTCTCATACTGCTAGCATATGCAAATCATCACAACATCCTTCTGTATCAAATGGATGTGAAGAGTGCCTTTCTCAATGGAAAGATTGAAGAAGAAGTACATGTTGCACAATCTCCTGGCTTTGAAGATCCAAAACATCCTGATACGGTATACAAGCTCAACAAGGCATTGTATGGCCTCAAACAGGCCCCTCGTGCTTGGTATGACACACTCAAAGACTTCCTGAAGAGCAAAGGCTTCAAACCTGGTTCACTAGATCCTACACTCTTCACGAAGACATATGATGGTGAACTATTTGTGTGCCAAATCTATGTGGATGACATTATCTTCGGCTGCACTAACAAGAAATACAGTGATGAGTTTTGTCACATGATGCAAGAGCAATATCAGATGTCCATGATGGGCGAGCTGAAGTTCTTCCTGGGTCTCCAAATCCATCAGCAACACAACGGCATCTTCATATCTCAAGAAAAATATCTCAAAGATTGCCTGAAGAAGTTTAGAATGCAAGACTGCAAAGGATACACGACGCCAATGCCAACCAAAAGTCATCTGGGTTCCGACGCCAATGGTAAAGAGTTCGATCAAAAGGTATATGATGACCCACAAGTGTAGGGGATCTATCTAGTCCTTTCGATAAGTAAGAGTGTCTAACCCAACGAGGAGCAGAAGGAAATGATAAGCGGTTTTCAGTAAGGTTTTCTCTGCAAGCACTGAAATTGTAGGTAACAGATAGTTTTGTGATAAGATAAATTGTAACGAGTAACAAGTAAATAAAGTAAATAAAGTGCAGCAAGATGGCCCAATCCTTTCTGTAGCAAAGGATAAGCCTGGACAATTTCTTATAATGAGAAAAGAGCTCCCGAGGACACGCTAGTTTTCATCACGCTCATATGATTCGCGTTCGGTACTTTGATAATTTGATATGTGGGTGGACCGGTGCTTGGGTACTGCCCTTACTTGGACAAGAATCCCACTTATTATTAACCCCTATTGCAAGCATCCGCAACTACAAAAGAAGTATTAAGGTCAACCTAACCACAACATTAAACATATGGATCCAAATCAGCCCCTTACGAAGCAACACATAAATTAGGGTTTAAGCTTCTGTCACTCTAGCAACCCATCATCTACTTATTACTTCCCAATGCCTTCCTCTAGGCCCAAATAATGGTGAAGTGTCATGTAGTCGATGTTCACATAACACCACTAGAGGAAAGACAACATACATCTCATCAAAATATCGAACGAATACAAAATTGACATGACTACTAATAGCAAGACTTCACCCATGTCCTCAGGAACAAACGTAACTACTCACAAAGCATACTCATGTTCATAATCAGAGGAGTAATAATATGCATTAAGGATCTGAACATATGATCTTCCACCAAGTAAACCAAATAGCATCAACTACAAGGAGTAATCAACACTACTAGCAACCCACAAGTACCAATTTGTGGTTTGGATACAAGATTGGATACAAGAGATGAACTAGGGTTTTGAGAGGAGATGGTGCTAGTGAAGATGTTGATGGATATTGACCCTCTCCCGATGGGAGGATCGTTGGTGATGACGATGGTGATGATTTCCCCCTCCCGGAGGGAAGTGTCCCCGGCAAAACAGCTCTGCCGGAGCTCTAGATTGGTTCCGCCAAGGTTTCGCCTCGTGGTGGCGGAGTTTCATCCCGTAAGCTTGCCCACGAGTTTTTTTCCAGGGTAAAAGCCTTCATATAGCAGAAGATGGACACCGGAGGGCCACCAGGGGGCCCAGGAGACAGGGGGCGCGCCCAGTAGTGGTGGGCGCGCCCCCCACCCTCCTGGCCAAGATGTGGGGGCCCTGAGGTGTTTCTTTCGCTCAATAATTCTTATTAATTCCAAAAATAAGTTTCATGGAGTTTGAGGATTTTTGGAGCAGTGCAGAATAGGTTTCCAATGTTTGCTCCTTTTCCAGCTAGAATTCCAGCTACCGGCATTCCCCCTCTTCATGGTAAACCTTATAAAATAAGAGAGAATAGCCATAAGTATTGATATATAATGTGTAATAACAACCCATAATGCAATAAATATTGATATAAAAGCATGATGCAAAATGGACGTATTGGTATACCGCTCCATGATTGGTTATTTACTTTATTTATGTGCATCTAGGCCAGATATAATGCTTAGTGTTTGCATGTGTGCCCGATTCCAAGCGGCACCAAAGGAATGGCATCACTTAGCCGAGAAGCGAATTCTTCGATATTTGGCTTACACCCCAACGCTAGGATTATGGTATCCAAAGGGCTCAGAGTTTGATCTAGTTGGATTCTCATATGCTGATTATGCTAGTGACAAGGTTGATCGCAAGTCCACATCAGGCACATGTCACTTTCTGGGACAATCTCTTGTTTGTTGGTCTTCAAAGAAGCAAAACTGTGTATCTCTCTCCACTTCTGAATCCGAATACATTGCTCCTAGATCAAAGAAGCAATACTATGGATGAAGCAAACTCTCAAGGACTATGGTATCCACCTGAAGAATGTGCCACTGTACTGTGACAATGAGAGCGTCATCAAGATTGCCAACAATCTAGTTCAGCACTCGAAGACAAAGCACATTGAAATTCGTCATCACTTTCTCAGAGATCATGTCATGAAGGAAGATATTGATATCATTCACGTCAACACTGAAGAGCAATTGGCTGATATCTTCACAAAGCCCTTGGATGAGAAAAGGTTTTGCAGGTTGTGGTGTGAGCTAAATATCTTGGAATCCTCAAATGTCCTGTGATTGGACACACATCCTAACACTTATGCATTTTGATGACTTAGATGTGCAACACATGAAGTAATGTATATCTTCAATCAATGAAGACATGCACTCTAAGTGTGAATACATTAATGCGGAATTTTACTTTGGAGTGCCACGATAATTGTGCGTCGTGTCTGGGTCTAATACTTCATATACGATGGGTAACGCTATCGGTGTCAAAACTGGCGGATCTCGGGTAGGGGGTCCCAAACTGTGCGTCTAAGGCTAATGGTAACAGGAGGCGGGGGACACAATGTTTACCCAGGTTCGGGCCCTCTCGATGGAGGTAATACCCTACTTCCTGCTTGATTGATCTTGATGATATGAGTATTACAAGAGTTGATCTACCACGAGATCGTAGAGGCTAAACCCTAGAAGCTAGCCTATGATTATGATTGTTGTTGCCCTACGGACTAAACCCTCTGATTTATATAGACACCGGAGGGGGCTAGGGTTAGACAGAGTCGGTTACAAAGAAGGAGATCTACATATCCGAATTGCCAAGCTTGCCTTCCACGCAAAGGAGAGTCCCACCCGGACACGGGACGAAGTCTTCAATCTTGTATCTTCATAGTCCAACAGTCCAGCCAAAGTATATAGTTCGGCTGTCCGAGGACCCCCTAATCCAGGACTCCCTTAGTAGCCCCTGAATCAGGCTTCAATGATGATGAGTCCAGCGTGCAGATTGTCTTCAGCATTGCAAGGCGGGTTCCTTCTCCAAATACTCCATAGAAGATTTTGAACACAAGGATCATGTCTGGCTCTGCAAAACAAATTCCACATACCACCATAGAGAATACAATATTCCACAAATCTATTTTGCTGACAACTTTTCACGGCGTGACATCACGCCATGGCCCGGTCATTATTCGAACCGTTTTTCTCAACCTGCTACTACGCATATTGCAAGGCGATTTCCTTGGCACGACTTATCGAAGCAGAGATCGTGTCCCCTTATCACGGATTCTCATCAATACGGGTGTGGGTAACCCAACCGCGCCATCAATTGCGGCGCTTGGGGAATAAGCAATTTTATGGGGCAAGTGGGGAGGCGCATAGTTTCTACCGATTTTATAAAGGGATAAGGATTCCTCTTTTTCACCCACGCCTTCTTCTTCCCCTGCCCATCCATTCTCACACGCTCGAGCTCCAGCGCCCAAGTTCTCACCTTCTCCGCAAAGCCATTCCAAACATGTACGGAGCGGGAGGCAAGTGGATGGTCTCTGTCAGTGTCAAAACCGGCGGATCTCGGGTAGGGGGTCCCAAGCAGTGCATCTTAGGATCAATGGTAACAGGAGACAAGGGACACGATGTTTTACCCAAGTTCGGGCCCTCTTGATGGAGGTAAAACCCTACGTCCTGCTAGATTGATATTGATGATGTGGGTATTACAAGAGTTGATCTACCACGAGATCAGAGAGGCTAAACCCTAGAAGCTAGCCTATGGTATGATTGTTGTTGTATATCTATCGACTAGCCTGGCTCTGGTTTATATAATGCACCAGAGGCCTAGGATAACAAGAGTCCTAGCCGAATACGCCGGTGGGGGAGGAGTCCTTGTCTTGATCGCCAAGTCTTGTGGATTCTTCCTTGTATGCGGCAGCTGTCCGGACTGGCCCATGAGTATACGGCCATGGGGGTCCTCGGCCCAATCCAACTGATTGGGAGACGACGCGTTGAGTACCCCCTAGTCCAGGACACCGTCAGTCTCCTTTGTTACGGAGGAGGACATTACGAAGCTCCGGGAAGCCGGATACCTGGCCGCAAACATTGCGCACCGGCTTCCAGACGCAGGGCAGATCGTCCCTACTCCAGAACCCCATGAGAGGGTTGTATTCCTTGCCCACTTCATCCGCGGACTGGGATTCCCTCTCCACCCATTTGTCCGTGGGCTCATGTTCTATTATGGGCTGGACTTCCATGACCTGGCCCCCAATTTCATCCTCAACATTTCGGCGTTTATCGTCATGTGCGAGGCCTTCCTCCGCATCAAGCCCCACTTTGGCCTATGGCTGAAGATCTTCAATGTGAAGCCGAAGGTGGTGGTTGGCCAGCAAGCGGAGTGCGGAGGCGCCATGGTGGGCAAGATGCCCAATGTCACCTGGCTCGAAGGCTCCTATGTCGAGACCGTGAAGGGGTGGCAATCGGGGTGGTTCTATATCACCGAGCCGCACGACGCCAACTGGGCGGCGGCCCCCGAATTTTGATCTGGCATCCCCATGCGGCTCACCTCCTGGAAAGAGAAGGGCTTAGATTGGGGTGCACCGGCGGAGCTGACCAGACTCCAGAACTGTGTCAAAAATATGATAAGCAAGAAAATCAAGCTTGTCAATGTGGTCCAGGTCATGCTCTTCCGCCAGATCCTTCCGTGCCAAAGACGGGCATTCAATATGTGGGAGTTCGACCCGGCCGAACACCAGACACTGTGAGAGCTCTTCGACACGATGCACAAAGATGTCTGGAAGGTGCTATTCAAGGCCGCCGAGGTACCTCCTCCCATTACCGAGGATCGTGGACTCAGCGCAAAGCGCCCTGCCAATCCGGTAAGCTCTTTATATCTCACAAGATGTTCCTTTCCCCAGTATATTCGTGAGAGGGATCTAAGCCTCCACGCCAATTTAACAAGACTGGGTAGCGACAGCGGAGCGGATCGATTGTCCAGCTCCACTGCCTGAAGATCCAGCAATGGCTCTCTTAACGGATATGCTGTTTCCGGCGCCCTATGAGGTGTCGGAGAAGAGGGCCAAGAAGAAGACCGTGGGGACCAGGAAAGGTCTCCAGCGCAAGGTTGTATTGGACTCATCGTCCGAAGACACCGAGGCACGTTCCTCTAACGAAAATGAGGAGGAGGAAGAGGAAAGTTCTCCCCCCCAACCGAGGGGGGGGGGACAAGAAAAGGAAGGCCGCCCCGTCTGGGAAGGCCGAAGGGTCCAAGAAGGGAAAGACCCTCCCTCCGGACCACTCCACAACAGCCGCCTACAGCGACGAGGAGAGGTTGCCTAGGGACAAGCCCCTGGCGAAGTTGTAAGTATCCGTACACTATAATACTTCTGGCATGTTTTGCTTTATTGATTCTTATCATGTTAAATATGATTGTGCAGTCCGTCCAAAGCCCACATCGACGTATCCTCCTCGGATGGGTCCTTGGGCCAGCCGGCGATGAACAGCAATTCACTCCCGATGACCACCACCCCCCGGCCCGCGGATGACACCAAGGTGTTGTCTCAGAGGATATCGGACCAGGGGGAGACAGTTCTGGAGATGCCCCAAGGCGAAATCCCCGACGCCGGGCACATGGGGGGGGGGGAGACCCCCATGGATTCTGATGACTGGGGCCGCAGCAAGTCTGGCCCCCAGCCGGATACTGCGCCAGAACCTCCAGTGGTTCCGGATTCACGTAGGCAGCCCCTCGCTAAGGACGGCGAGCCGCCTGTGCCGATGACCTCTGTCCATCCAGAGGCATCGGACAACTTGCTGGAAGTGCTACAAGGCGCTTCCATTGATGAAGAACACCGTACTCTTATGAGTACGGTGATTGAGAAGGTTCGGTCCGCCAAAAGCGGATTGGCCGAAGCCTACGCCAGCCTCCTAACAGGCTTTGAGGTAAGTAATCAAAATTTGAAAAAGTATCACGGCATAGACAGTAGCCCCTGATGCTCTGTTTGGTGTTCAGAAAGAAAGGCCGAACAGAGGATCAAATAATGTCCACATGAGTCTAATCAGAATATGTCTATGTGAATAAGCAGGCGTCACGGCTGGCTGCTGCCGCTCGCACTGCGGAGGTCTCCGGACTGAAGCGGAACTTGGAGCGGTCCGAGGAAGAGCTCAGCCTCACTAAGAGGCAGCTTGAAGAGAACAAAGGTAAATGATACCTTGTCTATATATTGATAAAATAAAAAATGAATTTAGATCATAGAATCATCAT
This sequence comes from Triticum dicoccoides, assembly GCF_002162155.2. NCBI lineage: Eukaryota > Viridiplantae > Streptophyta > Magnoliopsida > Poales > Poaceae > Triticum > Triticum dicoccoides. The sequence continues at coordinate 446,737,635 of NC_041381.1, read as the reverse complement.
GAACTTTAATAGGGGCCACGACCGAAGTGGGGGCCTTGAAGAAGGCGCTGTCCGAGGCCAAAGACAAAGTGGCCAAGGAGCGCATCGAGCGCGAGAAGCAAGAGGCCCGAGTCGGCGAGGTCTAGCAAGAGCTCCAGGATTTCGTCAAGAAATACGAGTCCTTGGAGCGTGACTCTAAGACGTAGGAGTCCGAGCTTGCAAAGGCCCTCCAGAGCGCACAAGATGCCAAGGCCGAAGCCCAAAAGTCCCCCCAGGAGATTCAGGCGTTCAAGAAGATAGCGGCGGGTAAGGCATTCATTATGCAAAGCAAGCATGTGAAGGAGACTTTCCTTTTACTTACCCGAATTTGGGGCTCTCCAGGAGCGTTCGCAGATCTGCCGCGCAGCATATCGGATGCCGCGGAGTTCTATCGGGCCAAAGAAGGGAGCTAGACGGAGAAGTTGTTCTGGTCTCAATATACTGGGACCGAACATCCGATGCCCTTGAGCGACCAGCTGAAGCAACTGGTCGAACTGCACAAGGCGACCGAACTGGCCATGAAGGACCTCATAGTCCGGCTGTGGCCTGGCGAGCCCCTGCCCAGCAGCTACTTCAGCCTTCTAAAGCGGCTGGTGAGTGCCTATCCGCGGCTTGAAGTCATTAAGCGGTCAGTCTGCATTGAAGGTGCACGCAGGGCCTTCGCCCGCGCGAAAGTGCACTGGGTGAAGATGGATGCTGAGAAGCTAGTAACGGAGGGGCCGTCGGAGGGCAAGGAGCATCGCCGCCCCCGAAAAGTATTATGACAGTGTCCTGAAGGGTGTCTGCCTTGTGGTAGAGGAATGTGCTAAGGATGTAATATTTGAATGAATGTACTCATGTGATCCTATAATATGAAAATGAGTTCATGTGCGCTATATAACGCTTGTTGATTTAAAATATTACCTTCTGTGCGGCTGTTTATAAAATCTGAGAGTTGGCCAGTCGTCGGCTTCTGCACCCATGTAACTAGTACTGGGGTGTTCGGGATAAATCTAAACACTCTTTATCCAAAAAATTTGGTCCTTTAAGGAGGTGTTTAGCGCAGCTAACAAGCCAATCGGACTATACAGCTTTATCACTCTCACTTAGCCATAGAAGTCTACAATTTAAATTTTGGCGAAGCCCCTAGTATTCAGAAGGCCGAACTTGGGGCGCTATACACGCCTAAATCGGACAAGGCCGATTCCTCGCCCGAAGTGGAAAAAATCTTTAAGGATTTGAGACCTCTCGAACAGCGAGCAGCTCTCGCCGCATCATGACAGTCAGTTTTCGGCTTTCTCTACTGAGGTGCTCGTCCGGAAGAACCGGGACACAATCGCAGTAGTTCTCCATGTGCTACCTTAGCCGATATAGCGGAACGTAAGGCACCAAAATATGGGAGCCGGGCAAACCCAACTATTGACCCAAGACATGATTCGGAGCTGATGCATATAATGCTATAAGTTCGGGGTGCCGCACTGTCGAAAGTGTTCGGACCTTTCTTGCCATGTTTATGGGGTACACTGGAGCCCCTGGCGAGCTGGACGTACCAAAATGTACGGGTGCAATTTGTAATAAATAAGTAGTAAAGGAAAAGGATAAAGAGATGTAATAGTAAGCTAACATTGTACATTATTTTCCATTGTTATTTAAATAATACATCAAAGCATATGTACACAATTAGTGTGATAAGCAAAATAGGACTATTTGACATGTCCTAGTGAAGGGTAAGCTGCGTGTGGGTATGTAAAACAGGTATAACGATCGCTATTAGAGACCACCTGGGGATTCCCTTATACGTCAAAGCTTCTTGCCTCCTTGGTGTTTCCTTCCCGCGATGGGTCCGATAATCAGGCTATCGGAAAGGTCTTCCCGAAAGTAGGGACCTGAAAAGAAAAGGTGTGAAGATATACGGATCCTGGGGCAGTTGAGCCGCCTTGTGGACCGTGTCGTAGTCGTGCCTCCGCCTATGCCCATGGTATTTTGAGTGCGTAATTATGTACGCGTGCAATGAATTTTGCCGCTTGACTGGGACTAGGACAGCGGCCGAATTGCTAGGCGAGCTCTGGACGTGCCGGATTATCCTTGCAGGGTACTCCGGACTCGCTTGAAGGTGTCCAGGGGCTTTATCGCTGAATTGGCGTTCTGCCTAAGAAGGCTGCTTTGTACTTCTGCTGCGAGGGCTGCAGTGTGCTCCTCCGTATGGAGCGAGCGCTCTGTGTTTCCATTAACTGTTATAACCCCACGAGGTACTGGCATTTTGAGCTTGAGGTATGCATAATGCGGTACCGCATTGAATCTGGAAAATGCGGTTCGTCCAAGCAGCGCGTGATAGCCACTATGGAAGGGACGATATCGAAGATTAACTCCTCGCTTCGGAAGTTGTCCAGAGATCCGAAGACACTTCCAGTGTGATTGAGCCCGTGCAACAGGCCTCTACACCTGGGATGACACCTTTAAAGGTGGTTTTTGTGGGTTTGATCCTTGAGGGTCAATGCCCATTTTGCGCACTGTATCCTGATAGAGTAGCTTTAGACTGCTGCCACCGTCCATAAGGACTCGTGTGAGGTGGAATCCGTCAATGATGGGGTCAAGGACCAATGTGGCGGAACCGCCATGACAGATACTGGTAGGATGGTCCCTGCGATCGAAAGTGATCGAACAAGAAGACCACGGGTTGAACTTTGGGGCGACTGGCTCCATCGCATAGACGTCCTTTAGTGCACACTTCCATTCCCGCTTGGGAATATGGGTTGCGTATATCATGTTCACCGTTTTCACTTGGGGAGGAAATTTCTTCTGTCCTCCTGTTTTCTTCAGCTGGGGCTCCTTGTCGTCATCGCTATGCAGCCCCTTTTCCTTGTTTTCGGCATTCAACTTGCTGGCATGTTTGAACACCCAGCATTCTCTGTTGGTGTGGTTGGCTGGTTTATCGGGGGTGCCATGAATTTGACACAAGCGATCGAGTATGCGGTCCAAACTGGACGGGCCCTGATTGTTTCTTTTGAATGGCTTTTTCCGCTGACCGGGCTTAGAGCCACTGAATCCGGCATTGACTGTCGTGTCTTCGGCGTTGTCTCCATTGTTGCGACGCTTGTGTCTGTTGCATCATGGCCTGTCGTTGCTATCTCTGGCATATGAAGTGCCAGGATTTCTTGATGTGTTGTTCTACGAGCCAGCCAGTTGTCCTCTCCTGCACAAAAGCGGGTCATGAGTGTCGTGAGGGCTGCCATGGACTTTGGCTTCTCTTGGCCGAGGTGTCGGGCAAGCCACTCGTCGCGGATGTTATGCTTAAAGGCCGCTAAGGCTTCGGCATCTGGACAGTTGACAATTTGGTTCTTTTTAGTTAGGAACCGAGTCCAGAATTTCCTGGCTGACTCTCCGGGCTGTTGGGTTATGTGACTTAAGTCATCACCATCCGGTGGTCGCACATAAGTGCCCTGTAAGTTGTCGAGGAATGCATCTTCCAAGTTCTCCCAACTACCAATGGAATTTGCGGGCAGGCTATTCAGCCAATGCCGAGCCGATCCTTTGAGTTTTAGTGGGAGGTACTCGATGGCATGTAGATCATCACCGCGGGCCATGTGAATGTGGAGGAGGAAATCTTCAATCCATACCGCGGGGTCTGTTGTACCATCATATGATTCAATGTTTACGGGTTTAAACCCTTCTAGGAATTCATGATCCATTACTTCATCAGTGAAGCATAGGGGGTGTGTGGCGCCTCTATGCCAGGCTACATCATGATGCAGTTTAGATGAGTCTGTTCTGCTGTATTCGGCCCGACCGGATTTGTTTTTAGTATATCCGGTGTGACGGTCATCGTCACGCATTGGGGCGTGCCCTCGTGATCCGTAGATCGATCTTGTCTGTCCTGCTTTGTTTTCCAATACATCTCGCAGGTCCTGGTGCAGCCCCGGGCCTTCGTGTTTTTGCTTGTTTGGCGACGGGGTGTGGGCTGGACTTCGGGCTGATACGCCGCTTTGTCTCAGCCACGAGGTGGCCGGTCAGCCGCATCGTGCGCTGGTAGTGTGGGCTTTAGTGCCTCCTCCTTGAGTTGAGGTAGCAACCTGCACTTTGGGTAACTTTTGGTTGGGCGCTCGAGTCCGTATTCCTTGGCTGCCAGGACCTTAGTCCATCTATTAGTTAGCAGATCTTGATCAGCTTGAAGCTGCTGCTGCTTTTTCTTCAAGCTTTTTGCAGTGGCTATAAGCCGGTGCTTGAAGCACTCCTGCTCGACGAGATCCTCAGGCATGATGAATTCTTCATCGCCAAGGCTCACTTCGTCTTCAGAGAAGGGCATGTAATTGTCATCCTCTGATTCTCCATTCGTTGCATGTTCCTTAGGGCCAGCTTGCCCATCCTCCCGCTCGGCCTGCTCAAAGCCTGGCTTGGCGGGATTGTCTTCGTCTTCGGCACCATCCGGATTGCTATCATCTCTTGTGCCAGTATCGCTATTTTTTCTATGGTGGGGCTTAGAGCGGTGCCTATGATGCCGGTGCTTAGATTGCTTCTCGAGGGGATTATCCATCACCTTCTTTGGGTGTGTCCACCATATATATATCATATGATGAGGTGGATGTCCAAAGCCCTGTGGGCGGTGGTTCCTGTTCTTCTCCTGCATCATCGTCCATACCGTCAATGTCTTTGGAGTCGAAGTCAAGCATGTCGGTTAAGTCATCGACAGTGGCTATTAAGTGGGTGGTGGGTGGGGAATGAATTTCTTCGTCGTCCGCTTCCCACTCAAGCCGGGCATAGTTCGGCCAAGAGTCCCCTAACGAAGAGAGAGACATCAATGAATTTAGCACGTCGCTCAAGGGCGAGTGCTGAAAGATGTCCGCGGAGGTAAACTCCATGATTGGTGCCCAATCATATTTGATAGGCACGGATGCATGCGGTTCGGAACCTATGGCCGGAGACGAGTCTGAGGGTCCGATGACACAGATCTCTTTGGAGGTGAAGACTATGTTCGGCTCTAGCGTCGATGAGTGTGCGGCCTCCGTGGCGGGGTCTATCCACCCATCCTCGGATGGCACGATCTGCTCCGGATTGAGGGCCGGGGCAGTCGTAGGTGTGATCTCCCGAACACTGTCCGATGGCAGATCGAAGTCATGCTCGTCGTGACTGTTCGGCGCACCCGACATGGGCTCGAATCCGTCGAAGATCAAGTCTCCGCAGATGTCGGCAGTATAGTTCAAGCTTCCAAACCTGACCTGATGGCCAGGGGCATAGCTATCGATCTGCTCCAGATGGCCGAGCGAGTTGGCCCGCAGTACGAAGCAGCCGAATACGAAGATTTGTCCGGGGAGAAAAACCTCACCCTGGATCGCATCGTTGAAGATGATTGAAGGGGCCATCAAGCCTTATCGTGACGACACAGTGGAACTCCCAATGAAAGCACCAATGTCGGTGTCAAAACCGGCGGATCTCGGGTAGGGGGTTCCGAACTGTGCATCTAAGGCTAATGGTAACAAGAGGCGGGGGACATAATGTTTAGCTAGGTTCGGGCCCTCTCGATGGAGGTAATACCCTACTTCCTACTTGATTGATCTTGATGATATGAGTATTACAAGAGTTGATCTACCACGATATTGTAGAGGCTAAACCCTAGAAGCTAGCCTATGATTATGATTGTTGTTGTTGTCGGTGTCAAAACCGGCGGATCTCGGGTAGGGGGTCCCGAACTGTGC
>NC_041381.1:446715445-446731601 GCF_002162155.2 Triticum dicoccoides | reverse complement strand
GAGGCAGGGGACACGATGTTTACCCAGGTTTGGGCCCTCTCGATGGAGGTAATACCCTACTTCCTGCTTGATTGATCTTGATGATATGAGTATTTCAAGAGTTGATCTACCACGAGATCGTAGAGGCTAAACCCTAGAAGCTAGCCTAAGATTATGATTGTTGTTGTCCTACGGACTAAACCCTCTAATTTATATAGACACCGGAGGGGGCTAGGGTTACACAGAGTCAGTTACAGAGAAGGAGATCTACATATCCAAATTGCCAAGCTTGCCTTCTGTCGGTGTCAAAACCGGCGGATCTCGGGTAGGGGGTCCCGAACTATGCGTCTAGGCGATGGTAACAGGAGACAAGGGACACGATGTTTTACCCAGGTTCGGGCCCTCTTGATGGAGGTAAAACCCTACGTCCTGCTTGATTGATATTGATGATGTCGGTATTACAAGAGTAGATCTACCGCGAGATCAAGGAGGCTAAACCCTAGAAGCTAGCCTATGGTATGATTGTTGTTTATAGTATATCTATCGACTAGTCTGGCCCCGGTTTATATAATGCACCAGAGGCCTAGGATAATAAGAGTCCTAGCCGAATACGCCGGTGGGGAGGAGTCCTTGTCTTGATCGCCAAGTCTTGTGGAATCTTCCTTGTATGCGGCAACTGTCCGGACTGGCCCATGAGTATACGGCCATGGGGGTCCTCGTCCCAATCCAACTGATCGGGAGATGACGTGGTGAGTACCCCCTAGTCCAGGACACCGTCAGTAGCCCCCTGAACCGGTCTTCAAGTTAGGGACGCTCCTCGATTCTTCTGAACTGTTCTTCATCTTCGGTTGCCGGTCTTGAAAACTGGTTTAACAAATCTTCTCATCTTTGATCTGGAGGATCGCCGAAATGCATTCGACAAGTTTATACGTTGGGTATCCGAGGAGCCCCTTTAAGTTTCCGGGCTTTATCAATGCCTTGTTATTTTTATGCCACACCTCAGGTTTGAAGTTGTTCCCAGGTGGCAACGTCCTCTTGCGTCCGAGCTCCAACGCCGGACTGCATTCGAGGTATCTTTTGCAGCCGAGCACCAATGCCGGACCGCTTCCCAGCTCTAACGCCAAAATGTATCCGAGCTCCAACACCGGACTATGTGTCCGAGCTCCAACGCCGGACTATGTGTCCAAGCTCCAACGCCGGACTGTATCCGAGGTGTCGCAAATCACCTTGGTTCAAAGAAGTTTGAAGGAGTTTAGCCGAGCTTAATGCCGGAAATGCCCTCTAAGGAGCCAGCCACTTGCATCCGAACTATATGCTGAATTGCTTCCGAGGTGGTGCACCACCCCGAATGTGGGCTGATTTTTGGTCAATATTTTTTATTGATGCAATTTATTCTCTGACGAGATATATAGCCGGTAGCCCTCAAGGTGTGTATGGGTCTAAAATCCGAGATGCACCTGAAGGATGACATAAGACCGCTAATCCCAGTAACCACTGAGACTCAGGTTGATTTGCCAAATCGGCCTGAGGATCAAGTCCTAGCTCGGCAGAATACTTCGGGGCGCAAAAAGCGGCATGCTCAGACCTCGAGACTCAGGTTGGGTGCGGCCGACCAACGTGAGGATCAAAATCTCCTCGGAAACTGTATTGCACTTAAGATTTTTTGCATATAACAAGCCGAACAAGAGTCCGGCATTGCGAAGGATAAATCATCACCAACATCGCCGCCCCACGGATTACACGGAGCAGGCATACCGGCATCGCCGCATGGTCGCTTTGTCAAGCCGGCATCGACCACGTCACGACCTACATGGGCAGGGCCGCACTATTGCTTCTTTAAGCTGGTGTCCATCATGCCGACCTACTTCGACTCATCGGCTGACACCAAGGCCTCATCACATTAGCTGGACCGGGGGCTTCATCATCTCTTCATCAACCTACTCCGGACACTTCGGCGTCACCAGCCGACCAGCTCCGTCATGTTAGCTGGGCCGAGGGCTTTGCCTCGGCGAGCCAACCTTTGCCAGCATTACCATGCCGTCGTTTTATCGCCCATCAGGCAATGGGTGCGCGGATCGAGTCCCGATTCTGGGAATCACCTTCCTTCAGATTACTACAACAAATAAACCAGGTGCTATTAATCCTAGTATTTTTTGCTTGTTTGGGCTCATTTTTCCCAAGGAATTATTACTCTGGTTTGTCCATCATATGTACACAGGTCTATCAAGTGGTGGCCACATTATCGACGGTCACATGATGGTTCGGTCAGTTTCCGTTCATAGTCCGGCGAACGCCGCATCCGGAACTCGAACCGACCTGCGAATTCAGGCCTTGCCATGCCTTTACCGCATCACGCTGCCGCCCTGCACCGACTTCGGCGCCAGGCCATATTCCTTTTATTACTCACTTTGCATAAATTATTTATTATGCAACATTTTTTTATTATCTCTGGTTTGCACTATTTTTTGTGCACAGGAAAATGATCCAGCCGGACTATATCCTTTGACGTCACCTCGGCTGGACGGGGGGCTTCGTCAACACTTCATTACTCCATGCCAGGGACTTCGGCATCACTCTGCCGTCCTGCATTGACCGTGCTATGTCACCACTTCACAGTGCCGAGCTCTTTGCTCCGCCACCTCAGGACCGGCTTGGGGGATAGAACCTTGTCCCGCATCAAGCTCGGACCGCATCGTCAATACCGAACACATTAACCAGCTAAGTTTCCTTCATGCTCAAAGTTTTAAATTTCTAACTTGTGTTCGGTTCGACCAAGCATTATACTTTTTTAGAAAAAAGTTGCTTGTAAAAATTTTCCTTGTCGAAACTTTGTTCGCACACACTTGACGTGCTACCCGCGCTCATTATACCTGGGGGCTTCTTTAACAGAAGCTTATTAATATGGGCTTTATGCCCAACACATGTGTCACACTTTCACATGTACCTTTTATTCACCATTATATGCATCGATATGACTTAAGTTTTGGCCAAGCTGGGTTGCCTGGCTCCTGTGCTTACCCCTACGTTCCCGATTGTTCGGCTAGGTGGTAAAGGGAGCACCTCTGCGATTGTTACTGCCGGGTCAGCCGGATGTGTACCTCAGACTGGGTGAAGCCGAAAGCTAGCGTTCTTAAGGGAATACTCGGTTGGTGAACTAAAAGATGATTTCTTACCTATTTATTGGCCCCCAGATGTTTTTCTGCTCTTTTCGCAGTCCGGACATGCACTTTAGGGCATGCCTCCCAGGGAAAGGAACCCCTAACGGAACTATTCTCCCTGGAAGATGTTTCTTACTAACCATGTAATATAACATAACTAGTTGGGCACTTGTCTGATAAAGCACTAATGACCCCTACGCCTGGTCTCCACGCATGCCCCGGTTTTTATAACCGCGAGGGTATTCAGACACACTCCGGACTATTGGGTCCAGAGGTTGAAGTGAAAAGGTCCGCTACGACAAACGATCTATAATCCGGCTAGAAGGCATTCTACATGTCACCTTACATTTTATAGTCAACTTTTACCCAAGTCACTTGGGGGCTCTTATGTTTATTTGAGCCGTTTCATACTAAGTGTTTTTCTTCTTAGTCGTTGCAAAGTTAAAGCATGGTAGAAGCACTTTTTTTTCTAAAGTCCAAATTTCGGATTGGCACCGAACACTTGATCTTGTTCGGACGTCATGTTTTTACTAACGTTTTTTTGGTTTCCAAGCTTTTGGCACTTTTAACTATTTGTGTGTTTTCAGCACAAGTCTCGCAGTGCAACGCCGGACACCTTTAGAGATTCGGCAAAAACATTCTCGGATATTGCTATATATGCATCAGTTTCGAATTGTGTCTTCGGTCAATAGTTGGGTTGCCCGGCTCCCGCGCTTGCCTCCTACGTTCCGCTTTGTTCGGCTAGGTGTGCAAAGGGAGAACCACTGCGATTGTGCTTCCAGCTCGCATGGTCAAGCACCTCAGTGGAGAAAGCCGAAAACTAACTGTCACAATAGGTGTAAACTGGTCAGCGATCCGATGACTATATTAAATGACGGGCCATTCATAACATTGGCCGAAGTGTTTCCGGCTTGACCTCGACTGTCGCCGAACACTACCGGGGGCTATTAACTGGCCTCCCAAACTAAATCCTCGATCTTTTGCTCTTACATTGGAGCTGAGGTTTCATGATCATGCTTAGCATGACAACCCAAAGAAAGGAACCGATAGCGGGACTATTTTCTTTGGAAGACATTTCTTCTGTTAAACAACAATATAACATATCTCTCTGTGTACCTTTGTTTATAAAACTGTATGGCCAGATTGCCTTGTTTGTCGTAAATCTTTGCCCTCATAAAGGCTTTATAAAGTAGGACAAACACTCCTCGGCTACTGGCCGAGGAGGTTGAAGCCGATGGTAGGTCAACAAAGTTTTGTACAATGCGGATCCGAGCATTAGTGACATAAAGTACTTGGATACATTGAGTCATTACACATAATTTGTGATTTTACTATGGATATTGATCCTTAATTCGGCCACCCGTGCCCGCATTAAGGCTCGGGGGCTACTGGGCTTCGGGCTTATTATTTACAAATATTAAAGGGGCACATTGATCCCCTGATCTGGTGTTGCCACCCGACCAGTGTCTCAGGGGCTACTGCATTGCTTGTTCCATGCAGAAAATCTTAAGTGTAATATAGTTTCTGAGGAGATTTTGATCCTCAGGTTGGTCGGCCGCACCCAACCTGAGTCTCGAGGTCTGAGCACGCCGCTTTTTGCGCCTCGAAGTATTCTGCCGAGCTAGGACTTGATCCTCAGGACGATTTGGCAAATCAACCTGAGTCTCAGCGGTTACTGGGATCAGCAGTCTTATGTCATCCTTCAGGTGCATCTCGGGTTTTAGACCCATACACACCTTGAGGGCTACTGGCTATATATCTCGTTAGAGAATAAATTGCATCAATAAAAAATATTGACCAAAAATCAGCCCACATTCGGGGTGGTGCACCACCTCGGAAGCAATTCGGCATATAGTTCGGATGCAAGTGGCTGGCTCCTTAGAGGGCATTTCCGGCATTAAGCTCGGCTAAACTCCTTCAAACTTCTTTGAACCAAGTTGATTTGCGACACCTCGGATACAGTCCGGCGTTGGAGCTCGGACACATAGTCCGGCGTTGGAGCTCGGACACATAGTCCGGCGTTGGAGCTCGGATACATTTTGGCGTTAGAGCTAGGAAGCGGTTCGGCATTGGTGCTCGGCTGCAAAAGATACCTCGAATGCAGTCCGGCGTTGGAGCTCGGACGCAAGAGGACGTTGCCACCTGGGAACAACTTCAAACCTGAGGTGTGGCATAAAAATTACAAGGTATTGATAAAGCCCGGAAACTTAAAGGGGCTCCTCAGATACCCAACGTATAAACTTGTCGAATGCATTTCGGCGATCCTCCAGATCGAAGATGAGAATTTGTTGAACCAGTTTTCAAGACCGGCAACCGAAGATGAAGAACAGTTTGGAAGAATCGAGGAGCGTCCCTAACTTGAAGACCGGTTCAGGGGGCTACTGACGGTGTCCTGGACTAGGGGGTACTCACCATGTCGTCTCCCGATCAGTTAGATTGGGACGAGGACCCCCATGGCCGTATACTCATGGGCCAGTCCGGACAGTTGCCGCATACAAGGAAGATTCCACAAGACTTGGCGATCAAGACAAGGACTCCTCCCCACCGGCGTATTCGGCTAGGACTCTTGTTATCCTAGGCCTCTGGTGCATTATATAAACCGGGGCCAGGCTAGTCGATAGATATACAATAAACAACAATCATACCATAGGCTAGCTTCTAGGGTTTAGCCTCCTTGATCTCGTGGTAGATCTACTCTTGTAATACCCACATCATCAATATCAATCAAGCAGGACGTAGGGTTTTACCTCCATCAAGAGGGTCCGAACCTGGGTAAAACATCGTGTCCCTTGTCTCCTGTTACCATCGCCTAGACGCACAGTTCGGGACCCCCTACCCGAGATCCGCCGGTTTTGACACCGACAACCCCCTAATCCAGGACTCCCTCAGTAGCCCCTGGACCAGGCTTCAATGACGATGAGTCCGGCACGCAGATTGTCTTCGGCATTGCAAGGCGGGTTCCTTCTCCGAATACTCCATAGAAGATTTTGAACACAAGGATCGTGTCCGGCGCTGCAAAACATATTCCACATACCACCGTAGAGAGTACAATATTCCAAAAAAAAATTCTAATCTACTGACAACTTTTCACGGCGTGACATCACGCCATGGCCTGGTCATTACGAACCATTTTCCCAGCGTGCCACTGCACGTGTTGCGAGGCGGTTTTATTGGCACGTCTTGTCAAAGCAGAGATCGTGTTCCCCTCATCACGGGATTCTCATCAATACGGGTGTGGGTAACCCAACCGTGCTTGTTAGTATGACTCCTCGATTTTAGGCAAGTTGCAAACGGCCATGCGGAGGGCACTTGATATTCGCCCTCTTTATAAAGGGGCCAAGACCTGTCCTTTTTCTTCCCACGCTCGATCCTTCCCTTCCCCCACCTCGATTTCCAACACCCAAGGCTCATGCTTAAGCACTTCGGACCTTCAACCATGTCCGGATCCAACCTTCAAGGCCGGTGGATGGCCTCCTCTATCACAGAGGAGGACATCAAGAAGCTTAGGGAGGCCAGGTCTCTCGCCGCCGAAATCCCGCACAGGTTGCCTGCTCAAGGGCAGGTCATCCCCACTCCCGAACCAAACGAGAGTGTCGTATTTGTTTCCCACTTCCTCCGAGGACTAGGTTTTAGTCTTGACCCCTTTGTTGGAGGGCTCATGTTATATTACCGGCTAGATTTCCATGATCTAGCTCCGGATTCCATCCTTCACATCTCGTCGTTTATCGTCGTGTGTGAGGCCTTCCTCCGCATCACCCCACACTTCGGCTTATGGCTCAAGACCTTCAATGTGAAGCCGAAGATGATCGATGGGCGACATGCAGAGTGCAGAGGCGCTATAATAAGCAAAGGCGCCGACACCCTATGGCCAAAGGGTTCCTTCCCAGAGGTGTCTGACTTATGGCAACGGGAGTGGTTTTACATCACAGCTCCCCAAGGTATAAAGCGGGCGGCTGCCACTGCCTTCCGTTTGGGCCGGCTGCCCCAACTGGCGTCATGGGTCAACAAGGGGCTGGACTGGGGGCTAGTTAATGACGTGCTGACATTGCAAAGCCGCATCCGAGATCACCTCAAGAGGGATGTCAGTCTTGTCAAGGTAATGCAAGTAATGCTAGTTCATCGGGTCCTGCCATGCCAACATTGATCTCTCCGCATGTGGGAGTTCAACCCGGAAGGACCGCGAACTATTCAACAATTCTTCGGCGTGATGCTCGAAGAGATGTATGGATTGTTCTTCAGATTATGAATAAAGTGTCCGGACACCACCGAGGATGCGGGTCTCAACTGCAACCGTCCAGAAACCCAAGTAAGTAATTCCGCGACCGAATATGATGTCTTTTTATTTGTCACAACATCATTCTGAAAAATTGCTCTCGGCCAGGACTGGATAAGAAAGGCAGAGAGGATCAGGTGTTCGTCCCCCCTTCCCGAAGGCTCACCGGATCCTGTACTAACCAGGATGCTTGAGCACGCACCCCATCAAGTGCCATCCGGAGAAGATGAAGGGAGGAATAAAGAAGCCAAAAGCGAGCTTCACACATTACACATCCAAACCGGGGGAATTAGTGTCTCCGCGAAGGAGGATAATCGGGGAGGTGAATCTAGAATCCCCTCTCCACAAGGGAAGAAAAGGGCCTCCTCTGAAGACTTGGAAGCAGAGGTTTCCAAATGAGGGAAGAAACTTTCGCCAGGGGGCCTGCCCCGGAGGGCGTCCTTACCGGACAGTGCCCGCAAGGAGGCCAGCCCTCAACCGAGCTGTAAGTGAATGAAAGTGCCTTGGTAAATATATCCTGCTTTATCTCTGAGAACAATAACCGAGACATATATTTGCAGTCCGGCTCGTAGCCCTTCTCGACCGATTTCGTCTTCGGGGGATCTTCTTCCGGAGATGATGGAGAGCGAAACACCTCCTCCTGCCTCCCCACCTCGTGGGGTGGACGACCCCGAGGTGTCGTCATGGAGGATTTCTCCTAATCCGCAAAGGCCAGAAGGTAACTCTTCGGCCGCCCGAAGCCCGGAGTATTTGGCTCCTAAGGAGAGCAGCAGAAAGAGTCTGGGACTGTCCGGTGCACGACCGGACACACTGATGGATCTTCTGGAGCAAGCGGCTATCTTAGAGGCACATCATACCTTAATGGGTATGGTGGTTGAGAGGATTTCATCCGCCAAAAGCGGGTTGAATTAAGCTTTTACGAGCCTGCTAAGAGGCTTTGAGGTACGCGATGTAATATATGTATTTTTGACGGTACCGCACACACTAGGTGGGCTCTGTATAGATAGTAGCCCCTGAGACACTGGTTGCCATCCGGAGGCGACAAACAGAGGATCATAGTCCCACGTAGTTATCACGCTGCTTTCATGTGCAGGCAACTGAGGGTGCGGCGGCTGGCTGATGTCTACTACACAACCTTCTTCTTGTAGACGTTGTTGGGCCTGCAAGTGCACAGGTTTGTAGGACAGTAGCAAATTTCCCTCAAGTGGATGACCTAAGGTTTATCAATCCGTAGGAGGCGTAGGATGAAGATGGTCTCTCTCAAACAACCCTGCAACCAAATAACAAAGAGTCTCTTGTGTCCCCAACACACCCAATACAATGGTAAATTGTATAGGTGCACTAGTTCGGCGAAGAGATGGTGATACAAGTGCAAAATAGATAGTAGATAAAGGTATTTGTAATCTAAAATTATAAAAACAGCAAGGTAACAAGTGGTAAAAGTGAGCGTAAATGGTATTGCAATGATAGGAAACAAGGCCTAGGGTTCATACTTTCACTAGTGCAAGTTCTCTCAACAATAATAACATAGATAGATCATATAACAAACCCTCAACATGCAACAAAGAGTCACTCCAAAGACACTAATAGCGGAGAACAAACATAAAGATTATGGTAGGGTAAGAAACCACCTCAAAGTTATTCTTTCGGATCGATCTATGAAAGAGTGCGTACTAGAATAACACCTTAAGACACAAATCAACCAAAACCCTAATGTCACCTAGATACTCCATTGTCACCTCAAGTATCCGTGGGCATGATTATACGATATGCATCACACAATCTCATATTCATCTATTCAACCAACACAAAGTACTTCAAAGAGTGCCCCAAAGTTTCTACCGGAGAGTCAAGAACGTGTGCCAACCCCTATGCATAGGTTCATGGGCGGAACCCGCAAGTTGATCACCAAAACATACATCAAGAGGCACATGATATCCCATTGTCACCACAGATAAGCACGGCAAGACATGCATCAAGTGTTCTCATAAAAGACTCAATTCAATAAGATAACTTCAAAGGGGAAACTCAATTCATCACAAGAGAGTAGAGGGGGAGAAACATCATAAGATCCAACTACAATAGCAAAGCTCGGGATACATCAAGATCGTGCCATAGAGGGAACACGAGAGAGAACACGAGAGAGAACACGGGAGAGAGAGAGAGATCAAACACATAGCTACTGGTACATACCCTCAGCCCCGAGGGTGAACTACTCCCTCCTTGTCATGGAGAGCGCCGAGATGATGAAGATGGCCACCGGTGAAGGATCCCCCCTCCGGCATGGTGCCGGGAAGGGCTCCCGAGAGGTTTTTGGTGGCTACAGAGGCTTGCAGCGGTGGAACTCCCGATCTATCTTCTCCTTGGATGTTTTTAGGGTACGTGGGCATATATAGGCGAAAGAAGTCGGTCGGGGGGTGCTCGAGGGGTCCACGAGCCAGGGGCCGCCACCCTGTAAGGGGGGCACGGCCTCCTATCTCGTGGCCTCCTCGAGGATCTTCTGACGTGGACTCCAAGTCTCCAGGATCATATTCTTCCAAAAAATCACGCTGCCGAAGGTTTCATTCCATTTGGACTCCATTTGATATTCCTTTTCTTCGAAATACTGAAACAGGCAATAAAACAGCAATATGGGCTGGGCCTCCGGTTAATAGGTTAGTCCCAAAAGTAATATAAAAGTATATAATAAAGCCCATAATCATTCAAAACAGATAATATAATAGCATGGAACAATCAAAAATTATAGATACGTTGGAGACGTATCAAGCATCCCCAAGCTTAATTTTTGCTTGTCCTCGAGTAGGTAAATGATAAAAATAGAATTTTTGATGTGGAATGCTACCTAGCATGATTCTCAATGTAATTTCTCTTTATTGTGGCATGAATGTTCAGATCCAAATGATTCAAAATAAAAGTTCATATTGATAAAAGAAATAGTAACACTTCAAGCATACTGATCAAAGTAATCATGTCTTCTCAAAATAACATGGCAAAAGAAAGTTCATCCCTACAAAATCATATAGTTAGGCTATGCTTCATTTTTGTCACACAAAGATGTTCCCAACTTCTATACCCCCGATGACAAGCCAAGCAATTGTTTCATACTTAAATAATCTCAAACTTTTTCAACCTTCACGCAATACATGAGCATGAGCCATGGATATAGCACTATGGGTGGAATAGAATATGATGATGGGGATTGTGTGGAGAAGACAAAAAAGTATAAAGTCTCACATTGACGAGGATAATCAATGGGCTATGGAGATGCCCATCAATTGATGTCAACATGAGGAGTAGGGATTATCATGCAACGGATGCACTAGAGCTATAAATGAATGCTCAACAAAAGAAAACTAGTGGGTGTGCATCCAACTTGCTTGCTCACGAAGACCTAGGGCATTTGGGGAAGCCCATCGTAGGAATATACAAGCCAAGTTCTATAATGAAAAATTCCCACTGGTATGAAAAAGACAACCTATGAGACTCACTATATGAAAAACATGGTGCTACTTTGAAGCACAATATATGAGACTCACTCCATGAAGGACAAAGTGCTACTTTGAAGCACAAGTGTGGAAAAGGAGATAGTAGAATTGCCCTTTTATTTATTTTATTTTTTTTCTTTTGGCCTTTCTTTTTTTCTTTTTTTCCTTTTGGGCAATGCTCTAATAATGATGATCATCACACTTTCACTGATTACAACATATGAATTACAACTCAAAACTAGAACAAGATATGACTCTATATGAATGCCTCCGGCGGTGTATCCGGATGGTGCAATGAATCAAGAGTGACATGTATGAAAAATAATGCATGGTGGCTTTGCCACAAATACGATGTCAACTACATGATCATGCAATGGCAATATGACAAAAGTAAAGTATGTCATGATGATGATAAATGGAATGGTGGAAAGTTGCATGGAAATATATCTCGAAATGGCTATGGAAATGCCATAATAGGTAGGTATGGTGGCTGTTTTGAGGAAGACATAAGGAGGTTTATGTGTGATAGAGCGTATCGTATCACGGGGTTTGGATGCACTGGCGAAGTTTCCACCAACTCTGAAGGTGAGAAAGGGCAATGCATGGTACCGAAGAGGCTAGCAATGGTGGAAAGGTAAAAATGCGTATAATCCATGGACTCAACATTAGTCAAAAGAACTCATATACTTATTGCAAAAATTTAGAAGTCATCAAAAATCAAGCACTACGCGCATGCTCCTAGGGGGATAGATTGGTAGGAAAAGACCATCGCTCGTCCCCGACCACCACTCATAAGGATGCACAAGCCAGGTACACTTCATGTTTCAAATTTGTTACACAACTTTAGCCATACGTGCATGCTACCGGACTTGCTAACTTCAACACAAGAATTCCTTAAATTCATAATCACCCAACTAGCATGACTTTAATATCACTACCTCCATATCTCAAAACAATTATCAAATATAAAATTAATCATACCATCCAATTCACTTCCTATAATAGTTTTCATTCAAATTACCATGCCGTTTAAGACTCTCAAAATAACATAAGTGAAGCGTGAGAGTCTAGCAATTTCTTCAAAATATAACTACCGACGTGCTCTAAAAGATATAAGTGAAGCACTAGAGCAAACGACAAACTACTCCGAAAGATATAAGTGAAGTTCAATGAGTAGTCAAATAATTGTGCAACTATGTGAAGACTCTCTAACATTTAAGAATTTCAGATCTTGGTATCTTATTGAAACAGCAAGCAAAACAAAATAAAATGGCATTGCAATGATAGCACAACTCATGTGAAGAAGCAAAAACTTAGGCTCAACCGATACTAACCGATAGTTTTTGAAGAAGAAAGGTGGGATGCCTACCGGGGCATCCCCAAGCTTAGATGCTTGATACTTCTTGAAATATTATCTTGGGGTGCCTTGGGCATCCCCAAGCTTGAGCTTTTGTGTCTCCTTAATTCCTCTCATAACATGGTTTCTCTTTTTATCAAAAGCTTCATTCACAACAAACTCAAAAAAGAACTCGTGAGATAGGTTAGTATAAACCAATGCAAAACCATATCATCTTCTACTGTAACAAATCACTAAAATTATTATTCAACATTTAATACTAAATGCCTCTGCATATTTAATACTCCTATCCTCAAATAGAATCGTTAAACAAGCAAACATATGCAAACAATGCAACTATAACAGCAATCTGCCAAAACAGTACAGTCTGAAAAGAATGCAAGAGTATCAATACTTCCCTGACTCCAAAAATTATGAACTAAAATTCCCACTGTAATAAATTTATCAGATATTAATATGCAAAAAGATTCAACGTTATACCATTCTCTGACTTTTCTAGGGAATTTTTGCAACAGCGGTAAACTTTCTGTTTTCAAACAGCAACATGTATACTAGCAAAATAAGCATGGCAAAGGCTATCCTTGACATTTTTATTGAACCTAAATATGCAAAACATTATTCTAACTAACAGCAAGAAAACACTAACAAAATAAAATGACGCTCCAAGCAAAACACATATCATGTGGTGAATAAAAATATAGCTCCAAGTAAAGTTACCGATGAACGAAGACGAAAGAGGGGATGCCTTCCAGGGCATCCCCAAGCTTAGGCTCTTGGTTTTCCTTGGATATTACCTTGGGGTGCCTTGGGCATCCCCAAGCTTTGGCTATTGCCATTCCTTATTCCATAGTCCATCGAATCTTTACCCAAAACTTGAAAACTTCAACCACACAAAACTCAAAACAAAACTCGTAAGCTCCGTTAGTATAAGAAAATAAAACCACCACTTAGGTACTGTAATGAACTCATTCTTTATTCATATTTGTGTAATATCTACTGTATTCTAACTTCTCTGTGGTTCATACCACCTAATACTAGCCATAGATTGGTCAAAATAAGCAAACAACACATATAAAACAGAATCTGTCAAAAACAGAACAGTCTGTAGTAATCTGTATCAAACGTATACTTCTGGACCTCCAAAAATTATGAAATAAATTGCTGGACCTGAGTAATTTTTCTATTAATCATCTGAAAAAAGAATCAACCTAAAAGCACTCTCCAGTAAAAAATGGCAGCTAATCTCGTGAGCGCTAAAGTTTCTGTTTTTTACAGCAAGATCATATAAACTTCACCCAAGTCTTCCCAAAGGTTCTACTTGGCACTTTATTGAAACAAAAGCTATAAAACATGATTACTACAGTAGCATAATCATGTGTACACACAAAAACAGTAAGGGTAAATATTGGGTTGTCTCCCAACAAGTGCTTTTCTTTAATGCCTTTCTAGCTAGGCATGATGATGACAATGTTGCTCACATAAAAGATAAGAATTGAAACATAATGGGAGCATCATGAAGCATATGACTAGCACATTTAAGCCTAACCCACTTCCTATGCATAGGGATTTTGTGAGCAAACAACTTATGGGAACAATAATCAACTAGCATAGGATGGCACAACAAGCATAACTTCAAGATTTTCAACACATAGGGAGGAAACTTGATATTATTGCAATTCCTACAAGCGTATGTTCCTCCCTCATAATAACTCTAAGTAGCATCATGAATGAATTCAACAATATAACCAGCACCTAAAGCATTATTTTCATGATCTACAAGCATAGAAAATTTACTACTCTCCACATAAGCAAAATTCTTCTCATCAATAGTAGTGGGAGCAAACTCAACAAAATAACTATCATGTGAGGCATAATCCAATTCAAAACTAAAATCATGATGACAAGTTTCATGGTTATCATTACTCTTAATAGCATACAAGTCATCACAATAATCATGATAGCAACTTTGTTCTCATAATCAATTGGAACCTCTTCCGAAATAGTGGAATCGTCACTAAATAAAGTTGACACTCTTCCAAATCCACTTTCATGTTCATCACAATAAGATTCAACATCCTCCAAAATAGTGGGATCACTACTTCCTAAAGTTGACACTCTTCCAAACCCACTTTCATCAATATAATCATCATAAATAGGAGGCATGCTTTCATCATAATAAATATTCTCATCAAAACTTGGGGGACAAAAAATATCATATTCATCAAACATAGCTTCCCCAAGCTTGTGGCTTTGCATATCATTAGCATCATGGATATTCAAGGAATTCATACTAACAACATTGCAATCATGCTCATCATACAAAGATATAGTACCAAACATTCTAATGCATTCTTCTTCTAGCACTTGAGCACAATTTTCCCTTCCATCATACTCACGAAAGATATTAAAAAGACGAAGCGTATGAGACAAACTCAACTCCATTTTTTGTAGTTTTCTTTTATAAACTAAACTAGTGATAAAACAAGAAACAAAAAGATTCGATTGCAAGATCTAAAGATATACCTTCAAGCGCTAACCTCACCAGCAACGGCACCAGAAAAGAGCTTAGTTGACGGGGTGTGAGTGCCGTTTACCTTGCCTCCCCGGCAACGGTGCCAAAAAAGAGCTTGATGTATACTACACAACCTTCTTCTTGTAGACGTTGTTGGGCCTGCAAGTGCACAGGTTTGTAGGACAGTAGCAAATTTCCCTCAAGTGGATGACCTAAGGTTTATCAATCCGTAGGAGGCGTAGGATGAAGATGGTCTCTCTCAAACAACCTTGCAACCAAATAACAAAGAGTCTCTTGTGTCCCCAACACACCCAATACAATGGTAAATTGTATAGGTGCACTAGTTCGGCGAAGAGATGGTGATACAAGTGCAAAATAGATAGTAGATAAAGGTATTTGTAATCTGAAATTATAAAAACAGCAAGGTAACAAGTGGTAAAAGTGAGCGTAAACGGTATTGCAATGATAGGAAACAAGGCCTAGGGTTCATACTTTCACTAGTGCAAGTTCTCTCAACAATAATAACCTAGATAGATCATATAACAAACCCTCAACATGCAACAAAGAGTCACTCCAAAGACACTAATAGCGTAGAACAAACATAGAGATTATGGTAGGGTACGAAACCACCTCAAAGTTATTCTTTCGGATCGATCTATTAAAGAGTTCGTACTAGAATAACACCTTAAGACACAAATCAACCAAAACCCTAATGTCACCTAGATACTCCATTGTCACCTCAAGTATCCGTGGGCATGATTATACGATATGCATCACACAATCTCAGATTCATTTATTCAACCAACACAAAGTACTTCAAAGAGTGCCCCAAAGTTTCTATCGGAGAGTCAAGAACGTGTGCCAACCCCTATGCATAGGCTCATGGGCGGAACCCGCAAGTTGGTCACCAAAACATACATCAAGATGCACATGATATCCCATTGTCACCACAGATAAGCATGGCAAGACATACATCAAGTGTTCTCATAAAAGACTCAATCCGATAAGATAAGTTTAGAGGGGAAACTCAATTCATCACAAGAGAGTAGAGGGGGAGAAACATCATAAGATCCAACTACAATAGCAAAGCTTGGGATACATCAAGATCGTGCCATAGAGGGAACACGAGAGAGAACACGAGAGAGAACACGGGAGAGAGAGATCAAACACATAGCTACTGGTACATACCCTCAGCCCCGAGGGTGAACTACTCCCTCCTCGTCATGGAGAGCGCCGGGATGATGAAGATGGCCACCAGTGAAGGATCCCCCCTCCGGCAGGGTGCCGGGAAGGGCTCCCGAGAGGTTTTTGGTGGCTACAAAGGCTTGCAACGGTGGAACTCCCGATCTATCTTCTCCTTGGATGTTTTTAGGGTACGTGGGCATATATAGG
>NC_041381.1:446672880-446715019 GCF_002162155.2 Triticum dicoccoides | reverse complement strand
TCGGTCGGGGGGGGGGGGTGCTCGAGGGGTCCACGAGACAGGGGTCCGCCACCCTGTAAGGGGGGCGTGGCCTCCTATCTCGTGGCCTCCTTGAGGATCTTCTGACGTGGACTCCAAGTCTCCAGGATCATATTCTTCCAAAAAATCATGCTGCCGAAGGTTTCATTCCGTTTGGACTCCGTTTGATATTCCTTTTCTTCGAAATACTAAAATAGGCAATAAAACAACAATATGGGCTGGGCCTCCGGTTAATAGGTTAGTCCCAAAAGTAATATAAAAGTGTATAATAAAGCCCATAATCATTCAAAATAGATAATATAATAGCATGGAACAATCAAAAATTATAGATACGTTGGAGACGTATCACTGGCCGGACTGCTGATTTTGCCGAACTGAGGCGTCAGCTTGACGTGGCGGATGTCGACATCGCGCTTGTGAACAAGCGGCTTGACGAGGCACAGGGTATGTATTTTCGGGTGGTTAGCAAATATTAAGAGGAGCATGATGCTAGTATCTATAATATGTTGTGACTGCAGATGGAGTTGCCGCCGTGGAGACCCTTCGGGCAGAACTTGCCCGAGCCAAGGAACAAGCCAGGAGAAGCGATGCGGCCACCCTAAAGGTAGCCGGAGAGTTAAGAGACGAACAGGCTGCCCATCGCCAAAGCGAAGAGAAAATAGCCAAGATGGTTGTTGAGATGAAAGATGCCGCTAGCCGATATGAGCTCCTCGAAAAGGAAAGCCAAGCGAAAGCGCCTGACCTGAAGAAGGCCTTGGAAGCAGCCAAGGAAACTTGCTCTGAAATCAGAGCGACAAGGGAGGAGCTTCGTCAAGCCGGAGATATCACGGCTGGGAGGCCCTTTTTGTTGCGGACGAAGTTCGGAGATCCGAAGTATGCCCCTCTGGATCAATTATGGAGTGCTGCAGACACGTACTTGGACTTGGCAAAAAGCGCTGCCGATGCGACTGAGTTTTCCAAAGATCAGAAAGATCATGAGGTGGAAAGATTGTTCTGGTCGCAGTTCAGTGCTCCAACGCGTCCGCTGCTGTTGAATGAACAAATGGTCGAGTGGGCCGAGCTCCATAGGTTGTCCGGGATTTCCATGAGGTCTGTCGTGGATCATCTTTGGCCGAAGGGACCAAGGCTGGATAGTTATTTTGGTTTAGTGCAACGATTCCTTGGTGTTGTGTCGCATATCGACGCTGTAAAGAGGTCTGCATGCATAGAGGGTGCGCGGATGGCTCTTGCCCGTGTTAAGACATATTGGGGAGGGATGGAGGCCACCGCTATTGCAACCTGGGGTCCAGCTGGAGGCCAAGGATCGCCCGAGCACTATTTTGAAGAAGTCCTAGAAGGCGCCCGTTTAATAGAGGCTCACTGCTTGAAGGGTACCATGTTCGAGTGACATGTATCTTGATTGTAAAAACAATGCTTTTTTGATTATAAAGGTTGTGTTTATACTTTTGCCCGAAAGTATTATAGTGCCTCCTGTGCGGCCGTTTATGTATGTATGTATATAACCTGAAAGTTTGCAGTCGTTGGCTTCAGCCCCCACGCATATAATGCGGGGGTGTTCGGAAAAGCGTGTAATCACACTTGATCCAACGTCTTGGTCCATTAAGGAGGTGATAGCACGGCGAACAAGGCAATTGGATTATATAGCTTTAACACTTTCACTTAGCCATAGGAGTTTGACGGCGGGACTCCTTGTCGGTGTCAAAACCGGCGGATCTCGGGTAGGGGGTCCCGAACTGTGCGTCTAGGCGGATGGTAACAGGAGACAAGGGACACGATGTTTTACCCAGGTTCGGGCCCTCTTGATGGAGGTAAAACCCTACGTCCTGCTTGATTAATATTGATGATGTGTGTTACAAGAGTAGATCTACTACGAGATCAAGGAGGCTAAACCCTAGAAGCTAGCCTATGGTATGATTGTTGTTCGTCCTACGGACTAAAGCCATCCGGTTTATATAGACACTGGAGAGGGCTAGGGTTACACAAAGTCGGTTACAATGGTAGGAGATCTACATATCCGTATCGCCAAGCTTGCCTTCCACGCCAAGGAAAGTCCCATCCGGACACGAGACGAAGTCTTCAATCTTGTATCTTCATAGTCTTGGAGTCCGGCCGATGATGATAGTTCGGCTATCCGGACACCCCCTAGTCCGGGACTCCCTCAGTAGACTCTGAACCAGGCTTCAATGACGACGAGTCCGGTGCGCATATTGTCTTCGGCATTGCAAGGCGGGTTCCTCCTCCGAATAATCTACAGAAGATTGTAAACACCAGGATAGTGTCCGGCTCTGCAAAATAAATTCCACGTACAACCGTAGAGAGAATAATATTTACACAAGTTCAATCTGCTGACTTATTTGGTGGCGTGACGTCACACCACTACCAAGCCTTTACTCGAATTGTTTTTATTGTACCACCTCAACGCGTTTAGCGAAGCGGTTTCCTTGGCACGTCTTGTCGAAGCAGAGATCGTGTCCCCCTTATTCCGGGATTCTCATAAATACGGACGTGGGTAACCCAACCGCGCCCGTTGCCACGCCCCCTCCATCGAAGGCGGGTTCCAAACGGTCACGGGGACGGCTCTTGGTATTCTTCCTCTTTATAATGAGACCAAGGCCCGTTCTTTTTCTTCAATCCTCAATCGAATCCGCCCCTCGCCCCGAGTTCCAACACCCAGGGCTCCAGATTCGGGTACCTTCGACCTTTGACAATGTCCGGCTCCGACCTACGAGGCCGGTGGATGCCCTCTTCCGTCACGGAAGAAGACGTGCTAAAGCTGAGAGACGCCAGGTATTTGACCTACGAGATTTCGCATAGGTTGCCTGCCCGAGGGCAAGTTATTCCTACTCCCGAGCCCAGCGAGAGTGTCGTTTTCGTGTCTCACCTCCGTCGGGGTTTAGGCTTCCCGATGGATCCCTTCGTGAGGGGGCTCATGTGTTACTATGGGCTGGAATTCCATGACTTGGCTCCGGAGTCCATCCTCCACATCTCATCATTCATTGTCGTCTACGAAGCCTTCCTCCGCACTACCCCTCACTTCGGCTTGTGGCTCAAAACCTTCAACGTGGAGCCGAAGATGATTGAGGGGCGTCAGGCAGAGTGCGGCGGGGCAGCTATAAGCAAGAGGGCCGATGTTCCATGGCCCGAGGGCTCTTTTCAGGAGGAGCTCGGCTTGTGGCAACAGGAGTGGTTCTATATCACCGCTCCCAGGGGCAGCAGGCAGAGGCCGCCGCCCGTCTTCCGCTCGGGCCCTCCACAACGGCTGACGTCATGGGTCAACAAGGGGCTTAACTGGGGGCCGTCCAAAGACGTACCCCTGTTGCAGGACCGGATTCGAGGCCTCCAAGAAAGGGAGATTAATCTGGTCGTAGTGGCACAGGTTATGCTGATCCGGCGCCTTCTGCCCTGCAAACGTCGCCCCCTCCGCCTGTGGGAATTTAATCCGGAGGGGCCACGAGCTCTCCAACACTTCATGGGTTTGACACCCGCGGAGATGTACAAACTATTCTTCGGATCGCAAGAGATGCGTCCGGACTTGACCGAGGACGCTGGCCTAAGCTGCAATCGCCCGGATACTCAAGTAAGTAGCCCTGTGTCCGGACATATTGTCCATTTATTTATCATGGGTTTGCCTTTTAACCAGCTATCCCTTGGACAGGAGTGGATAGCGCAAGCAAAACTGATATGGTGTCCGGCCCCCCTCCCTGAGATCACGCCGGATCCCATGTTAGTCAAAATGTTGGAGGTTGCGCCTTTAGAGGAGGGCGAAGGGGGGCACAGGGAGACTACCACCTCTGTCAAGGAGGCTTTCAGTAAGGGGGGAATCGAGAGTCCCTCCTTCCAGGGGGAGAAGAGGACTGCTTCCGAAGACCCGGAGGCCAAGGCCTCAAAGCGAGGAAAGAAATCTGTACCGGAAGGTCCTGCGCCGGGAAGAGCCCCGACCGTACTGTCTCCTTAGAGGAATCAGCCCTCCAGCGAGCCATAAGTAAAAAGGGGAATCTTGGTAATAGGGGACGCCCCTGTATTATTTCCAAAGGTAACCGAAGTCTTCACCTTGCAGTTCGGATCTCAGCCCATCTCAGCAGAGCTCATCTTCGGGGGACCTTCGTCCGGAGATGATGGAGAGCGAGACGCCTCCATCTGCCGCCCCATCGGGCGGGGCGGACGACCCTGAGGTGTCGTCACGGAGGGTCTCCCCGAGTCCGGCGGGACCGGAGAGTTCGGCACCCATTGGAGTACGGCCGATGGAGCTGCAGGATTTGCTCAAGAGGGCGTCTATCTCAGAAGATCACCGCACATTAATGAGTATGGTGATTGAGAGGATCTCATCCGCCGAAAGCGGGTTGTATGGGGCCGTCGGAAGTTTGCTTACGGGGTTTGAGGTACGCAAAAAATGACATACCTTGGACAGTTTTGCACATGGAGTGCGCCCTATATAGATAGTAGCCCCTGAGACGTGGTATGCTGTCGAAAGCGACAACGTGCCAAGGATCATAATCTCAGTTATGGAATGTCGCCTTTCCTATGCAGGTGGCGGAACGTTCGGTGGCTAGCCGGACTGATGGAGTTGCCGAACTGAAGAGGCAACTCGATGTTGTGAATGCGAACATCGCGCTGGTCAATAAACGACTTAACGAGTCGCAAGGTAGGTGGTTGCTCCGCGGTTGCCTAGTAAGGGAGCTGATGCCCGTTCCTTACAATTTGTATGCTTGATGCAGATGGCGCCGCTTCTGTGGAAGACCTTCGAGCAGAGCTTGCTCGAGCCAAGGAGCAAGCCAGGATAAGTGATGCGGCTGCCTCGAAGGCAGCGAAAGAGCTAAAAGCCGAAAAGGCTACTCACTACTGAAGCAGGGAAGAGATGGCCGGAATGGCCTTGAAATTAAAAGATGCTACCGACCATTGTGAGGTTCTTGAAGGAGAACGCCGAGTGGAGCAAGAGGGCCTGAAGAAGGCCGCCGCCGAAGTCAAGGATGCCCGGAGTGAGATGCGGGCTATGAAGGAGGAACTGCGTCAAGCCGGAGACATTGCGGCTGGAAAGCCCTTTCTTCTGCGTAGGAAGTTCACGGATCCGAAGTATGCTCAGCTGGGCCAGTTGTGTGGTGCGGAGGATCCTTATCTGGATTTGGCGGCGAGTGCGGCGGACGCAGTCGTGCACTTCCGAAGCCAGAAGGATCACGAAATGGAAGAGCTTTACTGGTCTCAATTCCATAGTCCGGAGCATCCACTTCTGTTGACTGATCGGCTGGCTGAGTGGGCTAAGCTGAATAGACTGTCCGGACTTGCCATGACGGATGTGGTCGCTTATCTGTGGCCGGAAAGGCCCAAGCCGAAGAGCTATTTTGGCTTGTTGCAGCAATTCCTTGGGGCGGTGCCGCATATCAAGGCGATGAAGCGGTCGGCATGCATAGAAGGTGCACGGATGGCTCTCGCCCGTGTGAAGACATACTGGGCGGACATGGATGCCACCGCTGTTGCATCCCGGGGTTCGGACAAAAGCCGATTACCCGCCGAGCACTATTTTGAGGAAGTCCTGCAGGGCGCTCGTTTAATAGAGTCGCAGTGGTCGAAAGATGTCATGTTCAAATGACGTGTATGATTTGTGAGATCATGTTTATAATGCCATAGCTTTTTATACTTGTGCGTTCAAGTATTGAACTATCTCCTGTGCGGCCGTATATGTATGTATAACCTGAAAGATGGTAGTCTTTGGCTTCAGCCCCCACGCACATGGTGCGGGGCTGTTTGCAAAAAGAAAAGCGCTTTTTCACACTTAATCCAATGTCTTGGTCCTTTTTGAGGAGGTGATAGCGTAGAAAACTAGGCAACCGGACTATAATGCTTTATCACTTTCACTTAGCCATAGGAGCTCGAAGGTGGGGCTACTATATAGCCCCTAGAGGCACCGCGCTCTCCGAACTCGGGGCGCGTATGTGCCTGACCGGGAAGCGGTCCTTCATTAAAGTGGAGGAATTCTAAACATTCCGATAGTCGATCGAGTGGTTGACCAGTCTCTCGCTATATCATGACAGTAAGTTTTCGGCTTTCTCTATTAAGGTGCTCGCCCGGCCGAACCGGGGCACAATCGCAGTAGTTCTCCTGGTGCCGCGTTAGCCGATGGAGCAGAATGTAAGGCAGCAAAACACAGGAGCCGGGCAAACCCAACATTTGACCAAAGACATGATTCGGAGCTGATGCATATAAGGCCTAACTCGAGACGCCGAACACTCCCTGAGGTGTTCGGTCTTTATGATACCGGGCAGAACAATGCCCTAAGCCCCTAGTGTCCAGGTACAGGCGGGAACTTCTGACGCGGCCGATGCCAAAACGCCAGCCTCCTCCTCGGTTATGGTAGAAAACCGGGGGATGTGTATCAACAAGAGACAGTAAGAAAGGTTTACGCAGGGTCTTAATCTGAAAAGAATCCTTGCAACGCGTCCCTGCTGCACGTCTGCGCCTGTGTCTCCGTTGTGCTGTATCCTGGACGGGTGTAGCACGTGCTTCATCTGTAAAAGAGAAGGACTTAGTTCGGAAGAAATATCGTGCAAAAGTTGTATTTAAAATAAAGTGTAATTTGGAAGATGAATAAAGTTGAGCTTTATTGGCTCTCATCGTTTATACGCGCGGCCCCTTGTAAAGGGGTATGCGGCTCGGAAGCCCCTTGTTTAGTTACGCCGGACTCGGCTAACCGTGTCCGAGGTCTGAATGACCTGTTTTTAGGGGCTTTGACCTGCAAGGTCGGATTAGTGTGTGGCTGTCAAGGCAGTCTCACGTTCTCCGTGGTCGAGGAACACTCGGAGTTACTCTTTAATGAGATTATGCCGCGTGGACCAGGCATTTTAAGCGCAAGAGACGCGTAATGTGGTATTGCATTAAAGAGGGCGAAAGCCTCGCGTCCCAGTAGTGCTTAAGGGCTACTGTTAAATGGGGCGATATGGAGAGTGAGATTTTCGCGGCCGAGGTTGTCGGATGAACCGAACATAACCTCTAGTGGTACAGAGCCTGTACAATTGGCTTGAAGGCCTGGCGTCACTCCTTTGAAAGAAGTGCTGCTACGGCGAATTTTGGTAGGGTCTACCCCCATTCTGCGGATGGTGTCCTCGTATGGCAGGTGCCGCACTGAGTTTTCGTGTTATCACATGAAGTGAGTTCATTGTTTTGACTTCTAGTGGGAAAGTCTTCTATTTTGCGGCGTGCTGCTTGTGGGGTTCGTCGTCTTCGCTTTGTGTGTCGAGCCCCTTACGTTCGGCGTTAAGTCGGCCGGACTGCTTGAAGACCCAACAATCTCTATGGGTATGGTTTGCAGGCTTCCCGGAGGTACTATGTATTTGACATGGCCTATCCAGAATTTTGTTTAGGTTGGATAGCTCGTCACTGTTGTCCTTGAGGGGCAGTGTTTTGTTATTCGGCCGAGAGCTTTTGAATCCGGCGTTGACCGCCGTGCTATTTGGGCCATTTTCCTTATTCCGGCACTGATCTTTTCTGCGTCGTGATTTCCCATTTCCATCCCTGACTTCGGATGTACTCGGGTCGCTGGTGCTGCATCTAGCCAGCCAGCTGTCCTCCCCTGCGCAAAAGCGGGTCATGAGGCTTGTTAGTGCGGCCATTGTTCTTGGTTTTTCCTGGCCGAGGTGTCTGGCGAGCCATTTGTCTCGGACGTTGCGCTTAAAGGCTGCTAAGGCTTCGGCGTCCGGATAGTCGACTATTTGGTTCTTTTTGGTGAGGAACCTGTTCCAGAATTTGCGTGCTGACTCTCCGGGCTGTTGAGTTATGTGACTTAAATCGTCTGCATCCGGAGGGCGGACATAAGTCCCCTGAAAATTTGCTCGAAACGCATCCTCGAGATCTTCCCAACTTCCAATGGTATTTTCTGGGAGGCTTTTGAGCCAATGCCGAGCTGGCCCTTTGAGCTTGAGGGGTAGGTATTTTATGGCATGGAGATCGTTTCCTCTGGCCATATGTATATGCAGGATATAATCCTCAATCCAGACTCCGGGGTCTGTTGTTCCGTCATATGCCTCTATGTTTACAGGTTTGAATCCCGCTGGAAATTCATGATCCAGTACCTCGTCGGTGAAACATAGTGGGTGTGCGGCGCCCCTGTATTTGGGTGTGCCGTTGTCTTCAAACGCTCGGCGGGTTGTGTTGCTTCCTGGAGTCTTCTTTTTTGGCCCATAGATGGACCTGACCGGGTCATCCTTTTTCCGAGGATCTTTATGCTGATCGTGTGCCGGCTTGTGTGCGGCGCCCCTTGCTGCTCTTAGCCTGTCATCTGGTCGTCTATCCGGCCAGGCGGCCTCTTTCTTTTTTGACTGCAGGGGCTCTAAGGCCTCCTCGTCAAATTCGGGCAACAACTTGCGCTTTGGGTAGCTCTTTGCCTGGTTACTAGCGCCATATTTATCTGCGGTATTGAGTACTTTGCTCCATCTCACTCTGAGTGCGTCCTCCGCTGTTTTGAGCTTCCGCTTTTGCTCCTTCAAACTTCTTGCAGTGGCGACGAGCCTTTTATGAAGGTTCTTATGCTCTGGCAATGTGTTCGGCGTGAGATCGTCTAGGCTCTTATTTTCGCCGGGGATGGGTTGCTTGTCCAGTTCGTCATATTCGGATGGTTGCTTGGTGGCATGTTCGCCGTCCACTGCTTCGCCCTGCTCTAAGGCCGGGTCCGTGTGGGTGCCGTTTTTATCGAGGCGGGACTTCGGGCGGCGCTTGCATCGCCATTTTGGTTGTTTGTTGGGGGAGTTGTCCTTCGCCCTGTCCCATTGTTCCTCATTATCGCTTCCTTTTGGTGTATCCACCATGTATACGTCGTGAGTTGGGGTGGCTTTCCAGTGCCCGGTAGGCGCTGGTTCTTGGTCGTCTCCGGCATCGTCGTCCATACCGTCGATGTCTTCGGAGTCATAGTCTAAAATGTCGGTTAGATCGTCGACAGTGGCTACTAAGTGGGTGGTGGGTGGGCTTTGAATTTCTTCGTCGTCCACGTCCCAACCGTCCTGACCGCAATCCGGCCAGGGCTCTCCTGATAACGAGAGATACTTTAGCGAACTCAAGATGTCACCGAAAGGTGAGTGTTGAAAGATGTCCGCAGCGGTGAACTCCATGACCGGCGCCCAATCGGATTCGATTGGAGGGGGCGTGGGAGGTTCGGAGTCCGGCAAGGAGTCCGGCACCTCGGAGTCATGAGCTTTATGAGGGACAAGGTCAGTGTTCGGCTCTATCACCGTAGAGGTTGCAGCCCCCGAGGCAGTGTCTAGCCATCCGTCCTCGATCTGCGCAGCCGGCTCCGAATTGAAGATCGGAGCGGGCTCGAGTGCGGCCTCCAGGGTACTGTCCGGCTGCAGAGCTAGATCATGCCCGTCGTGACAGTGCGGCGCGCTTGGCTGTGGCTCGAATCCATCAAAGATCAAGTCCCCGTGGATGTCAGCCGTGAAGTTCAAACTTCCAAATCTGACCTGACGGCCAGGGGCGTAGCTTCCGATCTTCTCCAGATGGCCAAGCGAATTGGCCCGCAGTGCAAAGCTGCCGAATACGAAGATCTGTCCGGGGAGGAAGGTCTCACCCTGGACTACGTCGTTGATGATGATCGAAGAAGCCATCGAGCGTATCGGTGACGACACAGAGGAACTCTCAATGAAAGCACCAATGTCGGTGTCAAAACCGACGGATCTCGGGTAGGGGGTCCCGAACTGTGCGTCTAGGCGGATGGTAACAGGAGACAAGGGACACGATGTTTTACCCAGGTTCGGGCCCTCTTGATGGAGGTAAAACCCTATGTCCTGCTTGATTAATATTGATGATGTGTGTTACAAGAGTAGATCTACTACGAGATCAAGGAGGCTAAACCCTAGAAGCTAGCCTATGGTATGATTGTTGTTCGTCCTACGGACTAAAGCCATCTGGTTTATATAGACACCGGAGAGGGCTAGGGTTACACAGAGTCGGTTACAATGGTAGGAGATCTACATATCCGTATCGCCAAGCTAGCCTCCACGCCAAGGAAAGTCCCATCCGGACACGGGACGAAGTCTTTAATCTTGTATCTTCATAGTGTTGGAGTCCGGCCGATGATGATAGTTCGGCTATCCGGACACCCCCTAGTCCGGGACTCCCTCACTCCTATATAGCCCCTGGTACTTCCGCGTTCATCCGAATACAATGCGCGTACATACATGACCAGGAAACTGGCCCTTCGTTAATGCGGAGGAATCGCGAAGATTCTGAGTCATCGAGTGGTTGACCAATCTCGCGCTTTATCATGACAGTTAGTTTTCGGCTTTCTCTACTGAGGTGCTCATCCAGATGAACCAAGGCACAATCACAGTAGTTCTCCCGGTGCCACCTTAGCCGATAGAGCGAAACGTAAGGTAGCAAAACACGGGAGCCGGGCAAACCCAACTATTGACCAAAGACATGATTCGGAGCTGATGCATATAAGGCCAAACTCGCGACGCCGAACACTCTCTAAGGTATTCAGACTTTACAACATATACTAGGCTGAGTAACGCCCTCGATAATGCACCCTGAATTTCCAGGTACATGCATTAGTCTGGCGCGATGAAATGCCAATAACGCCAGCATCCCTCTCTGTTGTGTTAAGTGCCCGGAGGGTGTGAAGCAACAAGAGACATTAAAAAAGGTTTACACAGGGTCTTAATCTAAAAAGAAACCTTTGAGCAGGCCCCTGCTGCACGTCTGCGCCTTTGTCTCTGTTGTGCCGTATCCTGGAAGGGTGTAGCACAATGATCATCTATAAAAAGGAAAAACCCAGGTGAAAGACTTCGTGCAAAAAGTTGGTTATTTCTGATGAACCATGAAAATGTAATCTATTATTGTGTTAATAGGGCCAAGCCAAACTATGGGCCTTTTTACATGCGGGCAGCCCCTGGCACCACCTATGGGGGTATATCCATCGACCCAAGCTCAGGTTTATCTGGGCTGCTACAACTGGTGGTGCGCCGGACTCATCTAACTGTGTCTGCGGTCTTGAGACCGATCATTTATTCTGGTTGGAGAGGTCGTTCAGTGTTCGACTGCTAGAGCCACCACATATTCTTCCGCACGTAAGGAACGCTCTGTATTCCCGCTAGCTGTGATGACGCCACATGGACCGGGCATCTTAAGTTTAAGGTAAGTGTAATGTGGTACTGCATTGAAACGAGCGAAGGCCGTTCTTCCGAGTAGTGTGTGATAGCCGCTTCGGAATGGAGCGATGTCGAAGATTAGTTCTTCGCTTCGGAAGTTGTCGGGAGAACCGAATACAACCTCTAGTACTAGAGAGCCCGTGCAGCGAGCCTCTATGCCTGGTATTACTCCTTTAAAGGTAGTAATACTTTGGCTGATTTTTGACGGGTCTATCCCCATTTTGCGGACAGTGTCCTGATATATCAGATTGAGACTACTGTCGTCGTCCATAAGGACTCGGGTGAGATGGTATCCGTTAATTATTGGGCCGAGCACCAAGGCAACCGATCCTCCGTGTCGGATACTCGTCGGATGATCCCTGCGATCAAAGGTGATCGGGCAGGCCGACCAAGGGTTGAACTTGGGGCCAACTGGCTCTACAGCGTATACGCCTCGGAGTGTGCGTTTGCGTCTCCTCTTTGGTATGTGAGTTGCGTAGATCATGTTCACTGTTTTGACCTCTGGTGGAAATTTTTTCTGTCCCCCAGTGTTCGGCTGGCGAGGCTCATCCTCGTCTTCACTTGGTGTCTCCCTCCCCTTGTGTTTGGCGTTTAGCTTGCCAGCCTGCTTGAAGACCCAACATTCTCTGTTGGTGTGATTTGCTGGTTTGTTGGGGGTGCCATGAATCTGACATAATCTGTCTAGAATCTTGTTTAGGCTGGGCGGGCCATCTCTGCTGCCTTTAATTGGCTTTTCCCGTTGACCGGGTTGAGAGCCCCTGAATCCGGTGTTTATCGCCGTGTTGTCCGGGCTTTCTTCATTTCATTGCATCGCGGCTTCCCGTTTCCATCCCTTGCTTCGGATGTGCCTGGGTCACTGGTGCCGCTACGGGCCAACCAATTGTCCTCGCCCCCACAAAAGCGGGTCATAAGGTTTGTTAGGGCTGCCATTGTCCTCGGCTTTTCCTAGCCGAGGTGTCTGGCAAGCCATTCGTCCCGGACACTATGCTTGAAATCCGCTAAGGCTTCGGCATCCGGGAAGTCGACAATTTGATTCTTCTTAGTGAGAAATCTGTTCCAAAGCTTTCGGGTTGACTCCCCCGGCTGTTGGATTATGTGACTTAAATCGTCTACATCCGGAGGTCAGACATAGGTCCCTTGGAAATTAGCCCTAAAAGAATCCCCAAGCTCTTCCCAACTTCCAATTGAGTTTTCGGGGAGGCTTTTCAACCAGTGCCGAGCTGGTCCTTTCAACTTGAGGGGTAGGTATTTGATGGCGTGGAGATCATCTCCGCGAGCCATGTGGATGTGAAGGATAAAGTCCTCAATCCAGACCCCAGGGTTTGTCGTTCCGTCGTATGCATCTATATTCACGGGTTTGAATCCCTCTGGAAATTCATGATCCAACACCTCATCGGTGAAGCACAGGGGGTGCGCATCACCCCTGTATTTGGATGTGTCATGGCATTCTTCTGATGGTCGTAGTGTTCGGTTTTGATTTCAAGCTGTTATTCGGTTAGTATAGTTGTTTGGGCGGCCATGATCCTGTGCCGGAGCACGCTTCCTAGATCCGTAGATGGATCTGGTCATACCGGCTTTTTTGTCCAGGTGCTCACGTAAATTGTGCACTGACTTGTGTGCGGCGTCATTAGCCGCCCTGTCGTGGGCACGGGGTGGTCGGTCCGGCTGATCGGCCGTTTTATTCTTCGGCTGAATGGGCTCTATGGCCTTGTCGTCGAATTCGGGCAACAACTTGCGCTTTGGATAACTCTTTGTGTGGCGATCGCCATCGTATTTTTCTTCAGTGTCAAGTACTTTGTTCCATCTGTGGTTGAGCGTATCCTGCGCGGCCTTAAGCCTTTGCTTCTGCTTCTTCAAGCTCCTTGCGGTGGCAATAAGCCTTCTATGGAGGTTCTCTTGTTCCAAGTGCCTTTCCGGGACGATGTGTGCATCATCGTCCGGACTGTTCTCCTCACCGGAGACAGGTTGGTGAGATTTACCCTCGGCTTCGCCGTCATCGAACAGCGGCTCCGGACTATGTTCGCCGTCCCCTGGCTCATCCTGCTCCATCGCTGGGTCCATGGGGTCGTCGTTTCCTTTGGAGTCGACCGGGGTATTATTCTTTCTTGCGTTGTTATCACTATTTTTGCTGAGGCGGGATTTGGAGCAGCGCCGACGTCGTCGCTTTGGTTGCTTCTCAAGGGGGTCACCCTCTGTTGCATCCTCCAGTTCCTCGTCGTTATTTTCTTTGGGTGTATCCAACATGTATATATCATATGATGAGGTGGCTGTCCAGCGCCCTTTAGGCGGTGGTTCTTGTTCTTCTCCTGCATCATCGTCCATACCGTCGATGTCTTCGGAGTCGAAGTCCAGCGTGTCAATTAAGTCATCGACAGTGGCTAGCAAGTGGGTGGTGGGCGGGGAACGAGTTTCTTTGTCATCCTCTTCCCACTCAAGCCGAACATAGTTCGGCCAAGAGTCTCCTAACAGAGAGAGACTTTAGTGAATTTAGCACGTCTCCCAAGGATGAGTGCTGAAAGATATCAGTGGACGTAAACTCCATGATCGGTGCCCAATCAGACTTGATAGGCACGGACGCGCGTGGTTCAGAACCTATGGCCGGAGACGAGTCCGAGGGTCCGATGACACATATCTCTTTGGAGGTGAAACTGTGTTTGGCTCTATCGCCGCTGAGTATGCGGCCTCTGTGGCGGGGTCCATCCACCTGTCCTCGGATGGCACGATCTGCTCCTGATCGAGGGCCAGGGCAGCCGCAGGTGTGATCTCTCGAACATCGCCCGAAGGCAGATCTAAGTCATGCTCGTCATGACTGTTCGGCGCACTTGACATGGGCTCGAATCCGTCGAAGACCAAGTCTCCGCGGATGTCGGCAGTATAGTTCAAGCTTCTAAACCTGACCTGATGGCCAGGGGCGTAGCTATCGATCTGCTCCAGATGGCCAAGCGAGTTGGCCCGCACTACGAAGCCGCCGAATACGAAGATCTGTCCGGAGAGGAAAACCTCACCTTGGATTGCATCGTTGTAGATGGTTGAAGGAGCCATCAAGCCTTATCGTGACGACACAGTGGAACTCTCAATGAAAGCACCAATGTCGGTGTCAAAACCGGCGGATCTCTGGTAGGGGGTCCCGAACTGTGCGTCTAAGGTTAATGGTAACAGGAGGCGGGGAACACGATGTTTACCCAGGTTCGGGCCCTCTCGATGGAGGTAATACCCTACTTCCTGCTTGATTGATCTTGATGATATGAGTATTACAGTTGATCTACCACGAGATCGTAGAGGCTAAACCCTAGAAGCAAGCCTATGATTATGATTGTTGTTGTCCTAGGGACTAAACTCTCCGGTTTATATAGACACCGGAGGGGGATAGTGTTACACAGAGTCGGTTACAGAGAAGGAGATCTACATATCCGAATTGCCAAGCTTGCCTTCCATGCAAAGGAGAGTCCCACCCGGACACGGGACGAAGTCTTCAATCTTGTATCTTCATAGTCCAACAGTCCGGCCAAAGTATATAGTTCGGCTGTTCAAGGACCCCCTAATCCAGGACTCCCTCAGTTGTCCTACGGACTAAACCCTCCGGTTTATATAGACACCGGAGTGAACTAGGGTTACACAGAGTCGGTTACAAAGAAGGAGATCTACATATCCGAATTGCCAAGCTTGCCTTCCACGCAAAGGAGAGTCCCACCCGAACACGGGGCGAAGTCTTCAATCTTGTATCTTCATAGTCCAACAGTCCGGCCAAAGTATATAGTCCAGCTGTCCGAGGACCCCCTAATCCAGGACTCCCTCAAACGCCACCACCAAACTTTTGTTTGAAGTGTTTCCCTTGGCGTTTTGATTGCAAAGCATTCGTATTTGATTGGTCTTCATCCTTGACTTATGTTCATATTTATCTTCATCCTATTGATTTGGTCTTATACTGGTTTTATACATATTTGTGTTCTGTCCTCTACAGCATTCACTTATAGCTATGACTTCTTGCTGAATCTTTTGATCTAAGTGAATGTGATCGGACCCTAACCTATCTATGCTTCTACCTCAACTCTATCTGTCCAAATCATATGCATTCTATTGAAAACTGTCGATTGTCTTCACTGAGACCTCGTTAGCTGAAGTCAATCTGACAAACATTTATATCTGTTTTTAATGATATATCCTTATCGCCTGAAAGCCGAAGAATTCGGAACAACTACCCCGACAATCCAGGCGTGTATGGGAACATGAAACAACTTCCAATGTGTTGCATGCTTGCCACGTGCCCTTCAGATGTGAACCGCTAGGGGCACCTGCGTAATTGCGTTGTGCCGTCCCTTTCCTTATAAATACCCATCACATTACGGTCAAAATCCTTCTTCCACCTCGCCACCTCTCACAAACCCTAGCGCCACCGCTAGCTCTCGACGACATCGGTGATGAAGCGCTTAGCTCCCGTTCATCTTACATCACCGATGTGTAAGGGTGTCTTTGTCTTCTGCCCTTCCATCTTACACCTTGCCTCCAATGCGGCTTGATGAATTAATTCAACTTTTCACCCCTCGAGCTGGGTAGTTTAATCGGGCGGAGAAACTGATGATTCCCTCTCCCTCCATCCTCTTTATCTTCACCTTCCTTTGCCGATTGAATTCGACTTCTGCACCTTCCTCCAATATACAAAGCAAGCTTGACCTGCGGAATCCACCCGCACAAATCAGCAGCAGTGTCGGTCAAGAAGACCACCGGGCAGCCGCTCACTCGCCTGGACGCCCAAGTATATCTCGTGGATCTCCAACACAATGCGTCACATGATGCTCAGCGTTTGAACCCAGCGCGTCGCTCGCCACCGTCCAACCCGGGGACGCCGTCCCAGCCTGGCCGGCGTCGAGGCTTCCAACTCTAGCGCGCCGCTCGCTACCGTGTTTGATTGATGGACGCCGGTGAGTCTATCTGGTATGTCGCAACGGAGGCGAGCACATACCGGGTCGTACGCCTTCTTCTCATGTGCTCACCATCATCCACTCACGCCTTGATCCTGACGCCTTCCTTGTCACTGCCAAGCAACACAGTGCATCACATCATGGTCGACCATGAGGGGCCTTACTCCATCACGTCGCTCGCCACCGTCCGACTCAGGGACGCCATCCTATCCTGCACAACGCCAAGCTTCCGAATCCAGCCCATCCTCGCCGCCGTGTTGATGGCCACCGGGGAGTTCGCGTTGTACGTCACAATAGAAGCCGGTGCCCGTGGTGTCATCCGCCTTCTTCTCCTACTCACTATTCTCCACTGCTGCCTCTACCCAAGTCCCCAACACCTTCCGCATGACCGCCAAGCAAGGGCACACATGGGAGCTCCCTCTTTTAATCCATTATTTTACACTGTGTTGCCGATTCTATCTGAGCCTAGCCGCCTTCTCCTCAATTAATTACGTACATCAGTTTGAATACACATAACATTTGGTTTGTCTGGTCTTTTGGACTTTGTAATTTGATTGATCAGACTATACGTATGCCAGGATATGTGGATTCAAAGAGATGTTTTTTTTTTTGCTGAAACACAGGAAATGTGGTTGTACAAGTGTCCAGTGATAATAGTGATAGATTTTTGTACTCATGTAATTAATACTAAGATTCTCTATATTTTCTTTTGTAGTTTGCACAACAATACTCTACAACAATGTAATTGGTCGCTATTCTGATTTTTTTTTACCAAGTGTTACTATATGGAGTGATTTAGATCTTGACATTATTCATTTTACATGGCCATTTGACAATGTTTAGAAGCAGACCATGAAGGACAATGCAGGAAGCCAAGAGCCACCTGTTCTTTTTCTTTACAATTCTTTAAATCATCTGCCAGTATTGTGTATAAAACAAATACAAAATTCATTCCATGCAAATAAAATTTACCATATAACCGATTCCAATTGTTATCATCTTGGCTGCATAAAAATCCCGCAGCAAGGCGCGGGGTGTCATCTAGTTCTACAAGTGTTGGTCTCACACGAAGTAGTGGTGTGCTTGTTTATTTGTTTTATGTCCCACATGTAAGTAAAAAATGCAATTCTTTTATTCTGTATCTTGGAAGGTTACTAGTCTCACACGTGGGTAAGGGTGTATTTTTTATTGGTGAAGATTGTTGGTTCAACATGTGAACTCACCATCAACTTCGGACGTGGTGGTTTGGCTCTAGGGAGCATATACTCCCTGGTGAATGTTAAATTAAAAATAAATAAAATTTAAAATTTAAAATTCTAATTCTTTTGTAGATGTTCATGTTAGTGTAGTATGCGTGCTTGCCAATTTTCATGCGAAACTAGATAGCAGTGCTTCGTAGGTGAAAAACAAAATTAAGTGTATCATTTGAAGGTAACATTTGTCGTTTAGCTTGTTTTTTTGCACAGGCCAACACGCTTAAACTTTCGCCCTGAAAATTTGTAGGTAGCAGTTTGTGTGACAATGATCACATGTTTTTTTTCAAAAATTTTGACCTTATCAGAATACTACATTTTTGGTGCGCAGGAGCATATACTCCCTAGAGCCAAAAGCAATATCCGATCAACTTCAAACTTTATAAGCAGAAAAGATTGGTCAAATGTAGCAACATCGATGATGTCGTGTCGTTTCCTTCATGGAGGTTTGTGGTGTTCAACATCGATCGTCGCTGCTCATATTTTTCTTCCTCATTAATTTGGTTGTATTGTCCTTGATGTTTTGAATTTCTTTTGATGTCATGTTATCGTGGAAGCAGGTGTACTCAATGTCGTATTTATAATAATATATTGTCTTTTTGAGAAAAACAGAGAAATAGATGCCTATATTTTTTTTTGAGGGATAGATGCCTAATTTACTCACTCTATGAGCGTCCCTGCAAAAATAAAGCCCCATTTTACCAACGGTTGCACGGGCCATCCTGAGAAGTTAGCCCACATTTAGCAGTGGGTTGTTACGGCTGGATAGCCCATGCAAAGAAGTTGGGCCACATTGACTGGTAGCATGGGCCGTTACTGGAATCTTCAATCCGTAAGCGGCCCGTGGGTCTGGAATGGAGACGGGGTTCCAGCCCATCCATAAGCGGGCTAGGGCAAACCAGCCCCTCGTCTATATAAAACCAGGCATCGAGGCCACGCCATCTCCCGAAACCCTAGCCCTTCTTCCGCCGCCGCCGAACCCCAGCGCACAGGTGAGAAACTCTCACCCCCCCGCTTCTTCTCCCTCTCGTCGCTTCACGTCTCATCCCCTCGCCTCATCTGAATCGCTCGTCGTTTCTCGTTCCTCTTGTGGTTGGCAGGAGCCGCAGCAGAAGGGATCGGAGATGGCCAAGTCGAAGAACCACACGGCGCACAACCAGTCGTACAAGGCGCACAGGAACGGCATCAAGAAGCCCAAGCGCCAGCGCCAGGCCTCCACCAAGGGGGTACGTTCATACTGCCTCGCACGCGGCCCCCGAGATCCATAACTAATCTCTGTTCTGTTCTTACTTTCTGGTTCAGATTTGCTGTTTTTGTCATGGATAACTGTTGGCAATTATCTGGTTTAGTTAGTTTCTTTCCCGCAAATATCTGTAATCATGCTAGGAATGTGAGTCTGTTATGGACAAATTGAAGTACTACTCTGAAATCTGAGGTAGCATTGTTCGATTCTAGTGCATGTGATTGATAGGTTGTTCAAATCTGTTGTTACCTTGGATAATTGCTGGGGTCAAAATGGGTCATTTATTACTGGATGAAACTGTATTATGTGTAAGAATAGAGTCCCTTTGTTCTAGTTTTCTCCTGTAGTTTAGTTATTATTCCGTAGATTTGATTTGAGCTTGAACTGCAGTGCCCAATCACGCTGGCATCGAAGTTCTACTCTAGGATATTGTCTTTGAATTGGTATGTTGAGTGATGTCGTTGGTGAAAAAAATACTTAGCTTGTGTTAGAGCAAAACTTCACATCTTGTATGTCTGTTACCCACATTTTGTGTGGTAGGAATCTAATGCAAGCTTGGGAGTTTAGCCTGTGAAATATTTGTGATGTCTGTTTGTCTACGCCTACTGATCTGTGCCTCTTTATTGTTTCCTTGTAGATGGACCCGAAGTTTCTGAGGAAC
The DNA here is from genome assembly GCF_002162155.2 of Triticum dicoccoides. Classification (NCBI taxonomy): domain Eukaryota; kingdom Viridiplantae; phylum Streptophyta; class Magnoliopsida; order Poales; family Poaceae; genus Triticum; species Triticum dicoccoides. The sequence continues at coordinate 446,695,793 of NC_041381.1, read as the reverse complement.
CTGAGGTACTCGAGGAAGCACAACGTCAAGGCTGGTGAGGGAGAGGTTGAGAAGTAAGATGGACGAGTTTCTGATGGTCGATATGTCTCGTGTATCGCTAGGATCTACTGTTTTGAACCTGTTAATCCAGTGTTCTGTATGACCAAAGAATATCTATGTCGTTACCTAAGTTTTGTCATGCTGCTGGATTGGAAATGATATTTGCAGCCTTATGAGAATCTCTTTATCCATAAAATGTGTCTTTGAATGCAATGTTTGTGCATTGAGCATTCGATTTGATGTGGTTGTTTATTCATCAGTCATCTTTACTTGGACTGGAATGTGAATGATCTGGCATGTACGTATTTGGTTGTACACTAGCAATGTTTCTGTGAGCTCCCCATGTGCTGACGTTGAGGTTCAAAACATGATAACAGTGACGCAGATGATCAAATACAGGGGAAGCAATTGGTTGATTAACGTTTGACTATCTAGTAGTAGATCAACCTCTATGAAGCACCATAAGATTTGAGGTCTTCATTTCAACCAAATTAAGTGCAGGTCCAGTACATGGTTTAGTTCTCAGACCTGGGGTCTAAAATTTTAGTTGCTCTTTCGTCTATGAAGCACCATAAGATTTGAGGTCTTCATTTCAACCCCAAATTAACTACAGGTCCAGTCCATGGTGAAGTTCTCAGACCTGGGGTGCTCAAATGTTACTTTTGAGTTGCTCTTTCGTCGTGCCAACCCTACTCACTTCAGTAGCACCATTACAAGCACATGCGCGCAAACCTTAGCAGTTGCAGGGGTTGCACCGCAGCTGCAGCCATGGCGGGCCTCACCGGACTTTTGAACCGCTCTCAGGCCTGACGATGGTGGCGCCTCTCTTCTCCGCAAGTCAGGGTACATCTTGCTGCGTCAGGGTACATCTTGCTGCAACAAAAAACAAATCAGCATGAGAAACTCTTCTCCACCATACTTTTTTTGGGAGAGATTCTCCACCATACTTAGGCCTGAAAGCAGCTACTAGTAATTTGCAAGACAGAACAGAGGTATCGACGCATATTTGCACGAGGAACCCCAATGTAAATTTCCGGCAATTAAATAAAGCTTTGCGATTTTGAAAGTATCCTTGCAAGTATTCAAGTTCCCAAATGAAACTTCCATTTTCAAAGAACGAAATATGCTTAATAAATTGCCAATAACCGTGAGTGTTCTTGACGTGGGTCCTTACGATTTCTGCACGTTTGGGGCGTTTACAGTGTCATTGGTGCTTTCTTCTAAAGCTACGATGCGTGGTATGCATCATCTTAACACTCACCTTCTTCATTAGAAATAAGAAGTAATTAGATGCGTGTTCAACTCGCAAAAAAAAAGGCACACGTTCAATGAAACTAATGCAGTCAAGACCTAATAAGAAAACAACATTTAGTTCATTTTATATTGGTTGACTTCAATAACAGCTAGCCTGCCGGCTAGAAATGTGCCTTCTTTGATTTTTTACCCTTACCATCACTTTCTTTCCCTTAAGGCCTTATTACCATCACTGCTTATTCTCAATTGAACTAAGCTTTCGCATTTCAACTTTTAACTTACATTTAGAAACAAAGATAGTATTTCTAGAAAAGGAAGCATTTTATTGCGTATCCCTATACACAAACGGGGAAATAATAACTTATTCGGTCTCAAAGTAGCTTTCATATGAAGAGGCATTTTACACAGTATCCCACCTTACTCTTGCTTCTTGTCAGTTACACAGTATCCCGCCTTGTTTTAGTAACTCTCTCAGTTGAATAGACCGAACTGCATGTGTCTATCCTATCTACAATTCCTACCTCTCTACATGTTTCCTTCTTAACTAAGAATTGTTTTTCCATCTATTAGTGTTAAGAAATTGTATTGACCAAGACCATGCATTAGAGATACCTAGCTCCATGTCTAGTCATGTCCTTGGATCATTGGTTTGTTAGGACTTGACTATGTGCCGCAAGAGTCTTATGATTCAAAGAATTTTTATAGAAATTTTAGAGGATTGGAATTCTTAGTAACATTTCCAAGTATGTTGTTTGGTTTGTAGAAATATGTTCCTTTGCACTGTATTTTGATAGAAATATGTCATCAGTTCATCACATACAATGGGAGTAGAGGAGGGGGTACAACTTTGAAATACGTTCCTAGCGGGTTTGAGCGAGGGATGCTTTAAGCTCTGTGCAGCCCTGGCCCGAGCGATGAATGCTATAGACAATGGACTACGAGAGTTACTTAGTCTAGCTAACAATGCACGCTTTGCGCGAACCTGTTTTGCATATTCACTTTAGTTCAGATGGACCATTACAAACTACAAAGACACACACATATAGGCTCGCACACACAAACACAAAACAGTAGCAATAGTTTCACAAGTTACATGAGCACAGGGGCGCCAAGAGCAAACCACACCACAACATTAACCAGGCGGACGGTGCCGGTTTCATTATTCACACACCCGATGAGACACGACACAATCACCACATACACATCGATTGCTTGCATCTTAGCAGTTGCAAGGGTTGCACTTGCAGCTGGCACCGCAGCTGCAGCCGTGGCCGGCCTCACCGGACTCGGCGGCCTCCTCGAACTGCACCTTCGCGGGCCCGACGACGAGGGCGACGACGGTGGCCTGCATAGTGGTGGTGCTCTTCCCCTCCAAATCAGGGTACATCTTGCTGCAACATTCAAATCAAAATTATCAGCGCAAGAAATTACCGAGTTAGCAATCCACTCTAGTTTGGAAGAGATAAGTATGCATACCCGCAGTTGCAGTTTGGGCCACAGCCGCAACTTGATCCACAGCTGCAATACATCCTTAGTTTTGTTGTAAGTTTTGTTGAAGATGGAAGAGGAATAAGTGATTTGAGATTGTGAGCAATGAGCAATGCCTAGGTCCTTGTGCACCACTATTTATAGGCCAACTAGTGTGATTGAAAGAACGTTTGTTGCGTGTCATGGTGCTATACAAAGGCTTCCTAGAATGAGTCTTTAGGAGCTTTGGTCCATCTAATATAAATTTCTAACGATTGAATAAAACTTTGCAATTTGATAATTTTATCCTTGCAAGTATTAAAGTTACCGAATGAACTTCTATTTTCAAAGAACAAAACATGCTGAATAAATCACCAATAATTGTGAGTGTTCCTGACGTGGGTCCTGATGATTCCTGAATAATTTTTGGTACTCTTGGGGGCGTTTACGGTGTTATTGTTGCTTTCTTCTAAAGCGACGATGCGTGGTATGAGTCATCCTAACGCTCTCCTTTATAGGAATTAACGCGTATTTAGATGCTCGTTCAAAGAAGCTATGTACGTTAGCTGCTAAATTAATGCAAGCGAGACCTAATAAGAAAGTACTAACATTTTAATTCGTTTCATATCGGTTGACTTCAACACAGCTGGGCTGCCGGCCAGAAATGTGCCTTCTTTGTTTGTTACCCTTACCATCACTTTTTTATATAACCCTTAGGGCCTTATTACCATCACTTTCAGTGGAACTAGTTTGTAGAAAAGGAAACATTTTATTGCGGACCCCTTTGTGCAAACGGGGAAAATAGCAACTTATTTGTCTCAAAGTAGCTTTCAGATAAAGAAGCATTTTACCCAGTATCTTGCCTTACTCTTGTTTCTTGTCATTATTTCAGTAACTCTCGATTGAACAGACCGAACTCTATGTATCTATCCTATTTAGATCTCCTACCTATCTACATGTTTCCCTCTCAAGTAAGAATTGTTTTTCCATCTGTTAGTGTTAAGAAATTGTATTGACTAGGACCATTCATTAGATATACCTAGCTTATGTTTAGTCATATGTTTCTTTTCTTGCAGAACCATCCATGAGAAATACATCACAGAACCAAGTTTAGAAATTGTATTAGCGCCGACTTCAAAGTAAAAATAAGTTTTTGGCCGGTACTTGTCAACTTGGTATCTGATTTGGTTCGTTAGGACTTGACTATGTGCTGCCAGAGGGTCTTAATGATTCAAATGATTTTCATAGAAATTTTAGAGGATTGGGATTCTTATTAGTACATGATTCCTATCTCTACCACTTGGGATAGCCATCAAAATTCCATTTACTGAATAATGAACTAAACGCTCAAGATTCATGGCTAAAGTCGAATCATAGTTAGCCAACATTCTCAAATCATACTCCACCGCGGCATAGCCTCCAAAGTGGACAAGCTATTTTTCATCGTGACACTGCTAAATAAGCATGCTCGTCTTGGAAGAAGGCCAAAGCTGATCAGAAGCATACATGTACAACACTTCTAAGAAAACGTATTACCGCTAGTAATTTCATTAGTATAACAAAATAATGCAAGAACCCATCCAGGCGAGGTGTTACTAGCGGCTTGACCGAGGGATGATTAGGCAACTAAACACCAAGAGTTTGCATCTAGCGGGGCTGGTTATGGTTGATCCATGCAAGCAAATACTCTGTAAGTAAATGAACTACGAGAGTTGCTTGTCTAGCTAATAAACTATGAACCATCTTTATTTTAATCCCTCTGCAGATGGAAGTTTACAGTTTTTTGAGTGTTTTCCTTTATGTTCATGTAGAAAAATATAATGACACTTGCATAGGAAAGAATATGTTCATCTCTATCTTTACTATCTTACAAATAAGAGTCGGTAGATGGTTTTAAATTTCAGTTTCAAAAATATTTCAGCACTAACCAAAATTACTGAATTTCAGTAATTTCGGGTTGCATTTCAGCCAAGGACCAAAATGTTTACTTGAAATTCAAAAGCATTTGAAAAATTCAAAAATGTTTTAAAAATATTTGAATTCCTGTGTATAACTGAGATGACTGAAATAGTTTGATCGAACGTTAAATATTTTGGTGTCTACTAAAATTATTGAAATTTAGTGAAAATCATCAAAATCTCATTGAAAGTGAAAATCATCGGTAAGATGTGGCTAATGCGCACTTTGCGAGAACCTGTTTTGTATATTCACTGCTCAGATGGACCATTACAAAGACAACACATATAGGCTCGCGCACGGCGCACACAAACACAAAGCAGTAGCAATAGTTTCACAAGTTACATGAGCACATGGACACCAAGAGCAAACCACACCACAACAGTAATCAGATGGCCGGTGCCGGTTTCATTATTCACACACCCGATGACACACGACACAATCACCACATACACATCGACCGCTTGCATCTTAGCAGTTGCAAGGGTTGCACTTGCAGCTGGCACCGCAGCTGCAGCCGTGGCCGGTCTCGCCGGACTCGGCGGCCTCCTCGAACTGCACCTTCGCGGGCCCGACGCCGAGGACGACGACAGTGGCCTGCATGGTGGCGCTGCTCTTGCCCTCCAAGTCAGGGTACATCTTGCTGCAACATTCAAATCAAAATAATCAGCGCAAGAAATTACCGAGTTAGTTGGAAGAGAGAAGTATGCATACCCACAGTTGCAGTTTGAGCCGCAGCCGCAGCTTGATCCACAGCTGCAAGACATCCTTAGTTTTGCTGTAAGTTTTGTTGTAGATGGAAGAGGAATAAGTGATTGGAGATGGTGAGCAATGAGCAATGCATAGGCTCTCCCTGTGCACCAGTATTTATAGGCCAACTAGTGTGATTGAAAGGACGTTTGTTTTTGTTGCGTGTCACGGTGCTATACAAAGGCTTCCTAGAGTGAGTCTTTAGGAGCTTTGGTCCATCTAATATAAATTTCTAACGATTGAATAAAACTTTGCAATTTGATAATTTTATCCTTGCAAGTATTCAATTTGCCGAATGAACTTCTATTTTCAAAGAACAAAACATGTTGAATAAATCGCCAATAATTGTGAGTGTTCCTGAAGATTTCTGAATAATTTTCTGTATGGTTGGGGACGTGTATGGTGTTATTGTTGCTTTCTTCTAAAGTGACAACGCGTGGTATGCGTCATCCTAATGCTCTCCTTCTTTATAAGAAATAACAAGTATTTAGATGCGTGTTCAAAGGAACTATGTGGGTTAAGTGCTAAATTAATGCAAGCAAGACCTAATATGAAAATACTAACATTTTTAGTTCATTTTGTATGGATTGACTTCAACAACAGCTAGGCTGCCGGCCAAAAATGTGCCTTCTTTGTTTTTTACCCTTACCCTTACTTTTTCATATAACCCTTACAACCTTATTACCATCACTGTTTATTCTCAGTGGAACAGTTTTTTTAGGAAAGAAAGTATTTTATTATCTCAAAGTTGCCTTCAGATAAGAAGCATTTTACTGACTTACTCTTGCTTCTTGTCATATTTCAGTAACTCTTTTTCTTAACATGGTACAAATGCATATGCTCATACACACGTACATACACTCATTCTTATATATGAACACACATGCATACCCTACCTCATCCTTATATATGAACGCACACGCATACCCTACCACAATGAGCACCTCTAAGAGACTAAGCCGACACATCATCTTGAGATTGACGAAGTCACCATAGATGCATTCATAGTCGATGGAAACATCTCCTCCCACTGAATGCACATCATAGAAAGATCTGAAATAAATCCAGAAAAATGCGAACACCGATATAAACTCTAGAACTTGAACCCTGGTGGGCTGATGATACCACTGTCTTTCTAACCATTCAACCATAGGTTGGTTCGCTTTTTAGTAACTCTTGGTTGAACAGCCTTGTGTCTATCCTACTCCCTCCATTCCCTTATACAAGACCACTATGAAGAATACATTTTGCATCTATACAAAGCCATCAAGTAATCGAGGCAACATTTAATGATGTTTTCTCGTAGTAGCAACTTGTTTAATACTTGCATGTATGCAATCATAATGACAATCTGCTACTTCCTTCCCTTTCATTCCTTGCATGAAAGTGGCATATTTATGATCCCAGTTAACGAAAAAAAACTTAGCTTGCAAAACAATCATTAAATTTTATCTTGGTACCTGTAATCCGAGTTTGTGCCCTAGTATAAGGGAATGGAGGGAGTATTTACAATTCCTACCTCTCTACATGTGTCCTTCTTAAGAAGTGTTTTCCCATCTATTAGTGTTAAGAAATTGTATTGACCAGGACCATGTATTAGAGATACCTAGCTCTATGTTTAGTCATACTTTCGTTTTCTCAGAGAACCATTCATGTATGAGGAATACATCATTCGATGTTTAGAAATTGTATGATGAACACTTGTCTACTTGGTAGCTGATTGTGTCCTTGGATCATTGGTTTGATAGGACTTAACTATGTACTTCGAGAGAGTTAGAGGGTTGGAATTCTTAGTAACATTTTCAAGTACGTTGTTTGGTTTGTAGAACTATACTCCTTGTTCCTTTGCACTGCATTTCAAAGCAAGATTCCATTTACTTCAACTATTGGAAAGAGTGTTTTTTTCATGACAAAATTAGACAAATCTTGGTGGGAATTCAATCTCGTGGGGTTCAAGTGGACATGACAATGGAGTCCTACATTTATCTTATTAATTTGTCTTTAGGATCACGTGAATCAAATATATATCCTTATCTAATGTCTCTCAACTGCTGAATTCTAATAGTAAGTATTCCAACGAATGATACACATGCTTAGGGGTACATTTGGTTGCATGGAGTTCCCACACAAACCATTGGGGACAAGTCCAAATGACTCAAAGCCTTGTTGTTTGATTGCATGCACAAGGCCTGGTGTGCTCACCTTGCAACAACACAAGTGGTGAAGTTACCCACTTGAGAATCATTCAAACATGGTACCCCCTCCTCTACTCTCATTGCATGTGATGAACCGATGATATATCATATTTAGAAATAAAGTACTATGACAATTATTTCAAATTGCATGGTAACAACACCATCCTTAAGCCTACTTAATACATAGCTTGTTTTATCTTTCTCTCACCCATGACCAGACAAACCTTTTGTAGTAACTTATTTTTAAGAAATATGTTCATGTAGAGAAATATATTGGCACCCATGTGTGAATGAATTATGTTTATCTTTCATCTTTCTATGTTACGGAATAAGGTAGAAATATGTAAGACGTGGCTAATAATTCACACTTTGCGCGAACCTGTTTTGTTCACTTCAGTTCAGATAAACCATTTCAAAGACACACACACATAGGCTCACACACACAAACACCAAGTTTCACAAGTCAAAAGGACACCAAGAGCAAACCACACCACAACACCAACCAGATGAACGGCGCCGGTTTCATTATTCACACTCGACCACACACGACACAATCACCACAAGCGCATCGACCACTTGCACCTTAGCAGTTGCAAGGGTTACACTAGCAGCTGGCGCCGCAGCTGCAGCCGCGGGCGGCCTCACCGGACTCGGCGGCGTCCTCACACTGCACCTTTGCAGGCCCGACGCCGAGGACGATGGCAGTGACCTGCATGGTGGCGCCACTCTTCTCCTCCAAGTCAGGGTACATCTTACTGCAACCGGCGAATCAAAATAATCAGCGCAAAACACGTGCCTGATTTTTTTTTCTTGGTTGGTGAGTCCCCCCTCCCGGCTCTCGCGTCGCCCCTCTTGGGCGACTCGGGAGCGGCCCCAAACCCTAGCCGCCGCCTCCTCTCCTCCCTCCTGCCCCCTCCCCGCCGCCACCTGAGGAGCCTGCCGGTTGTCGAGCGTCTTCCGGTGAAGGTGGCAGCGAGGATCTGCTGCCTCGCGCCGGCGTGAGGAGCTTTGGAAGCCAGGGCGGCGGCCCTGGGTGGAGATGGCGGCGTCGATTTCTCCGGTGGATGACGCGCGCAGGTGCTGGCCGTCCCTCCCGGCCGCGTGGGTGGCGTGAGGATGGCGATGTCTTGTTGCAGCGGTGGGCGGCTCTCTTCCTCCCAGCCCCTTCCTCCCTACGGTGGTCTCCTCTCGCCGATCTGGTGGCTGGTTCGTCAGATCTGGGCTTCGAGGATGGGGCAGTGGAGACTTGGAACGGGGGAAACCCCTCGTCGATTTCGCGTCGACCTCGACGCCGGCGGTGCTTCGGTGCCGCTCTCCCTCTTGAGGGCGGGTCGAGCTTCCAGATCCGTCCCCCTCCTCCTCCTCCCTTCCCCGGGCGAAAGCCTTGGCCTTTTGGCCGGACGGTGGAGGCGCTCTGGCGTCTCGGCCCTTCCTGGAGGCGTCGTTCAAGGGGTGGTTGGGGGTTGTGGACCTGGTGCGTGGTGGTGGCTGGCGGCGGCGGTGCTCGGTTCCCTTGGTTGCCGGCGTTGGTAGTGGCGTGTGGGTTCTTCCGCATCCTTCAGCGGCTCCTCGCTTTGTTTGCTGGTTGGTCGCCGGCCGGCAGTAAGCGTCCGCGTGTTCGACACGGTCTGGACGAAGGGGAGATAGTGGTCTCTCCTCCGGCAGTGGCCCGAGGCGGCGGGCGGTGGAGTCGATGGTTTCCTTCACGCGGTCTGGATCTTCATGTTCACGGCTTTTGCTGTCGCCGGGTGGCTTCGGCCCTGCCGTTCTAGCTGTGCAAGATCTCTGGTGGCTTGATCGCAGTATTTCTTGCTGCCTTTTTCTCTGTAGCTCTTGGTTGTAGTGATTTGGCATGTATTTTTCAGTTTTTGATCAAGTCTTTGCCTTTGTAATTCAGCACCATTGTATCCTAGCCGGTTGATGGCTTCATTAATTTGAAGTCGGGCCTTTGTGCCTTTTCTCTAAAAAAAAATCAATCGCAAGAAATTACTCGGTAGTAACTCACTCTAGTTTGCAAAAGAGACAGAAGTATTCATACCCGTAGTTGCAGTTTGAGCCGCAGCTGCAGCTTGATCCACAGCTGCAAGACATCCTTGGTTTTGCTGTAAGCTCTGCTGCTGAAGATGAAAGAGTTGGTTGGGATGGTGAGCACTGGGCGATGCATATGCTCGGCTTGTGCACCGCTATTTATAGGCGTGCTAGTGTGTTGGAAAGGGCGTTGTTGCGTGTATGTGCACGATGCATATGCCTAGAATAGGTCGTCACAAGCTATTTTTCATCGAATGGCGCTTTCTAAATTCAGTGTGTTAATTTCAAACTATATTGTACTGGGATATGGTTTCTTTCTTTTTTTGCGAGAGAAATTTTCAATCTATTTATCAATCATGGCAGTATAGAGAACAATAGAGGTAATAAAAATTACAACCAGGTCCATGAACCACCTAGCGATGACTACAAGTACTGTAGCGAGTCAAAGGCGCGTCACCGTCATCGCCCTCACCGGAGCCAGACAAATCTTGTTGTAGTAGACAGTCAGACAGTCGTCATGCTAAGCCCCCAAAGGACCAGCGCATCAGAGCAGCAACCATCGCCGATGAAGAGACTTGTACATCGGAAAGATCAAACATGTAACCGCATGAGCGAAGACGAACAAAAGCTGAATCCAAATAGATCCACCGAGGACCAACACCCACCGAATCCCGTGAGATCCGACGGAGACACACCTCCACACATCCTCCGATGACGCTATTCGCACCATTAGGGCAAGGATAGGACACGGAAGACATTATTCCTACTGTGGGACATCACCACCGCCATACAGCCCCAAATAAAACATTGAATCTAACAAAAATGAAAACGGGTGTTTTTTTAAGCTAAAACGCCCTCCGTCTCTTTATTCATTAGGCGCTAGCATGTCTGACTGCAAACACTCAGTCAGCCACCCAGGGATTGTATCATACACATGTATAAAAACACTCAAATTTAACGAATGCCTAGCTACACGGTGAGCCGCCATATTAGTCTGACGACCCGAGAACCGTAGCCTGAATCCCTGAAACCCAGTAGCCATCTCCTTCATCTCCAAAATGAGATGATAACATGTCGATCTCTGCGGTGCATCCCAGAGCCGTTGAATCTCCTGACAGTCCGTCTCCATCACTACATGCTGGACACCCATGTCTTGCGCCATGATGACCGCGTCCCTGCATGCAAGCAACTCAATGGATAACGGGTCCGTAACCCCGTCATACCTTGAGCCTCCAGCTCTAATGAAAGTGCCATGATGATCTCGAGCAATATAGCCCGCTCCTCCTCGCACGAGACCCATATCTGTTGCTCCATCCGTATTGATCTTAGTCCACCCCTCCTCTGGTGGCATCCACCTCGGTCTGGTCATGGTTGGGGTCTTCTTCCTGTCCGGGATCTCAAGTGCCTGCACAATCTCCTCAATAATCACCATAGATTTCAGAGGTTGATAAACCAAATCACCATGTGTGTAATTGTTTCTTGAGTGCCATACTGCCCACATTACAGAAATCATGATGGCCGCCTCCTCCTTCTTAAATAATCGCTGATCTAGGAGATCTCGAGACCATGATACTGGGTGTAGATGTGGTCTATCAATACCAAAGAAACGCTGTGCTGCGTCCCAAAATCGCATGGCATGCTCACACTCCATCAGCGAGTGAAACAGGTTCTCATTGTCATTGCCACACATCAGAAAGTTTGGTATTTGTTCGATATGCCTCCTTTGAAGCTCGCCATACGAGGGCAAAAGGTTTTTCAGCACACGCCACCAAAACACCCGTATCTTTGGAAGCACGTTAATCTTCCACAGCGCCTTCCAAATGGTTGAGTCACCCGTGGATGAGCCAACATTCAACTATGTCTGTACCTTCGATTGCATTGCATGTCTATATGCAGATCTGACCGTGAAAAGGCCAGATTTCTCTCTTGCCCATGCCCATACGTCTGCGCCTCCAACTCGCGGTCTCACCATGGCTAAGATAGCTTCGGCGTCAGGAAAAAAAAGCTATGAACAAGATTCGTATCCCACTGGTTCGTACCTGGGTCAAGCAAGTCTGAAACAAGATGGACTGAGTTCGGCTTTAGAGAACCCATCGGTTTCATTGATCCGGTGCCTTCTATCCACTGATCGTGCAATACCTCCATTGTCTCTCCATTACCAACTCGCCGTATGAGTCCCGTCTTCAACATATCTCTTCCTTGGATTATTGCTTTCCAAGTCTTAGAAGCACTCGCTGGGCAGCCCGCCGTCAAAAAACCCTCATTAGGGAAATACCGTGCTTTAAGCACTCTTGCACAGAGACTATTTGGGTTATCAAGCAGCCTCCAAGCTTGCTTAGCTAACAATGCATCATTAAAAATTTCCAAGTCTCGAAACCCCAAACCGCCTTGTGACTTCGCAATGCACATCTTATCCCAAGATTGCCAATGCACCTTTTCTGTCTAGTGATCCAGCCCACCAAAATTTTGACATGTTTGTCGTTACTTTCTTGCATAAACCTTTTGTGAGTTTGAAACAACTCATAGAGTAGGCCGGTAAAGCTTGAACCACTGACTTCAAAAGAACTTCTCTAGCTGCACATGACATCTTCCTTTCACACCATCCCTGCATTCTTGACCTTGCTCTTTCGTTAATGTGCTCAAAACTCTGCTCTGTTATTCTACCCGCAGCTGTCGGAAGACCAAGATACTTCTCTGACATTGCTTCTCTCTATATTTGCAATGCCGCTTTGACTCCCATCTTAATAGAGGCGCCACTGTTAGGGCTAAAAAAGACTGAACTTTTCTGCTTGTTTGCACACTTTCCGGAGCCAATGCTATACTGATACAAGATCTCATTCAATCTTATGGCGCTCCTAGAATCAGCTTTCATAAAAACTAAACAGTCATCAGCAAATAAAAGATGGGATATCCAAGGAGCAACATTGCTAACTCGGATCCCCCTATCTATCCACCCTCCATCATAGCTTTGCAACATACACGAGAGATCCTCTCCGCACAACAAAAAGAGATACGGTGAGATCAGGTCCCCCTGTCGAAAACCTCGAGACGGTGAAAAAACCGGCAACAGCTCCCCATTGACCTTCACCTGGAAGCTTACTGTTGTCACACATGACATGACAAGGGAGATCCAACGATCATGAAAACCAAGTTGTCGCATTATCCCTTCCAAATACTCCCATTCAACTCGATCATATGCTTTGATCATATCAATCTTAACTGCACACCAACCTTGCTTGCCTCTTTTCCTTCTCATCGAATGTATGCATTCATATGCCACTAGGACATTGTCGGTAATCAACCGTCCCGGGACAAAAGCGCTCTGTTCCTCTGCAATAATCTCATCAAGAATCTCCCTCAACCGGTTAGCGAGAACTTTAGAGCAGATTTTGTAGATAACATTGCACAATGAGATCGGCCTATATTGTGTAATATTTTGCGGGTTTTTTACCTTTGGGATAAGCACGATCACCATGCTGTTCACCGTTGCTGGCATTGGTCCTCCGTTCAAAAAACCTAGCACCGCCGCTGTAACATCTGGGCCGACCAACTCCCAATGGCGCTGGTAGAACCCAGCATGGAAACCATCACATCCGGGCGCCTTTGTCGGCCCCATAGCAAAGAGTGCAGCCTTCACTTCTTCCTCTTTGAACGGCCTCATCAGTCGTTCGTTCATCGGTTCCGTTATTTTATGTGGAACATGGTGAAGCACTGCCTCCACATCCGTATAATCTTGCGCCGTGTACAAGCTAGTGTAAAACTGCTGCACCTCGGCATGGATCTCCTCCTTCGTCTCACACAGCTAACCCTCCGCGTTTTGGAGGCTGCGGATCCGATTTATGCTCTTACGTGCTGCTGCCCGTGCTTGAAAAAAACCGGTATTACGATCACATGCCTTGAGCCAATCAGCCCGAGATCTCTGCCTCGCCAGTATCTCTTCCTTATGGAGAAGCTCCGATAGCTGACGCCCTAGATCCTTCTCCTTCTTGGTCGGTCCTCGAAACAGAGAGTTTGATCTCTCCTTTTCATATTCTCTCCGAACCTTCTTGATTTTCCTCTTTATATCTCCAATTTTTTTTGTTTTCCAATCCGTCAAATGTACTTGCATATCTGACAGGGCTTGTTCTATGCCTTGCAAACCCTGCATTCCTGCACCCTTGCACCAGCCATGTAGAACAGCGGCATCATACGATTCCTCCCGTTGCCAGGCCTCCTCGTACACAAATCTACGCTGATTTCTTCCCTCCGCCGATGGCACTCCATGCAACTTTACCACCAATATACAATGATCCGACTTTGGAGTCGGGACGTGTCTTACGAACGTAGCAGGGTACAATGACATCATAGCCGGGTTCATTAGGAATCTGTCAAGGCGAACCTTCACATTACAGTCACCATGTTGCATATTATCCCATGTAAAATGAACCCCTTGGAAACCTAGATCATTCATCTCACATTCATCCATACATTGCCGAAAACCCTCCATCTGCCACTCAGGGCGATCATGAGCTCCAAAGTATTCTGCATTGTCCAGAATTTCATTAAAATCACCCCCACAAAGCCATGGGGCGTCATTTTGAGCCTTCAACCATCTCATCAAGTCCCAACTTTGGACACGTTCACTTCGTCTTGCTTTTGCATAGAAACCCGTAAACCGCCACTTCTTATTATCACCAACTAGATTCGTAACCGAAACATCAATGTGCTGGTCTGAAAAAGTATTAAGAGTAACATCTACTTTATTTGACCAAAACAAAGCTAGTCCTCCACTGATGCCATCACTATTGACAGGATAGCAACCCTCAAAACCAAGCCGACTAGTAAGATCACTAACCCTTCTTCCCTCAATCTTTGTCTCTGATACAAATACTTGGGAGGGAGCTTCTCTCTTCACCAAATCGTGAAGTTCTCGAACTGTCTCCGGGTTCCCAAGCCCGCGACAGTTCCATGATATGCAATTCATTGCTGCCCGCGGGGCTGGATTCCAGCCGCCACTTGGAGCGTTGCTTCTTCTTCCTGTGCTTTCTTCTTCTTCGAATCCCTACTATCCTCCCTTGACCTAGACGATTCTTCCTCCTCATTCTATCTCTTTCTCATCACGGTTTCTATATCTTGTATTAGCATAGGTCCGGTTCCCCCGCCTCTTCCAGCCGTGTTGTTCATATCCACCCTACGATAGACGGATGCCCCTCGACCCGTCCTACGTTGTTCATATCCTCCTCTGATGTCTGCACCTCTCCCCCTTGCATTGAACTGGTACACCGTGTTCTTAACTCTTCCAGTGGTTGGCTTCTCCGGCGAGTTCACCTCCAATCCCGGCTCCACTTCTTCCTCTCCTTCTCCTGTCCTCTTCTATCCACCCATATCTCCGGCAGCCTCCTGGTTATAGGTTGGTGCTCTGCCCCAACTCTTATTCTTGGTAGCAACAAACCTGAGTGCCTCCCTGTATGGCGGTCTTCCATGCTCATCCCTCCACGCAGGTGTTGGACACATTAGTTCAGCATGTCCCCGCAACCCACACGAGAAACAGAAATAGGGCAAGTTCTCATATTGGATTTCAAAAAATTCCACTTCCTTTGTTCTAGCCTTCTCGAGTTGCACCCAGCGCATCAAAGGTTCATCTACTTTGATCCAAGCCCTGAACCTGAGGCAATCCCCAGATGAAAATCCTTTCTCATCCGCATCAAGTGCTACCACCTCTCCCACCATGCCTGCAATACGCTTTGGCCACGGCGGGCATAACAGATTAAAAGGGAGGTTGATCACGCGCTCCCAAATCTTGATCTTATCAAACTGAAGCTCTGATGGACGCGATCTGATGTTAAACCTCTCTAGAACCACACAATGCTTCCCCACCATCCGTGGACCTCCTTCAAAGATCCGATCACAGTCCCGCTTGATAGCGAAACTAGCTAGAAACACGTTCTCTCCTTTGGGACGGAAGCTCAGGCCCCTCGGGTTGCCCCACGCCGCCCGCAGGGCCTCCTCAATGGTGTTGACATGAAACGCCTTCCGAAATAGGACCTTCCCGATTAGTGAATAGGGTTCTTCGATCCTCTCTTCTTCCTCCTCATCAATCACAAGCTTCGTTTTCTCCTTCTCCGTCAGGTCCAAACGATCCATCATCTGCTCGACCGTCTCAGTCTCTCTCATCTTTAACCTCCTTCCTCCCGTTGCGCTCAACTCCGCCATCTGTTCGCCCAGCTTCCTCCCCAATCCCCTCCGCCCAGCGACCCCAAGGGTGGGAAAGGACGCAAAGGTCCCCCCGTAATCACCCCGAGCGGTCAAACTGCAGCGTACCGGCGATCGGAGAGCAGGAAAATCCGGCGATCTTCAAAACCCTAGCCCGCGCCTCCGAGATCGCCTCGTGCGCCGCCTCGCCACTCGAAACCCTAGGATACCACTCAAAATGCACAGTTGACTTTTCTTCCCTTTTGAATATATAGCACCAACACTAACATTAGTTGATTAATTAGTGAACGTACGATATCAAGACCTAATAAGACTGTGACACTGTTTTAAGTCATTTTATAGTTACTAACATCGGTCGTTGTACGCCTGCAAAGAAATGAGCCTTCTTTGTGTTGTGATCTCTTATGCTTGCCATAATTTATTTTGATTATTTTTACCTCAAAAGGAACCATGTTTTTTTTCTTTAAAAAGAGGGAATATTCCTCGGCCCTGTGCATCGAGTCATGCACACAACCTTTCTCAAAAGGAACCAATAACTTTCAGATGAAGAAATATTTATTTGGACTCATCATTCTTTTATAAGGAAAGTCCTTCCGTCTACTAATAATACATAACGATAGTACAAAGATTTTTAAGAGTAACTAAATTACAACTAGGTCCACGGAGCACCTGGCAAAGACTACAAACACAGAAACAAGCCGAAGGTATGCCATCATCATCGCCCCTCCCTCACCATAGACGGGAAAAATCTTGTCGTAATTGACAACTGGGAGTCATCTTGCTAAGAGGTCCAACATGCAAATACATCAGTGCAGCAACTGTCAGCGATGAAAAAAGCACATACCGAAGGACTGTACCTACAAATACAAAAACGACCACAAGCGCCGGCTGAATCCAAACGGACTTGAAAGAGACAAAGCTCACCAGATCCAAGCAGATTCGCTAGAGGTCAACGCTGACCAGGCCCAATCATATCATCCGGAAACACACATCAACACGTCCTCCGCCGGTGCTAGGCACATGAGGACTGGTGATTTCAATGAGTTTATTTGAAGACCTTTTAGACCAATTTTCATATTATCTATAGCTAAATGAGAAATGATTTGTGGCCCCACAAAGAACTTTTCTAGTTGGTGTCCTCATCAAGCTCATAGTTTTTTTACTTTCTAGGTATTTTGGTGAATCCAAGAATCACACTTAGTACAAGACAATCGTACTATGAATAGGGGTGCAAGAAAATACTTTGGTTTGAATTCCAATAACTGATCGTAATACAAAGTTATCCAAAATCCACTTCCAAGCCATTGTTGTATGGATTTCTCTAAGCCTCGGTACCTCCAAAGATTTTCTTCAGGTACTACCGAGCCACTTAGGTTCATTCATCCTAAGAGATAATCCAAACTCAACTGTTCAGAACCATCATTCTTTTTGTTTTGGAGCTGTCGATCCCTATATTCCACTTTGACAAAACGTCTTGTTTTGTTCGACATTCCAAGTATCACATTTCATCAACACTTCTGAATCACCCCAGTTTTCTTTTTTTTGGTCACAGTATACATTTGATAGATACGATTATTCGTCTTGAACTTTCGAGTAGTGACTTAGCTCTTCTCTGCAAATTTCTTAAGTCTTGCGATGATTCTTTTTTGCAGGACACTACTTTTCTCTGTTGATATCCTTACTCTTATGGACGTAGATGGTTGGGACATGAAGGGTTTGGAGTAAGTGGCAGATTTTCCCTTAGTTGAAAACCATCAATTCGTGGGGTCTTGGTTTGGAGCCAATGACTAGTACCTACTGTGATGCCCCGAATCCGATGCACCAGGTGTCTTCCAGTTATTCGCCATCGTTGCCATGTCATTTGTTCGCGTGTTGCATCTTGCCATGTCATCTTCTGCATGTTTTTCAAAACTTGCATCCGTCCGGATCCTCCCAGTTCTCTCCACTGCCCATTCTGAGCACAGACACACTCGCACGCGCCCGTCGCCCCTCTCAGACCTTGTTTTGTGAGCCGCTGAAAAATGTTCTCGGAATGGGACGAGATTTGCCGAGTGGCCTTGGTATATCACCGGTAGACCGCCCGTCAAATTTTGTTCCATTTGGAGGTTGTTTGATGCCCCAACGGTTAACCGAGTTAACCAAAACCCATCTCTCTTTACAGCCCAGCACCCCTTCACAACAGCCCACTAGCCCATCCAAACCCCCTCCATGCTCTTCGTCGTTGGATCACGATCATGTGGGTGAAAACCGCTCCTCATTTGGACTCTCCTAGCTCCCTCTACCTATAAATATGTGCAACCCCGTCAAAAACCGCAGTCTAAACCAAGATCCACTTGTCCTCCGCGTGTCGAGACGCGTCTGCGTCATGCCGGACATGTCTGCCGCCGCCATGTCACTCCAGCCAATCCGAAGCCGCCACGTCACCTCCGCCGCCGCTCCTGGCCAACCAGGCGCCGCCACCTCACCCCGCCGGCTCCCCTCCACCGCGCCTCTCCACCGCGGGCCCGCCGAGCCCGAGCCAGACCCTCCCCGGCCCGGCTCCCCGCGCCGCCGCCCGCTCCCTTTGCCGCCTAGGGCCGCGCCTCCCGCGCCCGCTCGCCGCCGCCTCCAGCGCCGCCGCGCCCTTCACCGAACCCCGCCGTCTCCGCCTCATCCTCCTACCGGCCGATGGCCTCGCCGGTTCCGGATCCCGCGCCACCGACCGCCCACGCCGCCCCGCGCCCTTGCTCCGCCACCGCACGACCGCCCCAACCTCGCCGCTGCGTCGCCTCGACTTCCGCATCCTCGCCGGAGAGCTCGCCGGAGCTCTCGCCGGTGCCGGATCCAGGGAGTGGGATGACATCCACCACTCCCCCGAACCAAATGCCCTCGTCCCCGTCCTGTACCGCGCCGTCCCAGATATCCTCGTCCCGTTTGACTTTTCGGAGGGTAAAATTCCACTGTCTCTGAGTTTTGAACATCATGTGCATATATTTGACCTCCCATAATTTCTTGCATGTTACTCCGTTTTGCATGTAAGATATATCAAAATGTTCATTGTGAGATGATCTTCATTTCATTCCAGTGTGGAATGCTTGTTTGAGTTCATTTGATGCCTAAATCATCGTTGCAAGAGTGCTATATGATGTTTACTGCTGTAATCTACTGATTCTTAACATCATTTGTGCATCTTGTGAGTGCCACAACTTTGTCCCTGTTGATACTATGATGATGATCTTGATATGCAAATGTGCTGCTCTTCATGCTCTAAATGTTGGTGTGCTTTGCATTCATGTTAGTATGCATATTGATATCTAAGTCTCTGTTGAAAAAGTGCATGTTGCTGTTAACTGCTGAAAATTGCTGTAACTTGCTGATTTGTCATTTTTGTTGCATTTTGTGTGTGCATCCTTTGAGCATGATGTCTACATGTTTTAAGAGCATATTTATTCCAGATTTACAAGGGTGAAAGCCATGTATTTTTCTATGCCCTGTAGTGAGTGAATCAAGCTTGTGAAGTGGGTCACATGCTGTTAACTTTCTGTCAATGCTGAAACTGCTACATCATGTTGCCATGTTTGCTTGATGCTACCAATTAATCCATGCATAATATCGAGATGCTTAGTTAAGATGTTTTGTTGTCTATGCTATGCTATATCATTCCGTACCACTTGATGCCCTATATATGTCCTGTAGAACATGTTTTCATTGCCATGAACATGCTTATGTAATGTTTCAGATTCCTGTTAACTTCATGATGCCTTGTTGTGAGCTTGTTATTGAGTGATTCATGCCTCTTCTGGAGATACTCCAATTACATGTTTTCAAGTATTCTATGATTACTTTGTTCACATGCCATGTTTGTTAATTTTGGAGATCATATGCCTTTATTCCATGCTTGCAAATATGCCATCATAATGTTATTGTTTTACACTTGCTGAAACTGTTTCAAGATTTAATCTTGTCTTGTTGGTTCCCACTAATCCATGAGCCTTATGTTTATGATGCCATGATGTTATCTTGTCTTTGTTATGTGTACTGTGATGCCATGCCCTTGGTTGCTATGTTTAATTGCTCTAGCTTGTCTCTTTCTTGCTCTCAAGTTGCCATCATATTAACTTTGCTCATGCATATGCTGCTGTGTTATAAAGTTGCATTTTGCATTGATCATATTGGTTTAATATTGATGCCTATGAACCTGAAACTTTAATGATATTTGAAGTATGTTATATGTACATGAAGTACATGTGAAGTTTGTGCTCAGAAGATTCCTGTAGCATGTTGTTTTGATATTTGCAAAGTGCCTACTTGCTGTTTTGGGCAGATTGTTGCTATAACTTGTTTGGAGTGTATGTGTTGCACCGTTGCTCCGTTTTGAGCATGTTCTATATGAAACTTGCTTGATTTTACATGTAGTTTCATATTATCATATTGCATCCATGTTTTGAGAGTGTTTGCTTGATGTTTGAATGCATTTTGCATCAATGCCATGTTTGACTTGCTTTGCTCATATCTTTAGGCCGTAGCTCCGAACTAAATGAACCTTATATGTAACTTGACTAGAATTTCATGTAGATCATCTTGGTGCATTTTAACTTGCTTTTTAACATCTTAACCAATTTCGAAATTTGCATATGAGGACTTATCGGATTTGTTATATGTTGTTTCTGGCCTCATTTAAACTTGTTTTGATGTGTTGTTCTTGTTTGCATCATCTCTTGCCATGAGTAGCCTCATCTAGCCTTTGTCATGCATCATTCTTGGTTGTGCATCATGTCATGTTGATGTGTTGTGTGTTTACCATGTTGTTTGCTTCTTTCCGGTTGTGCTTCTTCTCGATAGTTCCTATTTCGTTGCAGTCTGAGGATTCATTCGTCTACGCTTGGTTTGGCTTCATCTGTTCGTCTTCTTCATGGACTCGTTCTTCTTCCTTGCGGGATTTCAGGCAAGATGACCGTCACCCTGGATCTCACTACTATCATTGCTATGCTAGTTGCTTCATTCTATCGCTATGCTGTGGTACCTATCACTTGTTTATCAAGCCCCCCAAATTGCCATGTAGTCCTCTAACCTTTTTCACCTTTCCTAGCAAACCGTTGCTTGGCTATGTTACCGCTTTGCTCATCCCCTCTTATAGCGTTGTTAGTTGCAGGAGAAGTCGAAGATTGCTCCATGATGGATAGGATTATGTTGGGATATCACAATATCTCTTATTTAATTAATGCATCTATATACTTGGTAAAGGGCTGAAGGCTCGACCTTATGCCTGGTGTTTTGTTCCACTCTTGCCGCCTTAGTTTCTGTCATACGGGTGTTATGTTCCTTGATTTTGCGTTCCTTATGCGGCCGAGTGTATGGGAACCCCTTGACAGTTCGCTTTGAATAAAACTCCTCCAGCAAGGCCCAACATTGGTTTTACATTTCCCTAACAACCTATAACTTTCCCTTGGGGTTGCAAACCCAAGGGTCATCCTTATTTTAAACCCCCGGGCTAGTGCTCCTCTGAGTGTTGGTCCAAACTAGAGCCCTTTGCAGCGCCCCCTCGGGGAAACTCGAGGTCTGGTTTTAGTTGTACGGATTGCTCATCCGTTGTGCCTTGAGAATGAGATATGTGCAGCTCCTATCGGGATTTGTCGGCACAGTCAGGTGATCTTGCTGGTCTTGTTTTACCATTGTTGAAATGTCTTGTAACCGGGATTCCGAGACTGATCGGGGCTTCCCGGGAGAAGGAATATCCTTCATTGGTCCTGAGAGCTTATAATGGGCTAAGTTGGGACACTCCTGCAGGGTATAAACTTTCGAAAGCCATGCCCGCGGTTATGTGGCAAATGGGATTTTGTTAATGTCCGGTTGTAGATAACTTGACACGTGACTTAATTAAAACGCATCAACCGCGTGTGTAGCCGTGATGGTCTCTTCTCGGCGGAGTCCGGGAAGTGAACACGGTTTTGAGTTATGCATGAACGTAAGTAGTTTTAGGATCACTTCTTGATCGCTTCTAGCTACTCGACCGTTCCGTTTGCTTCTCTTCTCGCTCTTATTTGCATATGTTAGCCACCATATATGCTTAGTCGCTGCTGCAACCTCACCACTTATCCTTTCCATACACATTAAGCTTTGCTAGTCTTGATACCCATGGTAATGGGATTGCTAAGTCCTCGTGGCTCACAGATTACTACAACAACAGTTGCAGGTACAGGTTATGCGATGATCATGACGCAAGAGCGATGCTTGCTTGTTTTGGGAGTTCGTCTTCTGCTTCTTCTTCGGTCAGGGGATAGGTTCCAGGTCGGCAGCCTTGGCTAGCAGGGTGGATGTAGTTAGAGTTTCTTTTTGTGTTTCATCCATAGTCGGATGTTGCTCTTATGTATGGTGATGTCGTATTCTTGTGGCATTGTATGCCTCTTGTATGTATCCCCAACTATTATGTAATGGTATGATGTAATGATATCCACCTTGCAAAAGCGTCTCCAATATGCGCTTCTCTCTTTGGTGGGACCTTCGAGTTCCTTTAGGATAGGGTTGCATATTGGGCGTAACAAGTTGGTATCAGAGCCTCGACCGACCATAGGAGCCCCCTTGATTGTTCATAGTTGGCCGTTGTCGAGTCTAGAAGAAAACTATTTTCGGAGTCTAGTTATATCGGAGAGTAGGAATTCTGTTTGCTCCTCAGCCCCTTCGCCGCTCTGGTGAGGAATCTTGATGTAGCGTTTTGAATTACTCCTCTTCCCCTTCAAATTTTCTTTAGGATCACGCGGTTGGTTTTCCGAGCGTTGGTTCTCAGCTCTTTTTATCCAGTGCATTTCTCGTCAAGTTGACTCGAGCCTCTTCATCTTTGCCAAGTTCAATCCTCAGTTGTTTTTCCCCACCCGCCCACCCCTTTTCTTCTTGGAGCCGGAGTCCGTAATCGAGTATTCATCCTACTCGTGCAAAGCCTTTGCATTCTTTCAACCGGTGTTTTCTCTTCAAGCTATTCGTCGGTTCTCCCTTCCAAGTTGCCTTTGTTTTTCCCGCCCTCCCACCCTTTTTCTTCCCGGAGTCTGAGTCTCTTTC
>NC_041381.1:446652339-446672272 GCF_002162155.2 Triticum dicoccoides | reverse complement strand
TGAGTCTCTTTCGACCATCAATTTCATTCGTGCGGAGCCTCTTCAGTCTTTCGTCAATTATTTCAACCGGTGGATTCTTGTCTCGTTTGTCATTCTTCAACTCTTTTTCTTCTCCGGTGGACTCAATTCAAGTTTTTCGGGTTGATCATATTAAATGTTTTCCCCTTGCTCGTTCGCTTCTCGCCATTTAATCATTCCGGAGTTCGGAAGACATCTCAGGAGATTCGTTTGTGTTCCAATTAATTCGAGGTTGTCACCTCATTCAAATATTTCAATTGTTCCGGTGCATCATCTATCTCTTCAACAATCCTTTTCAACGGTGTTTTCTTTTAGTGGGCCCTAACCCACATGTTTATTCCCAGGATCTTACCCGACTCTTCTAATTATTTCGGAGCCATTCCTAATTCTTTTCGGGGTTTGACGTAAGATTGAATTTCATCAGTCAGATGCCTGGCCAAGATCGATTTCAAATCATTTCATTGTTGGCTCAACCTCTTCGCTTACCATTCTCCCGGAGTATCTAAACAATTTTGGTGGTGTTTCTCATCGTCATTTGAAGATAGAAGAAGAGTTTTCCTCTAAATCTTGCCCGTTCTCTCGAAGACTCACGGTTCTAGTTTCATGCTACCCTCTCGAATTATTCCATTTGTCAGATTTTGTTTTCTTACCCATCCGGAGTATGTCAGGAGTTGTTTTTCCATTTCTTTTTACCGGAGGCCATCATTCTAGAGATCGTTATCCAATTATCTCGACGTATCTGTTAAGTATTCTTTATCAGCTCGTTATCTCTTTGTTCTTTTTCATCTATATTCCCTCTAGCATATTTGTTCTTCTAATTCTTCCCGGTGATTCATTCTCTTTCATCAGTCGTTTTCTAATTCTTACGGTGGTTCCTTCAGATTCTTTTTCCTTTGGTATCATATCAATTCATTTGTTCTTTCCAATCTACCAGTGGTTCATGAAGACTTTCTCAAGTTTTGTGCTATATCCCCCTTAATCCTTTTCCAATAAGATTAAGTAGTATGCAAAAATCCATTGCTTGCAATCAATTTAATTTGATGAAGGGAAAACATACAATAAATCTTATTCTTATTTCCTCAAAGTGATTAATCCCTTCCTTCGGAGTTTGTTCATGATGAATAATTTCACGGTTCATAGTTCATCTATTCTTTTCCGCAGTTCAAATTTTTCCTTGGCCATTTCGTCGAAAACCCCATCTAAATCACCGCAAGGCTCATCTTATTCTTTCATCCTTCATTCTATCTCATCATCCTTTTGTCACCGGAGTTCTCCATGGTGGTTCATCTTGATTTAATTCATTCTTCAAGAGCTCATCAAGAATTTTGTTGGTGGAGTTCAAGTATCTTTTCTTCTTGCGTCCCGAAGTGCAAATAATTCTTCATTTTCTCCTGAAGTGGAGTTTTGCATTTCTTCGTTCTTCTCAGCTATTCACACACTTGCTTGTGGCAAAGTTTCACCTCAAGTTTTCAGATGTTTTTCCATAGGTCCACAACAAGCTGATTCTTTCGTTGTTGATTTTCTCAACAACTCAGTTTAATCCTTCCTTCTAAGTTCTTTGCATTCCATTCTTTCAATTCTTTCGGAGGCATTGTGTTGTTCATCTCGTCAAGTGTCATCCCATTGGGTGAAGTTTATGTCTCCATTCCTTCCATTTTCAGCCGGAGTGCTGCCCAAATTCTTTCACTCTTATTCCTTTTCTATCTTGTTCTAACCGGAGTGGTTTCAGAGTCGATCTTGTTTCCATGAGCTTTTGAATCTTGTCATATTCGCCGTTCATCTTTTCTACCTGAGTGCTCTCCACTTTGTTATCTTCTCTCTTACTTTCTTACTTCACCTCTTCCTCTTTCTGTTTCGTCTCATTACTAAGATCTCGGGACGAGATCTCTTGTTAGTGGAGGAGAGTTGTAACGCCCCGAATCTGATGCGCCAGGTGTCTTCCAATTATTCACCATCGTTGCCATGTCATTTCTTTGCGTGTTGCATCTTGCCATGTCATCATCTGCAGTTCATCTGCATGTTTTTCAAAACTTGCATCCGACCGGATCCTCCCAGTTCTCTCCGTTGTCCGCTCTGAGCACAGGCACACTCGCACGCGCCCGTCGCCCCTCTCAGACCTTGTTTGGTGAGCCACCGAAAAACATTCTCGGAATGGGCCGAGATTTGCCGAGTGGCATTGGTATATCACCGGTAGACCGCCCGTCAAATTTCGTTCTATTTGGAGGTCGTTCGATGCCCCAACGGTTAACCGAGTTAACCGAAACCCCCCTCTCTTTGCAGCCCAGCACCCCTTCACAACAGCCCACTAGCCCATCCAAACCCCCTCCATGCTCTCCGTCGTTGGATCACGATCGTGTGGGTGAAAACCGCTCCTCATTTGGACTCTCCTAGCTCCCTCTACCTATAAATATGTGCAACCCCGTCAAAAATCGTAGTCTAAACCTAGATCCACTCATCCTCCGCGAGTCAAATCGCATTTGTGTCGCGCCGGACATGTACGCCACCGCCGCCACGTTGCTCCAGCCAATCCGAAGCTGCCACGTCACCTCTGCCGCCGCTCCTGGCCAACCAGGCGCCGCCACCTCACCCCACCGGCTCCCCTCCATCCCGGGCCCGCCGAGCCCGAGCCAGGCCCTCCTCAGCCCGGCTCGCCGCACGCCATCCGCACCGTTCGCCGCTCAGGGTCGCGCCTCCAGCGCCCGCTCGCCGCCGCCTCCAACACCGCCGTGCCCTTCGCCGAACCCCACTGTCTCCGCCTCATCCTCCTGCCGGCCGGTGGCCTCGCCGGTTCCGGATCCTGCACCACCGACCACCCGCACCGTCCCACGCCCTTGCTCCGCCGTTGCACGACCGCCCCAACCTCGCCGCTGCGTCGCCTCGACTTCCGCGTCCTCGCCGGAGAGCTCGCCGGAGCTCTCGCCGGTGCCGGATCCAGGGAGTGGGATGACATCCACCACTCCCCCGATCCAAACGCCCTCGTCCCCGTCCTGTACCACGCCGTCCCGGATATCCTCGTCCCGTTGACTTTTCGGAGGGTAAAATTCCACGAAGTCCCTGAGTTTTGAACATCATGTGCATATGTTTGACCTGCCATAATTTCTTGCATATTAATCTGTTTTGCATGTATGATATATCAAAATGTTCATTGTGAGATGCTATTCACTTCATTCCATTGTGGCATGCTTGTTTGAGTTCATTTTGATGCCTAAATCATCGTTGCAAGAGTGCTATATGATGTTTACTGCTGTAATCTGCTGATTCTTAACATCATTTGTGCATCTTGTGAGTGCCACAACTTTGTCCCTGTTGATGCTATGATGATGATCTTGATATGCACATGTGATGCTATTCATGCTCTAAATGTTGGTGTGCTTTGCATTCATGTTAGGGTGCATATTGATATCTAAGTCTCTGTTGCAAAAGTGCATTTTGCTGTTAACTGCTGAAAACTATTGTAACTTGCTGATTTGTCATTTTTGTTGCATTTTATGTGTGCGTCCTTTGAGCATGATGTCTACAGGTTTTAGGAGCATATTTATGCTAGATTTACTAGGGTGCAATCCATGTATTTTTCTATGCCCTGTAGTGAGTGAATCAAGCTTGTGAAGTGGGCCACTTGCTGTTAACTTTGTCAATGCTAAAACTGCTATATCATGTTGCCATGTTTGCTTGATGCTACCAATTAATACATGCATAATCTGGAGATGCTTAGTTCACATGTTTTGTTGTCTATGCTATGTTGTATCATTCCATGCATCTTTATGCCTTATATATGTCCTATAGCATATGTTTTCATTGCCATGAACATGCTTATATAATATTCCAGATTCTTGTTAACTTCATGATGCCTTGTTGTGAACTTCTAATTGAGTGATCCATGCCTCTTATGGAGATGCTCCAATTATATGTTTTGAAGTATTCTAAGAGTACTTTGTTAACATGCCATGTTTGTTAATTTTGGAGATCATATGCCTCTGTTCCGTGCTTGCAAACTTCCATCACAATGTTGCTATTTTACACTTGCTGAAACTGTTTCAAGATTCAATCTTGTCTTGTTGGTTCCCACTAATCTGTGAGCCTTTTGTTTATGATGCCATGATGTTATTTTCTCTTTGTTATGTGTATTTTGATGCCATGCCCTTGGTTGCTATGTTTACTTGCTGTAGCTTTTCTCTTTCTTGCTCTCAAGTTGCCATCATATTAACTCTGCTCATGCATATGCTGATGTGTTATAAAGTTGCATTTTGCATTGATCATATTGGTTTAATCTTGATGCCTATGCACCTGAACCTTTAATGATATTTGAAGCATGTTATCTATACATGAAGTACATGTCAAGTTTGTGCTCATAATATTACTGTAGCATGTTGTTTTGATGTTTGCAAAGTGCCTACTTGCTGTTTTGGCCAGATTGTTATAACTTATTTGGAGTGTATGTGTTGCACCGTTTTCCGTTTTGAGCATGTTCTATATGAAACTTGATTGATTTTGCATGTAGTTTCATATTATCATGTTGCATCCATGTTTTGAGAGTGTTTTCTTGATGTTTGAATGCATTTTGCATCAATGCCATGTTTGACTTGCTTTGCTCATATCTTTAGGCCGTAGCTCCGAACTAAATGAACCTTATATGTAACTTGACTAGAATTTCGTGTACATCATCTTGGTGCATTTTAACTTGCTATTTAACAACTTGAACATAAGGTATATTCATATCTGGACCAATTTCGAAATTTGCATATGAGGACTTACCTGGATTTGTTATATCACTACAAAAAAAAGACACATCTGTGACATTTTGGGCCGAACATTTTTTTCTGTCATACATATGACACTTCTATGACGATAATTGTGAGAAAACCCGGTATCATCATAAATGTGGTGGGCTCCTATTTCTATGACAAAAAATCATGACAGAAAATGGGCTTTTCGTCCTGGGCGGGCCGGACACGCAGCTGCATGACATTCTTTGGGCCGTCCATGACGGAAAAAACCGTGGTAGAAGCGAGGGGGAGGAAAATTTCAGGGAGTTGCCGGTTACGGTAGGAGGTCAGGGGCCGAGCGATGCGTGTTTCTCTCGTACACGTACGTGTGTGTGTGCGAGGCATTGGCTCTAACTGAACCCAGGCGAGGTATTAGGCTCTAACTGAACCCGAGCGATTGCACTATAGGCTACGCATTACTGAACCCGAGCGATCGATCGATGGCTGTTAACTGAACCCGATGGAGCGATTCCTTTGCTACTGCTGCTAACTGAAGCCGATCGATTGGATGAACAATGAGAGTTGCGGGGGGAGGGGATTTGGATGAACAGTGAGCGGTGGCGTTGCCTCTGGATGAACAGGACCCCGTGGTGTGGAGGGATGGATGAACAGTAGATGACGGAGGGGTGGTTGAACAGGACTCCGTGGTGTGGAGGGTTGGATGAACAGTAGATGGTGGAGGGCTGGATGAACAGTAGACGGTGAAGGGGTGGTTGAACAGTAGCCGGTGGAGTAGCACGCGGTGGAGGCTGGATGAACAGGAGCCCGTGGAGGCTGGAGGAGTCGGCGGTAGCCCGTGGAGGGTGGAGGAGGTCGATGATGGAGATGAACAATATCCCGTGGAATCCCGTTTTGCGGTGCGCCACACCCCTCCCGATGAACAGGACCCCTGTTTCGACCGTAGCGCTCCAACACAAGTCCGTTTTGTCCGTTTTGAGGTACGCCACACCCCTCCCGATCAACAAGACCCCCGTTTCTATCGTAGGAGGTCCGTTTCGTCCGTTTTGCGGTATGCCACACCCCTCCTAATCAACAGGACCCCTGTTTCGACCGTAGGAGGTCCGTTTCCTCCGTTTTGCGGTACGCAACACCCCTCCCGATCAACAGGACCCCGTTCCGAACGTAGGAGGTCCATTTCCTCCGTTGTGCGGTACGCCAGGCCTCGTTTCCATCGCCTGTTCCGTCCAAGCCCTCCCTATGAACACGACCACGCATTCCGTTTCGACCTAGCCGGTTGGCTCCCCATGAATACAACGACGACCCTGTTTCTCCGTTCCGACCCAGCCATGTACGTATGCGCGAGTAGGCGTTTGAGACCCTGCCCGTATGTACGTACGTGGCCGTATTTTCTTTATTGCACCCTCGCCGCTGTACGTACGTGTACATGCTACGTGCGTGCCTCTACTACGACATGTGCGCGCCTCTACAACGACCAGTATGTACGTACACGTTCGCGACCAGAATGACAACCCTACGTATGCTTCGACTAGGTGGGTCCCGACTGTCACACACTTCCTTGCCTGCGAAGATGTAGCTGGTGGGTCCCAGCAGTCAGGGGGGCGAATCGTTTTTTTGCCCGGACGTACTTCCTTGCGTGCGAAGATGTAGCTGGTGGGTCCCAACAATCAGGGGGAAACATTTTTTTCACGAAATATGATGGCCCGTCCGGTGGGTCCCCGCTGTCAGGTGGAGGAATAATTATTTTGCACGTAATAAGGAGGCACTTCCTTGCTGCGGCCGTGGACCCAGCTGTCAGCCTCTCCACGTACAATCCACGTCCGATGGAAGCCATTCCTTGACCACGTTGACCATGCCACGCCGAGAGCACCAGGGCGGTGGACGACAGCGAGGCCTAGGAAGGGGACGCCGCGGAGCCGGGGAAGATGCGAGAGTGGATGCCCACGCGTAGAGGAGTACGAGGGTTCGCTGGTTCACTGCGGTGTGAGGCTGCCGTCGCCGCAGAATAACAGGGGGTGTGGGTGAGTAGAGGGATGGCCAGGCCAGCGGTAGGAGTAGTAGGGGGCGGTGAGGCCTCCGCCGCATCGCAGTCGGCCACGGGAGGCAGGAGCACGAGGCACGACCGGCGCTGGTTTGGGCGGTTGGAGCAAGAAGACCAGAGGTTGAAGAAGCACTACAGCCGTTGGATGGACATCGTACGGTCACTGGAGCTAGAATCGTGCATATTGACTAAGTTGACAAAGCCCTCCATCCCCGTCAACTTAGTAGGCCCACAATTCAGCCTACCACTATACTAGGTCCCAGCTAACATGGGGAGTATTCATTTTTTGTGTGTGTAATAAGGAGGCACTTCCTTGCGTGCAAAGATATAGCTGGTGGGTCCGAGCTATCAGCGGCGGTAACATTTTTTTCGCGAAATACAGAGGCCCTTTCGGTGGGTCCCTGATGTCAGGTGGACGAATCATTATTTTGCGTGTAATAAGGAGGCATTTCCTTGCATGCGGCCGTGGACCCAGCTGTCGGTCTCTCCATGTACAGTCCACTTCAGATGCATGTCGGTCGTTGACCACGTTGACCAGGCCGCGCCGAGAGCTCTAGGGCAGTGGACGACGGCGAGGCCTAGGAAGGGAACGACACGGAGGCAGGGAAGACTCGACAATTGTTTCCCACACGGAGGGGAGTACGACTGTACGGGGGTTTACGTCTGCCGTCGCCGGAGAATAACAGAAGGTGTGGGTGAGTAGAGGGATGGCTAGGCCAGTGGTGGGAGTATGGTGGGGCGGTGAGGCCTGCGCGGCAGCACAGCCGGCCGCGGGGAGGAGGGAGCAGGCAGTCCCGCCGGCGCTTGTTTGAGCGGCTGGAGCAGGAAGAGCAGAGATTGAAGAAGCACGACGGCCGTTGGATGGACATCCAACAGTCACTGCTTGTGCGTCAACCTTTTTTTTAGGAAAGCCTCAAATATGTGGAAAACAGCATACAACCCATCTGCCATTATTTCTAATAATTTACAGCCCATTTGCTAATTCTTAAGGTTTTTTGGATCCCATCTTGTTTTTGTTAGCATTACAGCCCATATTGTGGCCACGGTTAAAAAATTATACGAAATTTTGCATATTTCGGTGCGGTCCGAACTGTTTTTAATCCCGAAATTTCGACTCACATTCAAACTGATTTTAAAAATAAATGTATATGAATATAAAATCCAACAAATTCTCTATGCATAAAAATTAATGTAATTTAAAATCTCGAAATGAAAAAAAGATATTTGAAACTAATTGACGGTTTGATGTGTTTTAAAAATGTACAACCCATTTCCCATTACTCATAGGCCATTTTCTCGGCCAGCCGAATGAAGCTCTCCTCGCCTTGAAAAATTTGCAGCCCAATAGGCCTGACAAAGAGACTTACTTGGCAAATCACAAAAAAACTGGGTTGTGGCCTTGGACCCAGCTGTCAGCCTCTCCACGTACAGTACTCTTCCGATGGAAGTCGGTCGTTGACCACATTGACCATGCCGCGCCGGGAGCACCAAGGCGGTGGACGATGTCGAGGCTTAGGAAGGGGACAACACGGAGCCGGGGAAGACGCGGCAGTGGATGCCCACGCGGAGAGGAGTACGAGGGTTCACTGGTTCGACTGCGGCGTGAGGCTGCTGTCGCCGCAAAATAACAAGGGGTGTGGGTGAGTAGAGGGATACCCTGGGCCAGCGGTGGGAGTAGTAGGGGGCGGTGAGGCCTCCGCGCCATCACAGCCGGCCATGAGAGGCAGGAGCACGCGGCACGACCGGCGCTGCTTTGGGCGGCTGGAGCAAGAAGACCAGAGGTTGAAGAAGCACTATGACCGTTGGATAGACATCGTATGGTCACTCGAGCTAGAATTGTTCATATTGACTAAGTTGACAAAGCCCTCCGTCCTCGTCAACTTAGTAGGCCCACAAGTCAGCCACCCACTATGGTGGGTCCCAGCTAGCAGGGGGTATTCATTTTTTGGTGCGTAATACGAAGGCACTTCCTTGCGTGCGAAGATATAGCTAGTGGGTCCGACCTGTCAGCGGGGGAAACGTTTTTTGGCGAAACACAGAAGCCCTTACAGTGCACGTATAGTGCGTAATAAGGCGGATCTTTCCTTGCGTGCGACCATGGACCTCGTGGGTCCCAGCCGTCAGGCTCTCCACGTACAGTCCTCTTCCAATGACTCTCGTATGTTGACCACGCCGTGCCAAGCGCACCGAGGCGGTGGACGACGGCAAGGCCCCAGACTGGAACGGCCCGGAGATGGGGAAGACGCGGCAGTGGAGTCGCATACGGAGAGGAGTGGGAAACTTGACTGGTTCGGGTGCGGGGTGGCCCTACACTCGGCAGAGAATAATAGGAGGTGCGGAGTGGAGGGATGGCCTGGCCGTCGGCGGGGTAGGCGTTTCGCTAAGGAGCGCAAAACAACGCCGCTGGACACCGAAGGCTGGAGCAGGCGGTTCCGGCAGCGCTGGGGGAAGAAGACGAGAGATTGAAGAAGAATGCCGGCCATTGGATGTAAATCCAACGCCTTCTTAGGCTTCGACCTACTGGCCCACATGTCAGCCAGTCCATTTGTTTTTTTAGTCCATTTGGTGGGCTGGGTGAAACAATGATGTAGCATCTATGCAACCCGTTTAAATCCCATTTGCATTTTTCTCGAAATCCGCGGACTTGCTGGGCTGGGTGAAAATATCATGTTGGGCTAGATGGAGAAATGTTATAAAAACATAAACACATGATTGCACGTTAGTAAAATCTTTGCAAGCTTATGTACGCAATCACTAGGAGTTAACTTGGCAAGTTATATATAAACAATTATTATTATTATTTTGTAAGAACTTTCAACTTACAAAATAAAATATCATTTTAATTTGATGAGTTAATAGTACGTGGGGTGTTATTATTTTTTAGGCTAGACGTGGGACAGTTGAGTTGGTTCTAGGGGAAAGTACTGGGAGAAAACTCAGTTTACATCGAAAAAGAAAGTGGGAGAAAATTCAGAGACCTAATGGGTCCACTTGAGGAGAGGAATATGTTGGGAGGAAGGAGATTCAAAGCACGGCAGCCGAGTGAACTAGTTTTTTTTACGGACAAGTGAACTAGTTTACATACATAAGCAAATAGCCACTAAAAAAAGCAATCAGGTTAATCGGTTCTTAAAAGAAATATTTTGGACAAAACAGATAATTACGACACATAGGCTAATGCATGAAACACTCAGATGATAAAGGTGCTTATAAACAGATAAAGTACAACATCTAGACCTTCCTGGCACGCTTGATCATGACGCTGCGGCTGTCCGTGTACTCGTCGGTTACGGGAAGCAGACACGCCCTCATGTCCAAGATCTGCCTGTACATGTCGTAGCATGCGTATGCGTCCTTGGCCGCGTAGGTTATGTAGGCTAGATTCAGAGGTACCTCCCACATGTTCAGGTCGTCTTCTTTCATGTTGGCATATCAAGGGTCGATGATGGTCTCAGCGAGGTCAACCACGGAGTCCTTCTCCTGCCCATCATTGATGATCTTGTATTGCTTCTGGATGTCGACAAGCTTGTTGCACCAGATGGCCGAATCGTCACATACTTCCTTCTCTCCACCGTAGCGAAGGTGCAGTCGGCGCTGTCGATGAAACGGGCGAATGCTCCAGAACCTGGTGCAGCCATAGGACTGAGGCGAGGCAAAGCTTCACCGAGTCCATATTGTTGGTGTACATCACATTGAACTTGGTGCAACCATAGGACTGAACAACAAACTAACTCCTTGCTGAAGTCCATATCCAGGAGGCTCACCCCTCGGATCGCCATTGGAGTCTCTTCGAGTGAACGAGTGTGTAGGCGGCGGCAGCAGTTCGTTTTTTAGCTCTTGGGGAACTGGATTTAACAGTAAGCTGAGTGTGTATAGGTGACAACAGTTACTACCCCTCCCTCGTCCGCTACATGCCCGGCAGAAGATGCACCCTCGGTGCATTCAAACGCCTCCATTAAGAAACCTACTCCGGCCACACGTCGGTTCACGAGCGAGTCTGTATCGGTACTGTAATAACAGGAGTTAGTGGTCACTTTACTTAAATTTAATTAGCGTTAATAGAAATTTATACTTAAAACAAGCAATGCATTGGCTCGTTCTATCAGTGCCACGGGATCAACATGCACAACAATTAGAATTATTATTCTCAGGACGCACACGATCAACACATTTGTCGCACTTTCACAAAGATAATACTACCAAGTTTGAACTGTTTGTTATGGTTGCTGTCCTCTGCATCATCATGCCGTGTTTCCCAGCTTGCAAGATTCAAAACCAACAAATAAGATCCAAATAATAAGTACAACAAAGATGCCTACACATCTCATTGATTCCCAGCTTGCAAGATTCAGAACCAACAAATAAGATCCAAATAATAAGTACAATAAAGATGCCTACACATCTCATTGATTCCCAGCTTGCAAGATTCAGAACCAACGAATAAGATTCAAATAATAAGTAC
Source organism: Triticum dicoccoides (assembly GCF_002162155.2). Lineage (NCBI taxonomy): Eukaryota > Viridiplantae > Streptophyta > Magnoliopsida > Poales > Poaceae > Triticum > Triticum dicoccoides. The sequence goes on along the minus strand of NC_041381.1, from coordinate 446,661,030 downwards.
AACAAAGATGCCTACACATCTCATTGATTCCCAGCTTGCAAGATTCAGAACCAACCCATTAGAGCCTTTTGATAAAGTGAATATCAGGATTAAATCTATCTTGGCTAGCCATGTCATACAATCGAAGAACTTGGCGAATGCTCTTGACCATCACAACATCTGTAGTTGAGTATTCCCTTTTGCACAGCATGTTTGCACAGCACAAACAAGGAGACATGAGAGCATGATTTCACTTTAATAGCGGCCTCCTTGAACTCAACCTCCAGCTCCACTAGGATGAGGTCTGCCTGGAGTTCCATGATTCAATTCATGCGCCTTTTTCTGCGATTCACCTGAAATGAAGCAAAGATTGCATCATTCAGCTAGCAAGAAGTACTTGCTCTTGTGAGCTGGCAGGTTCTTCTTTAGTAGTTGCACTAAAATTGAGGAACATTAAGGTTGGCTGTCCGGCTCATGTAAGGTGCAACTATAATTTTCTTATCCCTTTGTGCAGTTCCACTAAAATAAAGTGCCATTATGGTGATAGTGACAGCTCCATCTTGCAAAGGCTAATAAAATGTTGCACGAGATTACCAGCAGAACTTGACGGAGATTTTGGAAACTCCAATCACCATTTTGTGCAGTTCCACCAAAATTGAGAGATGTTGCCCACGTGACATTTTAGTTGAACTGCACAAGACACTCATTCCAAAAAAAAGTGTTTTGTGCAGTTCACCAAAAGGTCACAATAGCAACAAGGTGAAATGGATATCCCTATCTGCACAAAATGATAGAAACTAAACAGTTGCTGGTCAATAAGAGTATACGAAACATATACAAAATGAAAATAAGCATCTTAATTATGTTCATGGCAATCACGCAAGGACAGTAGAAATTTTAAAACGTCAGCAATGCTTCATGTTACCAGAAGCATTACGATCAACAATGAGATTCCTCAGATATGGGATTACTTTAATGGTGGCATTGCTTGTTTACCAGACACAGTAAATCAACATCTGCTAAAGAGTTGGTTTAAGGGCATGGGACCATGGGGACACCAGGACACTCAGCAGCGTAAAGGAGCAACTTACTTATCATACTGGGGAAAACAACAGGAGTGCCATTTGTAACACAGTTTAATTGCATCTTATCACTAGAGGCATTAGATTAACAATAACACTAGTTAGACATGTCCCTAAGGTAACAGTATGATCGCTTCATTTTACATGCGCCCTTACATTAACAACAGCAAAAGGTTGGTATAAGGACATGCGACAGTGGAAGCATTAGCACAATGTACCTACAAGGAGGCATAAAGTGGTGATGCCGAGCTTGTTCACGCTATGTGAGGGTAGCAAACCTAATCCTGGAGACCTTTTACTATGTGAGGGCATCAAATCTAATCCTGGAGACCTTTTACTATGTGAGGGCAGCAAATCTAATCCTGAGACCTTTTACTATGTGAGGGCAGCAAATCTAATCCTGAGACCTTTTACTATGTGAGGGCAGCAAATCTAATCCTGAGACCTTTTACTATGTGAGGGCAGCAAATCTAATCCTGAGACCTTTTACTATGTGAGGGCCACAAATCTAATCCTGAGACCTTTTACTATGTGAGGGCAGCAAATCTAATCCTGGAGACCTTTTACTATGTGATGGCAGCAAATCTAATCCTGGACATACTCTGTTGACTTGTCCACCAGCCACCACTTTCTATCCTTTTTTCAACCAATAATAGATCTGTTCCTTATCCAGTTTGTACTGCGTTTTCCCATTATTTCCCTTTTCAACCAAGAGACTGGTTGGGTATCCGGTCTCTACTACTTTCACCATATTATTTCCTCTTTGAATCAAGTCCTAGATTCATGCTACAACTTTCCCCCTTTCTTCGTTGTTTGAACAAAGCCCTAGATTCGAATGCATGAAGTAGCTGTACCTCTAATAATACTAAAAATTTAGGTGACTTTGGAAGAGCTGATGGGAGTAGAAAAAGATGCACATGCAGACACGTGGGGAGCTGGGGCAGTAGAGCAAGGCCGCTTTCGAAGAACTTATACCTGAGGGTCGCCGGGATGTCGGCGGCGGCAGGTCGGATCTGCGGACAATACGGCAGTGAGGAAGAAGGGTCGGAGGACCTCCCGAGCCGGCGCTGTGTCAGAGAGAACGACACGGGCAGAGGATCGGGCCCCTCCGGCAGCTGTGGGTTTCCTCCCTTGGCGGTGATGACCGCGTGAACGATGCACCTTTTAGTCCTCTACACACACCGGCTGAAGGGACCCAGCCGGATCTGTGACCAGCGGTGAGCAGAGAGAAAATGTTGCTACCGTTGTCTTGTTTATATCTGGAGAGGATGAGAGAATGAAGAGAGCAACCCTAGTAAAGCAAGCGCTCAGGCCCCTGCGTCCATATATAGTGGAGTGATTATATTTTTTCTCTCCACAACAAGCGTTTCAATTTGTGTACGTGGCATTAAAGAAAAGAAACTCTCTATTTAAGGTGACTACTCTACGACTCCTACTTACTACTACAGTATTGTTCACTTGTGCTCCCCGTCCCTCCATTCATTGAACAACCCCACGGGTGAATAAACATACAGTAAGTACTGTATTTATATAGAACGAACAAGCTCGAACTATTTTCGCGTAGTTAAAAGTTGAGGGCGGGGCTTTTCCCGGGCAGTACGCGCGACAGTTTTCGGGTAGGCGGATTGACAGAGAGGCGAGGAGGGTGAGCGAGTGGGGCTGTGCAATTTGACGGCGTGTTACTACTGGAAAGACTTGTGATATGACCACTCACTATAGTCATGAATTATTGGCGCTCTGACCGGGGTGATGCCCCCCTTCCATTCCGCGCTCTAATCTGGTGCATGACACGTCGACCCGGATGCTGGCTCTCCCACATGTCGGAGTAGTAAGAAGGAGCACAGCATGATGCGGTATATACTAGTACTATACTACTCCCTTCATTCCTAAATATAAGTCTTTGCAGAGATTTCACTATGGACCACGTACGGAAAAAAATGAGTGAATCTACACATAAAATGCATCTATATACATCCGTATGTGGTCCACAGTGAAATATCTACAAAGACTTATATTTAGGAATGGAGGGAGTACTACTCAGGTCGGAGGAGTGCGAAACACGGCAGCCCAGTGAACCAGCCGTGTGAACCACGGTAGCCCAGTGAACCAGCAGTAGAAAACAATGTGGTGATATGGCCATAAAAAACAATGTGCTACGGTCCACACAGTAGCATGTACAGTAACACTCCTATTTCTTTGGATCCCTGAGTTAGAGCTAGTTTGGGTTGAAATAGCCTCAAATTATCGAAACAAGAGGGGTTAATTTGAGCTAGTTTGCTCTAACCCAGCTAAAAAAACTAGCCCGGTGGAGAGGTTCTAATTGGGTTAGTTATCCTCGGGCCCACTAAAAGAGAAATAAAAAAATCTCACCTACCCGTACCAGATCGCTCCCCTAAAAAAATCTCACCTGCCCGCACCAGATCGCTCCCCCCTCGCACGACTCCTCTCTGTTCCCCATAGGTCCGCCCGCCCAAGCGCCGCTCGCCCTCTCTCTCCTCCGGCCGCCCTCTCCTTCCGGCCTCCGCCGCCCTACTCCGGCCGCGCTCTCCCTCCGACCTTCGAAGGTCGCCCCGCTCCCCCTTCACCAGTCGTTTTTCTCCTTCTGTCATGCACGGCGGTGGCGCATCTACCAGGGAGGTCGCGAGAGGGGTGAGTTTGTTTGTTCCTTCTCTGTCTCATGGCCATATCATTGATCTTGCTTGCTCTAGCGCTAATTCTGATTTGGAAAAGTAGATCCTGATCAAACTTGCTATAGATTTGCGGTGCACGCATGGAATTGTTTGATGCTGCTTGAGGAGGTAATAAATCTTTCTAGAGGCCCAAAGATTAAGGTCACCTTTCTAGGTATTTCAATTTCAGGCTTGCATTATTTATAGAGGCCCAAAGATTCAGTTCACCTTTCTAGGTATTTCAATTTCAGGCTTGCATTGCTTCTAGAGGCCCAAAGATTCAGTTTAGCTTTCTAGGTATTTGAGTTTCAGGCTTGCATTATTTCTAGAGGCGCAAAGATTCAGTTCATCTTTCTAGGTATTTCAGTTTCAGGCTTGCATTATTTCTAGAGGCCCAAAGATTCAGTTCACCTTTCTAGGTATTTCAATTTTAGGCTTGCATTATTTCTAGAGGCCCAAATATTTAGTTCACCTTTCTAGGTATTTAAGTTACAGGCTTGCATTATTTCTAGAGGCCCAAAGATTCAGTTCACCTTTCTAGGTATTTCAGTTACAGGCTTGCATTATTTCTAGAGGCCCAAAGATTAAGTTCCCACCTCAACGACCGACGCCGTTGAGGTGGAAATGGAGGTGACAAGCAGCAAGGATCCCGGCAACGTCGACATGCAGGAGCTGATCTTCTTGACAGTTCCGCCCAAGCTGCTAGCCGGGGCTAAGCTTGTGTCCCTCCACATTCAGATTGACAAGCTCACGTCCTAAATGTTTCGACAGTGCCTTCTGTTTATCTTAGTAATATGCTAATATAGGGATTACCTTGGTCTACTTTAGCTTAAGAAATGGTGGGTTTTGGTGGCGATGCAGCAATTACTTCGACATCAGATCAGTAATTTCCAACAGTCGAACGGATATTTTGTGTCTGTTGGATATAAAGTTCCTTTGGGTAAGAAGTACTACTTGTCATCAAAATGGATAAAAGGAGATGTATGTAGACGTATTTTAGTTCTAGATACGTCCCTTTTTATCCATTTTGATGACAAGCACTCCCTCCGTTCCACAATACATGCCTTCCATTTGTCAAAATATAGATGTATCTAGACATGTTTTAGTATATAGGTACATCCATGATAGAGCCAATCGGATGGTTGAGAACACTACAATCCGTAGCTACAGATGCGTGTGTAACTCCCAGATGCAGAGGCCGGGGGTCATCATCCTCCTTTTCAAGAAAAAAAAGACGCGTGTGTGAGAGGACGAGTGCATGCGTGCACCTCTTCTCTTCCTGTATAATGTACTACTAAACTCAGAGTACAAGTTTTTGTGGGTGGCACGATGGTGCGTGTGAGAAGTCCCAAGAGATAGGTTTAATGCGTCTGAAGAAAGGACTAGCCTAGAGCTCGCCACGCGGGTATTCCTGTCGAACGCCCCATTAACCGTAAGATATGTATACGATGGTGCCAGTTATTGCACGTACACAACAGTACTCCATCCTTTCCGGTTTATGGTGAGTGGTGGAATATTTTTTGTAGTTTGCAAAAGCACCTAATTAATGCTCTTGTTTTTCTCAAAAACTTATGTTTATCAATGCAATAATTGCAATGCATGCATGCATAAAGTACATGCATTGGTCAATTTTCTCTTAATACTTGCATGCAATGATTTAATGAACCTTGGAATCTGAACATGTGTTGTGGAACAACCAAATTGAGCCTTATAAAATGGAAAAACTAAAATTTTGAGACAAGCCCTATAAAACCAGAAAGGGAGGGAGTAGAAAAAGAAGTACTCCATCCGGGAATAGTGCAGCACTTCGAAACTAGAACCGTCAATAAATTTTGAGCTTGCGTCTCGTCACATTCCAAATTACTCCATGCTATATTGAATTGCAGACCTGTTCACACCGATCACAACCTAAACGGTTTCCCACTTAGGAGCGTATTAGTACCACGCTATATTGAATTCCAAACCTGTTCACACCAATCACAACCTAAACGGTTTCCCACTTAGGAGCATATTAGTACTCGGTTATAAATACTAGTATGCCAAGATGACTGCACATTCCTCCTCAACTCCTCATCCACAAAAACAAACAAGTCATTCAACATCCTTCCCTTGCGTCTGCCATGGCCAGCGTGAGTTCTGGGTCGAGAGATTGCCACCAGGGAGAGGCGAGCATGGAAGCGGAAGCATGAGAGATGTCCCGCCTCGCTGCGAGAGCAGCCGACATGTCCTGCCGCACGGAAGTAGCAGCACAGAGGTTCCGCTGCGCCGCTGAAGCAGCATGGAGGTCCCCGTGCCGTCGATGCAGCAGACTGGTCCGGCCGCGCTGCGGAAGCAGCAGAGATGTCCCGCCGCGCCATGAATGCAGCAGAGATGTCCCGCCGCGCCGCGGCCGCCAGGGAAAATTTCTCGCGGGCAGGCGACGACTGTAACAGGTCCATGCATGCGATCGTCCATAGCCAGACAGATCAGATCTCCGGCTTGGCGAGGTTGTAGGACGACGTGAAAACCTTGTTTGAACAGGCTACCAGTGTCATTCGACAACTAAGGGAGGGCAATGAGAGGCTCCAGACCGAGCGCGACCTGCTGAGGGAGAAGATCGTCCGAAGTGCAGACCAACAGGAGGAGACCAGTGCCTTGTTGAAGAGGACCGGCGTCATCGTCAAGAAACTTATGGACGAGAATGACATGCTCCGCAACGAGTGCCAAAGGCTGGTGGAGGAATCCGTGGATGTTCTAAAGCAGCGTCTTGAGGACACAAAAGAGCTCATCGCCGCTCGCCGCGGAGACTAGTGCCCGCGGCCTGCAGCAACGCATCAAGAAAGTAGAGATCAGCGAGCCAGATCCTTGTCTTCCTTCTTCTTTTGCCCTTGTGTATTTCGGGTGTAGCCGCATGTGGCTTTTCAAATTATCTTTCTAATTATGTAAGACAATTAATCGTCCTTATCTTTCTGTGGAAGATCAATGTTGCGAGGCTGGAATGAAGAAAACTCTTGTTGTGGCGACCATGGCGTTGCTGTTCTTCTAGTTGTTGTTGGGCTTCCTTCAGTTTCCTGGTTTCTTTTGATGTAATAATCGGTTTAGGATGTGGATTGTGTCATCGGTTGTGAAATGTTGGGTTCTAGCGCAGATGTTTGGCCTTTGTTGGCCTCTTGGGATGTTGTGATTTCAATCTGGTACTCCCTCCGTCTCATAATGTAAGACGTTTTTTTGACACTATACTAGTGTCAAAAAGGGTCTTATATATGGGATGGAGGGAGTAGCTTTTAGTCCTTCGTGTTAGGCTGGAGTTGTGCTGAACTTCTTGTGAATTGTGGTTGTTTTCAGTAATGAAAATTGGAAGGGGCAAGCCCTTCTTTGATAAAAAAATCGTCCTTATATATTCATCAGTCTTGCTATAAGTCGCAGTAGATGCTATATAGGTCCGTCGGATCTTACATCAAGATCCGTGCTTTCAGATTTTCTTTTTCTCTCTTAATTCTCAGTCGAGTGAGACATAGCCACGCCATTAAACAGAGGCTCGGGCGCCATTAATGGAGACCTTGGGAGAGAGGTGGACGGCAGATGGAGGTCAAAGGGATCTCCTCCCGATAAGCACGCGCAGGGGTCTGATCGCACGCCTCTCGTACTCAAATAGCTACCCTGCACGGCGCCTCCTAGCTAATAAAAAATGGGGACGCGTGGCGGCACGTAAATGGTACTAGTAAGTAGAACACCCACGGTTTCAATAATACTTGTGTTTCCGATTGTAACGTGACAACACTTGTTCCAAAATGACTTTGTTGATTGTTAATGTGTGCGCCTTCACAAATCGGACTGCAAATTTACCACAGCATGTTGGTGCCATGTCATGGCACCAAGCCAAGTTTCATTATTTTCATGCGTGTTTTGGATTTACAGGAATTAAAAAACTAAGTTTCTCAATGTTTCCAACCCAGCCACGACGCCCAGAATTTTGAATTTCATTTCCATTTCTTGCATGGAACCTAGAAATTTACCCGAGGACACACATGTGATTTTTCAACCAACTTTGGTGCACTGGAACATGTGCTTGTATTTCAAATTTGAATTATGCACACAAAGGTGACACGTTCCCTCCCAGAACCACGAGCCTTCTTGAGAGAAGCTCTGATTTGCAAGAAGCTTATACCAAAATTTGTTCCTATTCGGCCAATTTTTTTACCACGGCATGGTACTACCATGACATGACACCATGCCAAGTTTCATGATTTTAAAACCAAGTTTCTCAATGTTCTCGACCGAGCCACGATGCCCAGATGTTTGAATCTTATTCTCATATTTTGCATGGGAGTAGAAATTCACCCGAGGACACAAATGTGATTTTTTAACCAACTTTGGTGCACGGGAGCACGTGCTTGTAGTTCAAATTTGAATTATGCACATTAAATGACCAAAAACTCAATTAATGTGTAAATAAGGCCAAATGAAGCCGGAATAATTCCAAAATTTAACAGGGCACTCATGTAGTTCTATGTTGCCTTTGTAAATAAACTCAAGGGGGACAACGTATATCGTTTCGCACTCAAAGGTGACACGTTCCCTCTCAGAACCACGAGCCTTCTTGAGAGAAGCTTCGGTTTGCAAGAAGCTTATACCAAAATCTGTTCCTATTCGGCCATTTTTTACCACAACATGGTAGTACCATGACATGACATCCATGCCAAGTTTCATGATTTTCAGACATGTTTTGGATTTACAAGAGTTTTAAAACCAAGTTTCTCAATGTTCTCGGCCGAGCCACGATGCCCAAATGTTTTCATTTTATTCTCATTTCTTGCATGGGACCTAGAAATTCACCCGAGGACACAAATGTGATTTTTCAACCAACTTTGGTGCACGAGAGCATGTGCTTGTAGTTCAAATTTGACTTATGCACATTAAATGACCAGAAACTCAATTAATGTATAAAAAACGACAAACGAACCCGGAATAATTCCAAAATT
>NC_041381.1:446602374-446652227 GCF_002162155.2 Triticum dicoccoides | reverse complement strand
TATATCGTTTCACACTCAAAGGTGACACGTTCCCTCTTAGAACCACGAGCTTCCAAATCGGCCCAATATTTTACCACAACATGTTAGTGCCATGACATGACACCATGCCAAGTTTCATGATTTCTAGCCGACTTTTGGATTTACATGAATTTAAAATCTAAGTTTCTCGATGTTCTCGGCAGAGTCATGACGCCCAGGTGTTTGAATTTCATTCTCATTTCTTCCACGGGACCTAGAAATTCAACCAAGGATACACATGTGATTTTTCAACCCACTTTGGTGCACCGAAGCATGTGCATGCAATTCATATTTAGATTATGCACATTAAAAGTCCAGAAACTCAATTAATGTATAAAAAGGCCAAATGAACCCGAAATAATTCCAAAATTTAACATGGCACTCATATAGTTCTATGTTGCCTCTGTAAATAAAATCAGGGGGAGGCAGCGTATATCGTTTCACACACAAAGGTGACATGTCCCCTCTCGGAACCACGAGGCTTGTTGAGAGAATCTTCGGTTTTGCAAAAGGCTTATACCAAAACTTGTCCCAATTCATCCAAAAATTATACGTATGAAAACAGGCTTTAAATTATCCCGAACATCTCGCTACCTAGACCAATAATGTACTATGATTTGAATTCAACATAAAATGGATACAAATATTTGAATTGGAGAGCGTATGGTACATGTAGTTCATAGTGAAATATGATTACTGCTATATGCATGTCTTTTTGTTATCAAGATAATATTTAAATTATTGTATAACTTGAGAACAATCGTATTCAAATAAGGAAAATTGATTCAAATTTAGTCCATATGGTAGACGACAATATATATGTTCACATGGTGGAGTAAAATGTTCATATATGATGGAAGATCAAAATGTGCGACTACATCAATTATAAACCGTAAGGTCACCTAATGATATATTTGAATTCAACATAATGTGGATTCAAAAATTGAAATTCGAGATCATGGCATCTGTAATCATATAAAAAGGGGCATTACTCTTTCTTTGCTGGGAATTGATTTGTTTTTTGTTGTTGTTGAGGGAAGTGCGAATCGATTTGGTACTGTGCAGGGTAATCTTGTTCTCCCGATTTTTTTTACATTTCTCTTGTAGTTTTTTCAATGGCATCTATGGCAATATAGTAAAAGGGGACATGACTCTCTTGTGTCTTGTATGATTTTTTTACACGTTAAGTTTGTTCTGCCGAACAAGGAATCCGCACCTTGTTATCCCAAAATCTTCAAGCTCGAGTATCTTTTGTCTCACCTGCTTTGAAACTCCCGCTTCTTCAACCCACGTTGCGCCTTGTTATCCCGAAATTTGGACGCGCGCGAGAACTCCCTCCTCATCCAAAATCGCTCCCGTAGCCCAGACATGCAAAATCCCCCTTCTACCCCTCAGCCGGAAATGAAGCTCCACGTCACAGTGTCAAAACCGGTGGGGTTACACTGGTAACTTACCCTACATTTCGGACAAGCGCGTCCCTAAGCTTGGCTCCCCCCTCCCCCTTCGCCCCCCATTCGTACACCGAGGCCGACAAAACCCGTGAAACCCCACGCTCCTCCGTCAGCCTCCCGACCGCCGCCCAGCCGAAGACTCTTCCCCGACTACGTCGTCCACCGCAACAGCTCGCCGTCCCTCATCCACCGCACCGGATGAGGATCCTTGTCGATCTCGTTGTCCCGCCGGATCAGCCGCCCCGTCCTCCACCTCCAAGGAGCTGCCCCGACGTTCGCCTCATCTATCGCGCCACCTCAATCCCCACAGTGCCGTCTTGACCTACCCCACCGAAATCGCAACACCCTCACCAATTCCTTCGATGAAGCCGAGGCCAACTCGGCGCCACCAAGGAGGTTCTGCACTCACCGCTGCATTTTATCTTTTATTCGATCTCACGGGGCTGTCGGTGCTCGATACCGAGCAGACCTGGCGTCTCCATCGACGGTGCCGTCGCCGACCACATCATCCATGCCGTCTCTCCCCCATGTTGTTGCTTCCTCGGCGGCGACTTCCACAACGGCACTAGCTGCAGCTGCTCTGGCTCTCCTCGCGCTGCAGCTCTGTTCTTGCTATCGGTCGCGCTGCTGCACTGCTCCTGCTTTTGTTCGTGCTACTGCTCTACTCTTGCTCTCGCTTGCGCTACTGCTGTTGCTGTTGCACGACCTCTGGCAGCTACAGGAGTTGCTTCTTTAGCACTCGCTCGCGGTGCTACTGCACGACTTTCTCTCTGCTAGTGCGTTCCCTGCTCGAGCGTCTGCTGATTTAGATCACTGCTTCTCTGCTACTAGTGCTCGAATGCCCTAAACATCTATTGTAATGCTCTGTTACTAGTTCAATCAGTTTCGACAGTAAAATTCAGTTTTGACTATGAAGTTCATTTTCTTCAGTTAAGTTCAGAGTGAACAGTACTTACATCATCTGTCAGAGCGGCCGTGGCGCGGCTGATGCGTTTTACATCTAGCACTTTTTGGTGATGTATTTTACATCATCTATTGCAGATGATATTAGGGTCCCACTTTAGATTAAAGTTGTCTGTCTTGTTATGCTTCAGCCTCGTCGCCGTACACCTTAGTGGAGCTGCTCCAACGATGGAACCGTCCATCATAGCGGAGCAGTACCCTCGGTGTCGTTTCCAGAGGCCTCAGATCTTCTTCCCCGCCTCCGACAGTCACACCAGCATCATCACCATCCTCCACGTCCAACCCAATGATGCTGAGGTCCACAAGGCTATGCCAAAGAGGTTGTACACTCGTCGCATCACTTTGTTTCTCCATTCCTTTGTTCTTCCAGTTCATGTGAGCCAAACACCCAGGTTGACTGAAATCCTATGTTTCTAAATGCTCTGTTTTGCACGTGCATTCCTATCCTATTCCTGTGTTTTTCCTGTCCCTGCATTTATAGAATCCTCCAATTCTAAGGAGCCCTTACAGATTTACTTCATTGTTAGATTGGCGTCAAAGAAAACTCTGTGTTTTATGTCCTACTCCTGCCGTGCCGTCATCCACCCCACCTGAGGTGCACAATCGACAGAAGCGTTCACTGCAGCAGAGATCCCCCTGCAGACTTTCTTTCGCCGCCTTAGATCATCTTCCCTATTGCCGGCAGCCACGCCAACTGCATTACCATCATCAACTGAGCAGATGAACCTGAGGACTACACAGTTCCGGAAGAGAGGTCGCAGTCTTTTGTGTTTGCTTACTTTATACATCGGTTATTATTACCTGCTACTTTATCGTTCAATCTTGAGTTTTGAATTGCCCATGGGTCTCATATCGAGCCAGCAATGAATAGTATCTATCTACTATGTGGTTCATCTGGGGTCTTCTATGTGGTTCATGTGGTGGGCAACAAACAATAGATGATCCATTGTCTATCTTTTTAAACTGAAGCTATAATCTACCTGCTATCATTAGTTTTGGATCCATCCACTTGTTTGCTACCATCAGTCTTGATTTTTTCATGCACCCCTTAGGCCTTACAAAATCTAACTATTTTTTTATTATGCATGTCAGATATTGTACACAATCGTACTGAACATGTAGAGAAAAAGAGAAGACCGTTGCGTGCGAATATAATGTCATGCAGACGCTGCTCCATGGTGGGCGAAGTGCCCCCTCCCCTCTCCTGCATTTCCAGATTGTATTCCAGAGGAAGATAACTGTTCAGATGGAGATTCAGAAGGAGCCGACCATGCCTGTTTACCACCTGAGGTGTTTGGTCTAACCTGGCATGCTGATGTTGGTCATATCATGCATATGGTTCCTTGCATTGCTTACATTATACATCTTATATGTCATCATCTTAGTTTAGATTTGCTTTGTGTGAATGCCACCTATTTGGTTTCTATATCATACTTCCACCATTCCTAAATATTTATCTTTTTAGAGATTTCAACAAGTGACTACATACGGAACAAAATGAGTGAATCTACACTCTAAAATATGTCTATATACATCCATATGTGGTAGTCCATTTGAAATCTCTAAAAAGACAAATATTTAGGAACGGAGGGAGTATATGGGAATTATGCAATGCCATCTTCTTTAGCCAGGCATCATATACGTGAATCATGCAATGCCATCCTGTTTAGCCAGTCATCTTATATGTGAATTGTATCGTGCCATATTTTTTCCATAATGTATTCCATTTGTCAACAATGTTTATACATTCATCTACTCTTCCTGTGCATCAGCCATTTGAGTCGGTCATGGGAAAATCTGGAGTGAAAACAAGGTCTTCTAAGCAGTCAGTGCTACCCGTCGATGCAGATTTCTTGCTGGTTACAGATAGCTCCTCAGAGGAGGATTCAGAGAGAGATGACCAGTCGTATCCCCCCCCCCCGAGGTGCATGCTCTAACTTGGCTAGGTTATATTGCTCATATCATGCATATGGTGTCTTGCATTGCCATGCCATCTGCTTAGATTAGACATGCTTTGTGTGAATGCCTCCTGTTTGCTTTCTATATCAGATATGTGAATTATGCAATGCCATGTTTTTCAGCCAGTTATCATATATGTGAATTATGCACCGCCATGGAGCCAGGCATCATATATGTGAATTATCTCATGCCATCTTCTTTTTTTCATTACGTATTCCATTTGTCGACAATCTGTGTATATTGAACTACTCTTCATGTGTGTCAGCCATTTGAGCCGGTTATGGAAAAATCTGGAGTGAAAACAAGGTCTTCAGAGCAGGCAATGGTACCTGTTGAAGCATATATCTCGATGGTTACAGGGAGCTCCTCAAAGGAGGATTCAGAGACAGATGACCAGTCCTATATCCCACCCGAGGTGTATGCTCTAAGTTGCAATGTTTATATTTCTCATATGATGCATATGGTGTCTTGCATTGCTTAGTTTAGACATCATATGCACAATATTGAATTCTATCTGCTTAGTTTAGAGATCATACATGCGAGTGCCAGCTGCTTAGTATATGAATCAATTATGTCAATTATATCATGCCATCATGTATACTTAGACAACATGTATGTGAATTATTTCATCCCAAACTATTTTAGAAAGACATCATATAGTTTTGTCATGTCATCCTGTTTAGGTACTCATCATATGTTGAATTATGCCATTATATCATGTTAAGTTATCCATCATATATCTGAAACTATGTCATGCTATCCTGTTTAGTTAGGCATCATATATGTGAAATTCTGTCATGCTGTCCTATTTGGTTAGACAACATATATGTGAATTACCACATCTGTCCATCATACAATGTTTGTACGTTCAATTTCTTTTCTTGTTTATCAGCCATTTGAATTGGAGGGGGTGATGGCAGTATCTAAGGGAGCAAAAACCCGTTCTTCACAAAATATAGTGCTACCCGTCGATGCAGATAGAACCATGGTTGTACTGGCCCACAAACTAGCCCCACCACACATAATCGAGACTCTTCCAGATTGCACACTTACACCGTTCGGCAGAGAACCAGCTACAACCCATCTAACCGCAACCCCAGCGGATAGTAACCCACTTATAGTTGACAAAGCACCATGTCCACCACAGAGTACCCCCACACGAGCAGTTTGTAAAGCTACTGCAGTGCCCAAAGCACGAAGGCCACCACAGCTAAACCAAACTCCACGTTTAAAGCAGAAGAGCAACTGTTCTCAGGTTAGATTCCGTAGCTATGGTCCATACTCCTTTGCTGTTGCATCACTGTATTTACTCATACCAACTACTTTCGAATTTAAAGGATCCAATTGAAACTCCAATGGCGCAACAGGTATGTTTTAAACCTATTTCTTTAACTGGATTGTTGTTCTAACTTCTTGCTCTATGTTGATTTCAGTTTAACTTGTATAAACAGTTATGTTCTCATGTGATGCACATTACAATGCTGCCAATGCTGTGTAGTTTCTCACACTTATATTCTGTCTATGCTGCTGTGTCTTAAAAATATATGAGTTGAACTGTGTCTCTATCTTGATTAGGGAACATAAACTAGAATGATATGGACAATACAGTGACCATAGTACATAGATATATGTTTGTTTCATGCTGTTATCCTGTCCACCTTACTACTGAACCGGTTTACCAAAATGAGTTTGGTATACTACAAGCTAAACCTGTGATGTGTCTGCTTGTTTCTCTTGTAGTATGCAAACGGAATATTGGAGAAGAGCACCCCACTATGCAATGGTAGAAAAAGTAATGCAGATAAGGTTCAAGATAGTGAGACAACCCTTTTGGTCTCCAAGAAAGGTGATAAAAACGATCTTGTAGACAGTGAGAAAACCCCACAGTCTTGCGTTGATGTACTGTTCGAGTTACTAGCCAGTACCGCTGGCACAAGCTCTTCGAATTCGCTGCCTGAATCACTTCGGATTCTTTAGTCTCAGCCACAAGCTGAAAGGCATCAGTCAGCTGTGTTGCAGCAAGAAGTCGAAGGACTGAGGAATTCCCTGCAGAATTCAGATGCATACTTTCTTGTGCAACAACAAGCGCTGGAGGATTTAAGCGCCAAACAAGAGAAAGTTAATAAGCTTGCTAAGCATCTTGCCAGCATTATGGGTACCCAGGATATTGTTTCTTGAACTCTTTTGAAGTGGTTTCAGTTCTGGACTTGTTTTGCTGCGGCGTTTATATGCTGTTGTGTTCCCTATATTTGCACTGGTGGTGAACTTTGATGCCCAGTGGATGTAATATGTGTAATAGCCGTGATAGCCTAGCATAAGTTGCTTGCTTATTTATTTCCTTGTTGTCTTGTTTATTTGTTTGCTTGTAGTCAGTGCAATTCTTTTTCCGCGGTTTGCTAGTGGCTGCAATAACCTATTTTTAAAACTAGGCCACAATAACCATGGGCTAATATTTACTGTAGTGACACTAGGCCTCCTATGGGCCATAGAAACAGTGGTCCTTCTACGGGCCGTAGAAACATTGGGCCTTCTACGGGTCGTAGAAACAATGGGCCTTCTACGGGCCGTATCATCAATGGGTCTTATATGGGACATATGATCGATTGGCCAAACATGGGCCAATAACAGGCCGCATTATGGCCGTAAACGGGCTAGAGTTGGAATCGTCCATTCATGGGCCGACCATAACGGGCCATCATTAATAGGCTGTATTTGATGACGCTATGAAAACGACCCAATGTACTAACGGACCACAAACGGGCCGACTGTAACCACGAGCTGAACTTGGCCCACAAGCAGAAAATGATAGTAACGGGTCGTAAGTAAACGAATGCTCGAAATGAGCCCAAGAATAAATGGGCTCTGAGAAGGCCGAAAGATAACATGGGCTGGAAATGGCCCAACTGAATAACGGCCCCTTAATGGGTATAAAGTGATACACTATTCATTATGGGCCAGTTTCACCACGGGCCGTTAATGGGTCTAAAGTGATACACTGTTCATTGCGGGTCAGTTTCACCACGGGCCGTTAATAGGCCAAGAGTTACATAGGGCCTCATATGGGCCGAAAGACGTCATGGGCCATACATGGGCCAGAAGTGAAAACGGGCTGGAATCATATTGGATGGCCCAGATGACGCTATTGGGCCTAATTCGGATAGGGCGTAACGGGCCTTGGGTTAGCGGGTTGTAAATGGGCTATATGCGAATAGGCCGTTAACAGGCTTTCCATGGGCCGGCCCGTCACCTTTTGACCAAGTCAAACGGGCCAGCCTTTTCACAGGAATGGGCCTCTGTTGGGCCGTGCCATGTGTCGACGTATCATAGGCGCCTTCTGTCCAATGAGTGGATGACATCTGTCCCAACAACAAGCCGACACGTGTTTCCTCCAGCCAATGATGATTTTACACATGGAAAATCCCCATCGGCCGGGGCTATTAACGGGTTATCGGATCCAAAACCCGACCCGATAGCTTAACGGTGTTCCGTTACGGTGGTTGCCACGTGTCGGTCACCCTTGATGAAAGCACTTCTGTGATGCGTGATTTATCGTCATGGAAGTGGACACTTCCGTGATGATAATTTTGCTAATGTCATGGAACACTTCTACGACAGCACAGGTATGACTATCTTGATTCTGTCAGAAATTTGTCATGGATGTACATGCATGACAAAAAATGCGACCTACTGTGACAAACACGTATCATCACGGAAGTGTATTTTTTTGTAGTGTATGTTGTTTCCGGCCTCATTTAAACTTGCTTTGATGTGTTGTTCTTGTTTGCATCATCTCTTGCCATGAGTAGCCTCATCTAGCCTTTGTCATGCATCATGCTTGGTTGTGCATCATGTCATGTTTATGTGTTGTGTGTTTACCATGTTGTTTGCTTGTTTCCGGTTGTGCTTCTTCTCGATAGTTCCTGTTTTGTTGCGATTGTGAGGATTCGTTCGTCTATGCTTGGTTCAGCTTCATCTGTTCGTCTTCTTCATGGACTCGTTCTTCTTCCTTGCGGGATTTCAGGCAAGATGACCGTCACCCTAGATCTCACTACTGTCATTGCTATGCTAGTTGCTTCGTTCTATCGCTATGCTGCGCTACATATCACTTGTTTATCAAGCCCCCCAAATTGCCATGTCGACCTCTAACCCTTTTCACCTTTCCTAGCAAACTGTTGCTTGGCTATGTTACCGCTTTGCTCAGCCCCTCTTATAGCGTTGTTAGTTGCAGGAGAAGTCGAAGATTGCTCCATGATGGACATGATTATGTTGGGATATCACAATATCTCTTATTTAATTAATGCATCTATATACTTGGTAAAGGGCGGAAGGCTCGGCCTTATGCCTGGTGTTTTGTTCCACTCTTGCTGCCTTAGTTTCTGTCATACCGGTGTTATGTTCCTTGATTTTGCGTTCCTTACGCGGCCGGGTGTATGGGAACCCCTTGATAGTTCGCTTTGAATAAAACTCCTCCAGCAAGGCCCAACATTGGTTTTACATTTGCCTAACAACCTATAACTTTCCCTTGGGGTTGCAAACCCAAGGGTCATCCTTATTTTAAACCCCCGGGCCAGTGCTCCTCTGAGTGTTGGTCTAAACTAGAGCCCTTTGCAGTGCCCCCTCGAGGAAACTCGAGGTCTGGTTTTAGTTGTACGGATTGCTCATCCGTTGTGCCCTGAGAATGAGATATGTGCAGCTCCTATCGGGATTTGTCGGCACAGTTGGGTGGTCTTCCTGGTCTTGTTTTACTATTGTCGAAATGTCTTGTAACCGGGATTCCGAGACTGATCGGGGCTTCCCGGGAGAAGGAATATCCTTCGTTGGTCGTGAGAGCTTATAATGGGTTAAGTTGGGACACCCCTGCAGGGTATAAACTTTCGAAAGCCATGCCCATGGTTATGTGGCAGATGGGATTTTGTAAATGTCCGCTTGTAGAGAACTTGACACTTGACTTAATTAACATGCATCAACCGCGTGTGTAGCCATGATGGTCTCTTCTCGGTGGAGTCCGGGAAGTGGACACGGTTTTGAGTTATGCATGAACATAAGTAGTTTCAGGATCATTTCTTGATCGCTTCTAGCTTCTCGACCGTTCCGTTTGCTTCTCTTCTCGCTCTTATTTGCGTATGTTAGCCACCATATATGCTTAGTCACTGCTGCAACCTCACCACTTATCCTTTCATACCCATTAAGCTTTGCTAGTCTTGATACCCATGGTAATGGGATTGTTGAGTCCTCGTGGCTCACAGCTTACTACAACAACAGTTGCAGGTACAAGTTATGCGATGATCATGACGCGAGAGTGATGCTTGCTTGTTTTGGGAGTTCTTATTCTACTTCTTCTTTGATCAGGGGATAGGTTCCAGGTCGGCAGCCTGGGCTAGTAGGGTGGATGTCGTTTGAGTTTATTTTTGTGTTTCATCCATAGTCAGATGTTGCTCTTATGTATGGTGATGTTGTATTTGTGTGGCATTATATGCCTCTTGTATCTATCCCCAACTATTATGTAATGGTACGATGTACTGATATCCACCTTGCAAAAGCGTCTTCAATATGCGCTTCTATCCTTGGTGGGACCTTCGAGTTCCTTTAGGATAGGGTCGCATAATGGGCATGACACCTACACACTAAGACATTTCACTTGGTCCCCAACACTCCTTGTAAGGGTGTCAACCTTGCTAGTCTTGCTAGTTACAAATATTAATGTATTTTATGGTTGGAAGTGATGATCACAAGTAAGTAATAAAACGGTTTAGATTGTAAACAATAAGAAAACGTTGATCAAGGTTGAATTTATGAGGAATAATGGACTGAGTCTGATAATTTCACTAGTGACATCTAACATATAAAGGCTCCTATGGTACCCGCTAAACCAGCGCCATCTGGGTTTCAAAATCATCCACCCCGCACGTTCTGCCTCGCTGTCCACGGTACTTGTACTTTTAATCGCGATGGTAAACATCCAGCCGCTTGTTTTTTTGTACGGTGCATAATCGGTCCAGGAGCAGCTGATGAGTGGGCCGCGGTTGTGTGTGGGCCAGTCTCGCAGTGGGATGGAGGGCGCGTGCTTTTGTCGATGGAGATCAGGGGTGGGTCGGTCGTGGGCTGTGGCCAATGGATCGTGGGCTGTCAAGCTTCTTCTTTACTTTATTTACCGCGGATCGAACGTGGATCAACAGAAATATCTCCCTCCTCACCCCCTTCCTCTCCCTCGTCTCTTCCCATCCCGCTCCTCTTCTCCATGCCGCCGCCACCGCCGCTGCTTCTCCTCCCTCTCGGCCGCCTGTCTCCCCCGCCTCCAACACCTCCTCCTCTCTTTGCCTCCTCACCCAACCAGCACAGCCAGACCACGCGATGTGGACGAGGAGGCAACAGATCGGACGAGGAGGCAACAGATCGGGAGGCGGGCAAGAGGAACCAGGCGGTTCTCCTTCCATGGCCGGGCCTCGACCAGCCGCATCTTCCTCCTCCCAGTCCGGCGGAGAGGAGTGGCGGATCCGCCTCCTCAAGCGAGCAGGGGTGCACGGGGATTCGATCCAGGGATCTCCTTGCGAGAGGCCGCCACCGTACCGACTCCAACCTGCATCCTGTTCCAACTCAGGTTTGTCTTCGCTCTACTTGGTAGGCCACTGGCAGGAACATGTACGTTGATGTATTTGATGTGGCTAATTGCAATCTCTAGCCTTCCTACCATCCTCCCCTTTATCCCTCTTGATATGCGAATTAGGATTCTAGCTAGCAATGCCTCACTATGCTATGTTGCAGCAAAACAATGATATAGATTTGAAAAATTGATAATCAAGTATTACCTTCGTTTCAACAGAAAATAAATGTTTGGTGAACAAATATATATGTACAAAAAGTTTGCACAAATAGAATCTTCGATGGAAATACGCAAAATAATAGTCCTATGCATACAAGATACAGTACTGTGTGCCATAGATATAGCCTAAAATCTAACTCTGAGTCTCTAGATAATGTGAACCCGTGCTTAATTATAAAACTTGTGAATCAAAATCACTTGAGCAAGTTTCAGATTTATAAATATACTCATGCTTTCCAATTAACGATCCCAACTAACGCACCAAGAAATATATCATGTTGACAACTTTACTCCTTGCTTGCAGAAAGTGACAGTTATACAAGAAGAACCAGATGCCACTGAAGATGCCAACGGTAACCATGTGTCTCAGTTTGTATTATATATGGGTTCTTTATGCTTGCCTTTAAATCCTTCTTAATTTTCCCTGTGCAGTCCAAGTAAGCATCGCGAACTGCCATAAGCATCGTGAACCACTCGAGTATCTTCATTCCCTGTGTAGAACTGTTCAAGAAAAGCACCTGTAAAACCAAGTTCGTCTTTCGCTCTGCAAACCTGCTCAAAATAGTGGTCGTCCATTGAGACTTATTACTTTATTGTTTCCCATGTCTCAGCAGCGTGGAGGAGCCGGCTTCCCGTGTCAGAGTTGCGTGTACTTGCGGGCTACTTCACCGTCACCAGCCCATCTATAGGTATGCTAGCTCCTCCTCTTCTCTTCTTTGATGCAAATGCACAAAAGGAGAAGCTCAAATCTGGAGAGTAGCCAATGAGATATAGTTTTAAATTTTGTCTTTCTGCTGTGGTATTGTAGGGATGGACATATGGATTGAGTGGTACCCACCTGAAAGATACACATCTCAGCAGCCAAGAACTTCAATAAAAATGTATATCCCAACTCCTTTTATAATCTTGAATGCTTCTCGGTCAACGTCGGTGTCACTTCCAGTCTTGGATGCTACCAGGATGCCAGGTGCAAACTTCATGGAGGCATAATGGCTCTGTACTAGCTTTTCTTGATGAATGAAAGCAGTGATGCTGATATGGACTATCTGAACAATCCACATTCAGTTTAAGTGATGTTACTTTGCTTGAAATTTTGAGATTGAACTATTAGCTTACTATCAGGTCTGCACCATTCTAGATATCATCTTGACTTTTAACTTCTCCAAATGCAACATTGGATAACATAAATAGGAAAAAAATCAAATTGTGAAACTGTAAGTAATAGCTTCACCTGAATATTGATCTGTTGTGTTATTGCAGGGAAGAGATATGAAATTCTCAACTTAGGAAGGAACATACAACCTGTAATGTGTCGATCACTAACTAATAAACAGGAGTCTGATGTTGGAAAGAAGCAACTGGTACCAAAGCAAAAGCATCACGACTCCCCTTACAAATCAATGAAGTGTTCTAATTCTAATTCTGGCGATCTAAGCACCGGTCCAAGGTGATTTACCTCTTCCAGCCACTTTCAGTTTGTTCCAATTCAGTCCCCTCTTGAGTTTGTTCTAAAAGAAAGTTCTTGTTAGGGATTTGAGTTTATCCTTTTAATTAACGTGTGCTCGTGCTAAAGCAGCGGCTCTCCCTCGGCTATGCCTGGATGTTCGAGCTGTCAGTGTGGTATAGGAGCAGCAGCCACCACCGCTGCCAAGTAGCTCCAGCAATCACGTGCTCACTCTTGCTTCACAGACTATGTATGGTCAGTTCAGGTGATTTTTCCTTGGTGATTATTGGCACCCAGGATGTTACAATCTTATTCATGATCTGATAATTAGCTAGGAATTTTTGAATAGGATTTTAATCAGTTACTATTTCTTTATTTTGTTCAGAAAATTGGAGGTTTTAGGATCTTTGGAAGTTTTTTGAGGCATCACCCTTCTTGTCCGCAGTTAAAAGGTGTGTGTGTGAGTCTGAGAAAAATACTTTTGCTTTACTTATGTTTCATCTTTGGCAAGGCATGTTTGTACAGGTAGTAAAAATGTGATGCAAATGTTTCTTTTACTAATTTGTGGATTTTGATAGTAGAATGTTGTTTTGGGCTGGTGCTAAGGATCATTCAGTTTCAAGGAAAAAGATATATGTGTGGTTTCTTTGCTTTACAGAAGATGCATTATATGATGTTTTCATTTTGGTAACCATAAGAAATTTTACATTTGATGGTGAATTTCAAAATTATTTTGTTTGGATTTTGAATCATGCTAGGCAATGTCGTCTTTGTAATAATTTAAAAGGGGTGCTAGGCAGAACCAAGCCATCCACGTAGGCTATGAATAGTGCAGCGAGCGAGCGAGTGAGCTGGCAGCGACTAAAAACCTAGCTTCCCCACCCACGCCCATGACAGCACGCGACCGTCCCTCCTCGACCTCCCTCCTAGCTGCCCCCCCCCCCTTTCTCCTCAAGAGAAAAGCCATGAGTTGTTTTACTGAGAGAGAAGAAACAAGTAATATCACATTCTGAAGGTTCATTTCCTTTTATATGGGTGATGGGTCCTTAAAATTGTAAGCATTGCAGTTTTCTAACCATGTACATGGGTGGTATGCAGCTAAGCACTCAAGCTATGATTATTGTTGTATGTATGGATTAATAGTGGTAATCACTGTTTGGTTCAGGCCTTGAGCAGCTAAGATAACTCAAATGTGTACGCTCATTCAAAGTAACTGATTTACCTAAAGAACTTGATTGATGATCAGGTGTGCATTTTGTATGCATTGGAATTAGATTCAGAATGCATGATGATTGGTTTCTTCTGTGTTCATATAGGAAGTAGCTTCTCATGCACCAACATTTTTTAGGTGTGTTGTGCCGAGGAAATCTTATGCTTCAGTGCGTACATTTCGGTTGTGTTTGTCTAGAGTTTTTTTTTGCTTACAGGACAAAATATTCTTATTTACTTTGATTCATCTATTTGTAGCAAAAATTTTATTTCTTTGTGCATAAATATGTTGTGTTCATTATTCGGGTCAAGTATGCTAGGCGGAGGAGCCCTCCCATGGCGCCGCCGGCTCTGGAGATGAGGGTTGCAGCAGCAGCTCGAGGTCGTTAAGGGTTTGCCTCTACCTCCTAATTTGTGATTTTCCTGAACATGGCATGTGCTGATCTGAGAAAGAAAAGATGAAGAACAAATATGTGATTCTAAATGCTGGCATTTATCCATATGCTATATGGGTTTTAGTTTTGATTAGATTTAGAGTGTGAAATTTGTACTGTCTTGCAGTGATGCATGATGTGTTTGATGCTTATGTTAATTGTTTCATTAGAGGGAGCTAGGTGTTAGGCTATTTGGTTAATTAGGGTGACGGATTTCATGCTTATGTTAATTGTTTGTGGTTTATTTACGGGAGAAAATAGTGGTAGTTTATTTATTGGCATTGGTTAGGACTGCTGCTATTAGATCTACATGGTTGCGGTAAATGTTCAACTATTTGCCAAGTTGAGGGCTTAATGTTAGGCTATTAGGTTAATTAGGCTAACAGATTTTGGTACTTACGTGAAGTGGTTGGGGTTTAATAGGGTAAATATACCTTCCTCTTTTTAGTTCTAATTCATACTCGCTTGTTTATGGGTGGTTGTAGTACAGTTTTATTGATGGTAGTGATTGTGCAGGCACTTTGGTACCTGAGATCAAAGAGGAGGGTGAGAAGGGTGAGAAGAAATGAAAGAGGAAGAAGAGGAACAAGAAGAGCAAGGAGGACGTTGCCGGTGACAATGTGGGAGGTGCTTAGTTCCTCATTTTCAGCTTTTGCCGGCTCGACTGATGCGGGCAATGACGATGCAGTTGAGCAACTTACCCACAGACGAGAGCTCGAGGAAAGCTGCAAATTTGTGGAGGAGCGCCGGCATTGGTGAGCATCTACCAACTTTGTTCCTCCTTTCCTCACTTGCAATTTGATGGTCTCCTCTCCTCACTTGCAATTTTTCTTTCGCGTTCTCAGATGCTCTTTCAGGCTCTAGATTGATCGGGTGGTGTATGTGGTATGTTGTGCTCTCCGTGTTGACCGTTCACCACCCGTGGAGCAGCCGTCCGTCCGAGCCAGATCGGGGACCCACCAGAACCACCATCACGGCCAGTCGACGCCACCAGGTAGCCACCTCTTCACATAGTTGTAGATTAATTTGTGAATTCTGTAGGGCTCAACAAAAGGGCATACTTCAACTGGAAAATAAAATCAAATGTAATGAGTAGGATGTGTTCCTGTACTCATAATGCATTAATGCTCCATAGTCTCGCCTGATGTGACCAATTGTTATAGAGAGATGTTTTATCTTTTTCCCGCACTGTTGAACCATTAATTTTACCTATTTGATGCCTTTTCTTTTAGGCATGGAAATGCTTCTTTTGGTCATGCTATACTATTATAATAATAGTGCTTATTTTTGCTACTACATCATGCTTGTTAGCTATGCTTGACACATGTTTTTCCTGCTAAACCCAGCAAGCAGTTTTAGCCCATTTGGTCTTCCATTAGTTCAGTGCCTGATTCGTCGGGATTGTTGTGTTTTCTATGTTTCTCATCGTGTGTCGGGCAGTGGCGAGTGCAGCTAATACTAATACGCCAATGTGAGCTTCTTACAGACCTTGTTTCCCTCTGCTCCTGCTACCTCTCCCTCCCCTTATATGCAAGATTGTACGATCTGCTTCATTTCCTTGCTACATTTTTCCCATGGTACATAAACCTCTGACTAACTGAAGAGAAAATGTCGTTACCCTGTAGTATTTTTAGATTAATTTTGTATTGTTTTCTATATATTGCGTTCTCACTACCATGCTTAATTATTTACAGGGCCATCAGAACATGTAACTCGAGTCTAGCGCCGCCTACCCAACAAGAATTGCATAGACTTCATTGTGGAAATCTGAATGTAGTTATTTATATGGGGGTTGCGACAGTAAGCGGGTCAGCACCGCTGAGGTGCACAACCATTCCGAGAAGTTGATGACCCATCTTGCCATTCTCTTATTGCCTGCTTAAGGTGCTAATTATTAATTGCTTGTCGGGGTTGATCGTTGCCTGGGTCGATCGGCTGGAAGACTGAAGGTGTTGCAGAGCCTGCTACCCAATTCCAACAAGGTCACTCCATTTTTCCTTCTTTCTTTGTCCCTGAATTTGGTGCTGCTGCGTTTATGTTTGTGATGAAATTAATGGGTTCATGTTTGCGTTGGTCTGCGGGGTTAGGCATCAATTCTTGATGGGCCATTGAGTATCAGAAGCAACTGCATCTCCAAGTATAGGTCATTAAGCATGCCTGGAGGCATTTGGATGATGATCTCAGTTTGAGGGAGTTATTGGTCTCATCGATGACATACGCAAGTAAGATCTCTATGATCAGGGTCCAGTGCTTTGTTAATTTCTCGAGTGCTTGAATTGGTTGAATACATATGAACCATATCATAGGAAGAGATGTTGTGCTAGCTTTAGACAATGCACATTGTTCAGTTCATATATGGTTCCAACGATTAAATTCCATATCACAAGTTTGCCCAAGGCAAAAAATATTAGTAATGCCACATGTATACAGTTAATGTTTATTCACATGTTTCCGCTTCCATTTTCTTGCCAGCAAGCAACACTGACCTCACACGTGTACTACTCGTTGCATTTGCTATATTGATTTACAAATAGGCTATCATGTATGTGAAGCTTTCTTCTGCTACAAAGGGCTCCTAGGCTTAATATCTTTATAGGATTATTGAGTTATTGAATCTAAAGGCATATAATCAGTTCTCAACTGATGTATATATACATTTTTTTCATCCTCAAAATAATGTCGCTTACATGCCTTGTCCTACATTTGTGATGTTGCTGAGGAGGTTCAGTTCTTGCAGGCGGGGTAAAACTTGAGTCACCTATGAAATGATTTTTACCATTTGTCAGAGCAGAGGTTTTTCTGGGGTTGAGCCTGTTTGGCTGTTTATGAGCAGGCAACACTATGGTCGATCAAGCCCTTGCAAGATAGTAATGCATTTTTGCATTCTGGGGTTACAATGGCGAGTACTAAACAAGACGACCATGGTATGAACTTTGTATTCTGGGATTGTGCTAAATTTCATACTTCTGACTCCAGCAATGCATTTTTTTCATGTACCTTCCATTTAGCTAGAAACTTGGGATAACTGAGGGAACTTCCTCACTTTTTCCGCTCTTCTCAGATTTTAGATTGGGCGTATAAACATGCGTGTCACAGATTGAATTTGAATTCGAGTATAAAATTAAAATGGGGAATAAACCATTGTGCCATGTTCAAAATTAGAACTATAAGGAAGAAAGAAATTATCAATTAGGATGTTGTGTTGTTTCTGTGTAAATATATGCCATGCTAACTTGATGTTTAATATAGGTGTGTAGGATAATGTCACATTTCCGTTGCAACCAATAACTTTCTCAGATTTAATCAGTTCTGTGAAGCAGTTGAACTACCAAAGCAACCACTAGCATCATTTTTTATCAAAATTTGTTTTAGTTTACTCCACTTCCTATTCATTCCTTTTGTATGCTGAACTGAAAGTAGAACTGGTTAAGCATTTAAAAGAACCTTGTTGCGGTTTTTAATACATGTCGCAGTTTTTAAGCGGCACTACAAAGATACCCCTTATAAAGCAACACGTATTCAACAATGTTTTGTTGCAAAATTTTGCTTCATTGCTATGCAACACTGCCTTCTAATCTGAAAAAACTGACAGATATCACAACACTCATATGCTTATAAAGCACATGTTTCATAATAACTAGATGAACTATATACATGCTCTCCTTTTTATTGATTAGTTGGTTTAGCCCCTAAACTATCTTATATTATCTAAAAGAAGGCAGGCATAATTAGTTTTCCTGCAATTTTTGTTAGTTCTCTGTATTGTTTTTGTTGATTTTTTATCTATTCTTCTATATCCACTCATGCAGTAGCAGTACGTATGTACAATATTTTTGAATGCAGCTCCAGGAATAGGAACGTTTCCCGCAAAAAAAGGAATAGGACTGCACTCCTCCCAAAAGACAAAAGCAAGAGTAAGTATTGCTTCTCACATCCTATAGAAAATAATCTCACAAATCAATTTTCCCTTGAAATATTTACGGTTGCAAATATTCATCTTATGCAGCAATGCAGACAATAAAAATCCAGCACCAACAATGAATAGCCGGAGTAAACAAAACAAGCAGACCAAATCATGACGGCCCTTGAGGAAGGGTTGCAGTGTCGAGGAGCAGCAGGCATGTAAATCTGACTGCGATTCGTGTATGTCTCTTCCTATTTATCTGTTGTTCAACTGTGTTATTTGTGTACTACGACAAATTTGAGTAATTGTCGGTCATGTAGCTAATGTAGGCGCAGCTTCATGAACGTCTGCCAAGGTTCTTAGTGAGGGCTTCCTCTAAGATGCTTTCAGATTTTTGATTATCTAGCATATATATGAAGTGAAGATGTCTCTCCTTTTTGGTACCGCTCTGAATAGGACACATGGTGTACATGTTCTGTTAGATAATTTTATTCTTGTGTAGTTTGATTTAAAAGATGATAGGTCAGAATGACAGAATGTGATTAGTTTTGCTTTTCCTGCTGCTACACATGATTTTACTTTTACTTTTGTTTTTGATTGTTTCTTTTTCAGTTTCTTAAGGCTAGAACACTACAGTGATTGATTATGCACCTGAAGGATTGATGAAGCTGCTTGGACTGAATTTCTCTTTAAAATACATGGTGATTGTTTGGGATGATTGGGAAAAAATAGTTGGGAATTGGTTTTTTATTACATGCAAAACTTCAAGCCTTGGGGTCTTGCTGACATTTGTTGTTTCAAGTTTAGACCTTTTTCACCGCTGACTATACTCTCAAGTTCAGGTCACGGTGGATGGTTTGAGAGGAGGAAGGCAGAGCAGAGACAAACGACGCATTCCATCATGCATGTGTGTGAATTTGTATCGTCCTACTATTGTGTTGCTTTGTTTTACAGTAATAAATAAAGAGATGAATCAGATTTTCTTTGGTTCGTTAGCAAAATTTTACACATCAAGTATTTTATACATAGCTAGAAAAGTGTACCATCTGATTATTGTTTTATACACAGTTGCTTGATTCTTTTTGTTCCTCTATAGGCCTCTGATCCTGTCTGCAGTGTGTGTCTAGGTTGTTCGTCCACCTAGGTCGTAGGTTGTTTTCTTCCTGCCGACGGCAGGTACAAGACTCAATCAATGGTTAATGGACAAGCACTATATACACCATCCATCTATGCTAATATAGCCTGTTTTTTAAAACCAATGTATGCTATTACCAAGTGATCTGAATATTTTCTTTTAAGCATGAACTTTCATGTAATGGAATATAAGTATCTTTAAGTTGATTCTAAATCAATCTCATACACATGCTTTGTATGCTTGGCTCGCTTTCGCTTTTTGCGCCATGGTCAAACATGCAGCAATGACTTTGTCTAATATTTATCACTTCAAAATGTGTCTGAAAAATATTAATGTACACTTTCTCAATACATGGCTTGCTTTTGGCCTTTGCGCCATTGGCGCAACTGGTCATCTAGTCTCTTATAAATCATAACATAGGTGTGGTGAATAATTATAATTACTGTTGCATATCGATTAAATTGAAGTTCTTATGATTGATCATATTAGTCATGATTTCACATAGACATTGCGAATTTATAGCCACATACCATTATCCATATGCATCTATGGCCAATACTCCAATAGAAACCACTATCCAACATGCATATCAAAGAATTAAATAAAAACAGAGAGTTCCATTAAGCAAGGTGGAATAATGTTGATAGTATATTATATTTACCTCCAGATCATCACTGAGACAACTATCAAACTATCTTTTATCCATAGTGGCGATAACACAATACAAGCCTTTTTTCTTTTTCTGACACTAAGAGAATATTTGTCTATAAATCACTATCCAACATGCCTATCTAACTTGCAATGTTAAACCAAACTAACTTAGACAGCTCCCTCTCAGAGATCATTCATCTAAACATGGCCAGTGCAAAGACTAATAGATCGAGAAGCATATTTGTCTATAAATCATGCAACAAAGGACTCACATGAATCCAAAATAAACCATATATGAACCTGATCATAAGATGAAAATTCATCACACCGCAAAAAATACACCATTAATCACATCAGATGATCACAATCATGTTAAGAAGTGTGATCATTGTATTGATAACAAGGGATAGAGGAGACCATCTAGCTAATATTATGGACCCATAGTCCATGGAAGACTACTCACACATGGACATGATGGCAACAAGGGTGATGAAGATGATTCCAACGATGAATTCCTCCTCCGTGAGACTACCAAAAAAGGCCTCCAAATAGGATCAACGCGGAACAGGAGGTGGTGACAGCGTAAAAAAATCCTTGATAACTAATTTTTAGGGTTTCGAGAGAATATAGAGGCATGGGGACCGAGAGGCGGCAAGGGAGGTGCCCTAGGGGCCTCATGTGGCCCCACCTCATGCCCCACAAGCAGGTCGCATGGGGGAGACCTTGGGCGCCTCCCTGGCCCCTTCTAGTGTCCCTGGCTTCGTCTTGGCGTAAAACCTCCAAAAAATATTTTTCTAATTTTTCCTGTTCGTGCAACAGTGATTTTAAAAAAAGTCTAAAAACATGAAAAACAACACAGGACACTCGATTAGTAGGTTAGTCCAATAAGATGATATAAAATAGTGTTAAAACTATCCAACATGATATAAGAGTAGCATGAACATATAAAAAATTATAGATGCGTTTGAGATGTATCATGTTCTACTGAGATATATGTCTCATTGGTAATTCTAAGCCATTATGCCTTAGTAGAAAAGGTGCTACCTTTTTGTGCTTGGAACCACCGCACATTCTCCATTGACACTTTTGAGCGATGTATTTCTTCATGTTTGTGAACAATGCTTTGTCTATTCAAATATAATAGACGCGGTTCCCTAGTTCTGCTAGAGTCCTACCAGTGCTTCCAAGCCTATGTTACATTTGAGTAATGACCAGGTTTTGGATCTCCTCTATATATTCTCTACCATACCATTCGAGTTGGAAACCATCCACATCCATCATAACCACTTCATTCAGTTCACTCTACTCATTCCACTCCTTGCCAACCACTCGAAGCCATCACATCGAATTCAACTCCAGTCAATCCATCGACTACATAGAGAAAGAGAGACCCAAGACACGAGAAGAAGAAGTGTTGCATGATTCCATGACTCACTTCTTGATTCTTTGATAGTCAAGAACTCCTCTTTCTTGAATACTTACACCTCAAGACCATCTCTTTCAACACATTCCTATTCATGTGAGAGACTGTTTCTTTGGAGTTTAGAGAGTAGCTTTGTTTGGGAATATTTCAAGCTGTTCTTACCAAGTGACTTTGCTTTGTTTATTATGCTTGGACGGTGAGCGCATCGAGATGGTTAGAATATAGTTGCAATTCTATCAAGTTCAATCTATGAAGGCCGCAAGAGTTTGTACGTGCCCGAAGATTGCCCACTTTGTGGAGATGTACCCTTAGTGGGGCTTCTAAGTACAAGCCATTATGGAATATGCTAGTTGTGCTTCGTGTGCCGCTTGGTGGGCGACACAACCGGGGATCCTTGGATCCTAGAACATATTTGTTTGAAACCCATCAACGTGGACATAAGATAGAGCCAACTATCCAAAGCATGGAAAATTTGTCGCTTCACGAGTGTTTTCTGAAGGAAATAAGCCCTAGAGGCAATAATATTGTTATTTTATATTTCCTTATATCATGATAAATGTTTATTATTCATGCTAAAATTGTATTAACCGGAAACTTAGTACATCTGTGAATACATAGACAAAGCAAAGTGTCCCTAGTATGCCTCTACTTGACTAGCTCGTTAATCAAAGATGGTTATGTTTCCTGACCATAGACATGTGTTGTCATTTGATGAACGGGATCACATCATTAGAGAATGATGTGATGGACAAGACCATCTGCTAGCTTAGCATAATGATCGTTAAGTTTTATTGCTATTGCTTTCTTCATGACTTATACATGTTCCTTTGACTATGAGATTATGCAACTCTCGAATACTGGAGGAACACCTTGTGTGCTATCAAACATCACAACATAACTGGGTGATTATAAAGATGCTCTACAGGTGTCTCTGAAGGTGTTTGTTGGGTTGGCATAGATCGATATTAGGATTTGTCACTTCGTGTATCGCAGAGGTATCTCTGGGCCCTCTCGATAATGGTCATCACTATAAGCCTTGCAAGCAATGTGACTAATTTGTTAGTTGCGGGATGAAGCATTACAGAATGAGTAAAGAGACTTGCCGGTAATGAGATTGAACTAGGTATGAAGATACCGACGATCGAATTTCAGGTAAGTAACATACCGATGACAAAGGGAACAGCGTATGTTGTTGTGTGATTTGACCAATAAAGATCTCCGCAGAATATGTAGGAACCAATATGAGCATCCATGTTCTGCTATTGGTTATTGACCGGATATGTGTCTCGATCATGTCTACATAGCTCTCGAACCTGTAGAGTCTGCACGCTTAACGTTCGATGACGATTTGTATTATGAGTTATGTGTTTTGGTGACCGAAGTTTGTTCGGAGTCCCGGATGATATGAAGGACATGACGAGGAGTATCAAAATGGTCGAGATGTAAAGATTGATATATTGGAAGGTTACATTTGGACACTGGAATGGTTTCGAGAAGTTTCGGAGTACCGGGAGGTTACCGGAACCCCCCCAGGGGAGTAATGGGCCAACATGGGCCTTAGTTGAGGAGAGAGGGCCGGCCATAGGATGTGGCGCATGCCCCCCTTGCCAATCTGAATTGGATAAGGGGTAGGGGCGGCACCCCAACTTTCCTTCTCCTACTCCCTCTCCTTTCCCCCTTTGCTACTCCGGAAAAAAGGAAAAAGGTGGGGGGCCGAATCCTACTAGGTTTGGAGTCCTAGTAGGACTCCCCCTCCATGGCGTGCCCCTGGCCGCCGGCCTCCTCCCCCCTCCTTTATATAAGGGGGCAAGGGGGCACCCCAAAGGCACAACAACATTTTCTTAGCCGTGTGCGGTGCCCCCCTCTACCGTTTACTCCTCCAATAGTATCATCGTAGTGCTTAGGCAAAGCCATGCACAGATCATATCACCGACACTGTCATCACGCCGTCGTGCTGAAGAAACTCTCCCTCGGCCCTCTGCTGGATCAAAAGTTCGAGGAACGTCATCGAGCTGAACATGTGCTGAACTCGGAGGTGCCGTACGTTCGGTGCTAGATCGGTTGGATCATGAAGACGTTCGACTACATCAACCACGTTAACCTAACACTTCCGCTTTCGGTCTACGAGGGTACGTGGACACACTCTCCCCCTGTCATTGCTATGCATCTCCTAGATAGATCTTACGTGATCATAGGATTTTTTTTTAAATTGCATGCTACGTTCCCAATAGTGGCATCCGAGCCAGGTCTATGCGTAGATGACATGCACGAGTAGAACACAAAGAGTTGTGGGCGATTATAGTCATACTGATTACCACCAACGTCTTACTTTGATTCGGTGGTATTGTTGGATGAAGCGGCCTGGATCGACATTACATGACCATGTTCATGAGACTGGTTCTACTGACGTGCTTTGCACACACGTGCCTGGCGGGTGTCTGTTTCTCCAACTTTAGTTGAATCGAGTTTGACTACGGCCGGTCCTTGTTGAAGGTTAAAACAACACACTTGATGAAAAATTATTGTGGTTTTGATGCGTAGGTAAGAACTATTCTTGCTAGAAGCCCGTAGCAGCCATGTAAAACTTGCAACAACAAAGTAGAGGACGTCTAACTTGTTTTTGCGGGGTTTGTTGTGATGGTATGGTCAAGACAAGATGTGACATAAATTGTTGTATGAGATGATCATGTTTTGTAACAGAGTTATCGGCAACTGGCAGGAGCCATATGGTTGTTGCTTTATTGTATGAAATGCAATCGCCATGTAATTGCTTTACTTTATCACTAAGTGATACGTCTCCAATGTATCTATAATTTATGAATCATTCATGCTATTATATTATCTGTTTCAGATGTTTATGGGCTTTATTATACACTTTTATATTATTTTTGGGACTAACCTATAAACCGGAGGCCCAGCCCAAATTTTTGTTTTCTTGCCTATTTCAGTGTTTCGGAGAAAAGGAATATCAAACGGAGTCCAAACGGAATGAAACCTTCGGGAGAGTTGTTTTTGGAACAAAAGCAATCTAGGAGACTTGGAGTGCATGTAAGGGAAGCAACGAGGAAGCCACGAGGCAGGGAGGTGCGCCCTACCCCCTGGGCGCGCCCCCCACCCTCGTGGGCCCCTCGTGGCTCCCCTGACCGACTTCTTTCGCCTATATATGTCCACATACCCTAAAAACATCGAAGAGCACAATAGATCGGGAGTTCCGCCGCCGCAAGCCTCTGTAGCCACCAAAAACCAATCGGGACCCTGTTCTGGCACCCTACCGGAGGGGGGGGGATCCCTCAACGGTGGACATCTTCATCATCCTGGCGCTCTCCATGACGAGGAGGGAGTAGTTCACCCTCGGGGCTGAGGGTATGTACCAGTAGCTATGTGTTTGATCTCTCTCTCTCTCTCTCTCTCTCTCTCGTGTTCTTGATTTGGCACGATCTTGATGTACCGCGAGCTTTCCTATTATAGTTGGATCTTATGATGTTTCTCCCCCTCTACTCTCTTGTAATGGATTGAGTTTTCCCTTTGAAGTTATCTTATCGGATTTAGTCTTTAAGGATTTGAGAACACTTGATGTATGTTTTGCGTGGGATACCCGTGGTGACAATGGGGTATTCTATTAATTCACTTGATGTATGTTTTGGTGATCAACTTGCGGGTTCCGTGACCTTGGGAATCTATGCATAGGGGTTGGCACATGTTTTCATCTTGACTTTCCGGTAGAAACTTTGGGGCACTCTTTGAAGTTCTTTGTGTTGGTTGAATAGATGAATTTGAGATTGTGTGATGCATATCGTATAATCATACCCACGGATACTTGAGGTGACATTGGAGTATCTAGGTGACATTAGGGTTTTGGTTGATTTGTGTCTTAAGGTGTTATTCTAGTACGAACTCTAGGATAGATTGAACGGAAAGAATAGCTTTGTGTTATTTTACTCCAGACTCTTGAATAGATCGATCAGAAAGGATAACTTTGAGGTGGTTTCGTACCCTACAATAATCTTTTCGTTTGTTCTCCGCTATTAGTGACTTTGGAGTGAATCTTTGTTGCATGTTGAGGGATAGTTATATGATCCAGTTATGTTATTACTGTTGAGATAACTTGCACTAGTGAAAGTATGAACCTTAGGCCTTGTTTCCTAGCATTGCAATACCGTTTGTGCTCACTTTTATCATTAGTTACCTTGCTGTTTTTATATTTTCAGATTACAAAAACCTATATCTACCATCCATATTGAACTTGTATCACCATCTCTTCGCCGAACTAGTGCACCTATACAATTTTCCATTGTATTGGGTGTGTTGGGGACACAAGAGACTCTTTGTTATTTGGTTGCAGGATTGTTTGAGAGAGACCATCTTCATCCTACGCCTCCCACGAATTGACAAACCTTATGTCATCCACTTGAGGGAAATTTGCTATTGTCCTACAAACCTCTGCACTTGGAGGCCCAACAACGTCTACAAAAAGAAGGTTGTGTAGTAGACATCAAGCTCTTTTCTGGCGCCGTTGCCGGGGAGGTGAGTGCTTGAAGGTATATCTTTAGATCTTGCAATCGAATCTTTAGTTTCTTGTTTTATCACTAGTTTAGTTTATAAAACAAAACTACAAAAAAATGGAATTGAGTTTGCCTCATACGCTTCATCTTTTTAATATCTTTCGTGAGAATGATGGAAAGGAAAATTGTGCGCAAGTGCTAGAAGCAGAAGTCTATAAAATGTTTGGTACTAAATCTTTGAATGATGAGCATGATTGAAATGTTGTTAGTATGAACTCTTTGAATATCCATACTACTAATGATGATTGCACTAGTTATGATGAAAATATCTCTTATAAGCATGTCAACTTTTGTGGAGTGCATAGAGTTTGCAAGTACACACCAAATAGGGAAGATAGATTTTGCAAGAGGCATAAGTATTTAGAAACTAAATGGTTGCAAGAAAGGCTAGATGTTTGTGCTGAAAATTTAAAGTTTCTTTGTCGTACTTGTGAACTTTGCAATGAACGTGGTCATTTTAATCTCCGATGCAAATTGTTTCATGATCCAATCGTGTCCAAAAATTGTGATGACTTGATTTCCCTTGCACATCATAATGGACTTAGTTTGCTTTTGGGTTATGAAGGAATGAAACGTATAACTAAGAATATTCCAGAATTTGCCCTTGAGAGAGTTCTTGATTTTGATCTAGAGGAAATTTATATGTATTGTGCGGTGAATTGCATTGAAAATCCTTATATTTCCAATTACATAAAGAAAAGAAAGCAAATAGAAGATTAAGAGAATACTAATGAAAGGGAAGAGACTTCCCAATATCCTTCTATTATTTCTTATGGTGAATCAGGTAACGAGGAGGAGCCTTCTATTCAACCAACCAAATTAATAAGGAGCTCAAAGAAGAGGGTTAAACCCACACATGATGTGAAGAAGAAAAAGAAAATATGGATAAGCAAAGGTAAAAAGGTATCCCTCCCAAATGATGTTTCTCCTAACACTTATTGTGATGATGATAATTGCTATACTATTGGTGCTATCCATATTATTAATGATGAGAGTGATTATGCTTATGATATGAAAAGGCCCAAGCTTGGGGATGCTATGTTTGATGAGAATGACATATTTGAGAATATATTTGCTGCAATTAATGTTTGTCCCAAGCTTGGGGATGCTATGTTTAATGAAGATGATATTTTTACCCTCCCAAGTTTTGATATGCAAATTTGTTATGATGATAGCATGCCTCCTACTTATGATGATTATATTGATGAAAGTGGGTTTGGAAGAGTGTCAACTTTAGGAAGTAATGACCCCACTATTTTGGAGGATGTTGGATCTTATTGTGATGAATATGAAAGTGGATTTGGAGAGGTCATGACTTTATTTGGTGATGATTCCACTATCTTGGAAGAGGTTTCAATCGATTATGATGAGAACAAAGTTGCTACTTATGATGATTATTGTGATGAAACTTATGCTATAAAAAGTAGTGATGATTATATTTATAAAACTTGTCATTATTATGATTACCCTTTTTCTGAACATTAATATTTTAGTGTGGAAACAATTTATAGTATTCGAGTCTCTTATGATACTCCCACTATTCCGAATGAGAAGAATTTTGCTTATGTGGAGAGTAATAAAATTTCTATGCAAGTAGATCATGAAAAGAATGCTTTAGGTGCTGGTTATATTGTTGAATTTATTCATGATGCTACTTAAAATTATTATGAGGGAGGAACATATGCTTGTAGGAATTGCAATAATATCAAGTTTCCTCTCTATGTGCTTAAAATTTTGAAGTTATGCTTGTTTAGCCTTCCTATGCTAGTTGATTATTGTTACCATAAGTTGTTTGCTCACAAAATACCTATGCATAGGAAGTGGGTTATGCTTAAATGTGCTAGTCATATTCTTCATGATGCTCCCATTGTGTTTCAATTCTTATCTTGTATGTGAGCATCATTGTCATCATCATGCCTAGCTAAAAGGCACTAAAGAAAAGCGCTTGTTGGGAGACAACCCAATATTTATCTTTACTATTTTTGTGTGTCCACATGATTATGCTACTGTAGCAATCATGTTTTATAGCTTTTGTTTCAATAAAGTGCCAAGTAAGACCTTTAGGATAGCTTATGGTGATAGTTGTGTTGATCCTGCTGAAAATCAGAAACTTTTGCACCCAGTAAATTAGTTTTGATAATTCACAGAAATGTGTTTTTGATCTGATTTTTTTCTCTGGATTAGTACACAAATGTCTCAGGTTTTCCTAATTTGGTAGGATTTTTGGAGTTCCAGAAGCATTCAAATGATACAGATTACTACAGACTGTTCTATTTTTGACAGATTCTGTTTTCATTTTGTTGTTTGCTTGTTTTGATGAATCTATGAGTAGTATCGGAGGGTATGAACCATAGAGAAGTTGGAATACAGTAGATATTACACCAATATGAATTTAGAATGAGTTCACAACAGTACATAAGTGGTGGTTTTATTTTCTTATACTAATAGAGCTTACGAGTTTTCTGTTGAGTTTTGTGTTGTGAAGTTTTCAAGTTTTGGGTAAAGAGTCGATGGATTATGGAATAAGGAGTGGCAAGAGCCTAAGCTTGGGGATGCCCAAGGCACCCCAAGGTAATATTCAAGGACAACCAAAAGCCTAAGCTTGGGGATGCCCCGGAAGGCATCCCCTTTTTCATCTTCGTCCATCGGTAACTTTACTTGGAGCTATATTTTTATTCACCACATGATATGTGTTTTGCTTGGAGCCTCATGTTGTTTTATTTTGTTTTGCTTGCTGTTTGAATAAAATACCAAGATCTGAAATTCTTAAATGAGAGAGAGTCTTCACATAGCTACATAATTATTTAACTACTCATTGATCTTCATTTATATCTTTTCGGAGTAGTTTATCATTTACTCGTGTGCTTCACTTATATCCTATGAGTAAATGGTTGAATGAGTTGAATGTCATAAATCTGAAATTATATATGTTTCTTATGCTTGCCCCATTGGGAGTAATGACTTCACATCTAAGAAGTAGAGGTGGTAAATTTACTGAAGGTTAGCAAACATTGTATTGGTCATTTGAACAATTCATGAAAGAATATTGAAGGAAGAGAGATTTCACATATAAATATACTATCTTAGACATCTTCTATGATTGTGAGCCCCATTAATTATTTTCACCTGATCAAATTAGTTGAAGTTGGACAAGGAAGACAACATAATGAGTTATGCTTGGGTATATTTGTATAGAAGTTATATTGTTATAGACCCTCCAACATGTGGTGCTTGCTATTTAGAATCCTTTGCTAGCCAAAATATCTGTACTAAGCGGGACTTGTGCATCCAAATTCCTTGAACCAAGTTTCTTCCATGAGTGTCCACCATAACTACCTATATGCGGTATTTATCTGCCGTTCCAAGTAAATTTGCATGTGCCAAACTCTAAACCTTCAAATAATAATCTGTTTTGTATGCCCGAATCGCTCATGTAGCGACTAGGGGCTATTAGTATCTTCCATGCTAGGTGGGTTATTCTCACGATGAGTGGACTCTTCTCATCATTCACGAGAAAAATGGCTATTAACTGGGATGCCCAGTCCCATGATCAAAAGATCAAAATCAAATCAAAATAATTGCAAACAAAACCCCCCCAGGATTATTGTTAGTTGGAGGCACCAGTTGTTTCGGGCAAGCCATGGATTGATGATTGTTGGTGGAGGGGGAGTAAAAACTTTACCATTCTATTTGGGAACCGCCTATAATGTATCCAGTATGGAAGAAACTGGGAACCCTTGGTTGTTATGTTGACAATGAAAGCATATCTCTCAAAATTATTTATCTCTATTTCAAAATCGAGCTCTGGCACATCTACAAATCCCTGCTTCCCTCAGCGAAGGGCCTATCTTTTACTTTTATGCAAAAGTCAGTAGTATTCCTTCTCATTCCAGCCTACTCTTTAGTTGGCAAGCATCATGTGATGGGGAAAGAACTAAGCATATATGGCCATTCAAATATATTTGATCATGAATTATTATTGTTGACAAATATCTATATGATAAGTAAGTTGGGAGGCGAAACATTAAGCCCCTATCTTTCTCCGTGTTCGATCGATGCTATTTGTTCTAAGGATATGCTTTGAGTGGTAGCAATCATGGAAGACTATATTATAGTTGAGTATGTGGTATTTGCTAAATCAAAGCTCTGACATAGATCCTTCCTGAAAATAAGATGAATAGCAATTGTTTAATGACTGAGAATGAAGTTTGCTAGTTTGCTAGAAAGTTTATGGTCTATGCTTTAACATTTGAATAGCTTGTTACTTGATCATGAGAGTTTTATGAGATGAGCTACTATTATGACATATAATGATGCTAGAAAAGGTGATTGAAATTATCATTGATCAAACTTATGCACCTGCTAGCATTCACACTTCATAAATTCTTTCTTTTATCATTTACCTACTCGAGGACGAGCAGGAATTAAGCTTGGGGATGCTGATACGTCTCCAACGTATCTATAATTTATGAAGCATTCATGCTATTATATTATCTGCTTTGGATGTTTATGGGCTTTATTATACACTTTTATATTATTTTTGGGACTAACCTATA
The DNA here is from genome assembly GCF_002162155.2 of Triticum dicoccoides. NCBI lineage: Eukaryota > Viridiplantae > Streptophyta > Magnoliopsida > Poales > Poaceae > Triticum > Triticum dicoccoides. The sequence goes on along the minus strand of NC_041381.1, from coordinate 446,621,698 downwards.
AATCGGAGGCCCAACCCAAATTGTTGTTTCTTGCCTATTTCAGTGTTTTGAAGAAAAGGAATATCAAACGGAGTCCAAAAGGAATGAAACTTTCGGGAGAGTTATTTTGGAACGGAAGCAATCCAGGAGACTTGGAGTGCACGTAAGGGAAGCAACGAGGAAGCCACGAGGCAGGGAGGCATGCCCTACCCCCTAGGCGTGCCCCCACCCTCGTGGGCCCCTCATGGCTCCTCTGACCGACTTCTTTCGCCTATATATGTCCATATATGCATACTAGATCGGGAGTTACGCCGCCGCAAGCCTCTGTAGCCACCAAAAACTAACCGGGACCCTGTTCCGGCACCCTGTCGGAGGGGGGATCCCTCACCGGTGGCCATCTTCATCATCCAGGCGCTCTCCTTAACGAGGAGGGAGTAGTTCACCCTCGGGGCTGAGGGTATGTACCAGTAGCTATGTGTTTGATCTCTCTCTCTCTCGTGTTCTTAATTTGGCACGATCTTGATGTACCTCGAGCTTTGCTATTATAGTTGGATCTTATGATGTTTCTCCCCCTCTACTCTCTTGTAATGGATTGAGTTTTCCCTTTGATGTTATCTTATCGGATTTAGTCTTTAAGGATTTGAGAACACTTGATGTATGTTTTGCGTGGGATACCCGTGGTGACAATGGGGTATTCTATTGATTCACTTGATGTATGTTTTGGTGATCAACTTGCGGGTTCCGTGACCTTGGGAATCTATGCATAGGGGTTGGCACATGTTTTCATCTTGACTTTCCGGTAGAAACTTTGGGGCACTCTTTGAAGTTCTTTGTGTTGGTTGAATAGATGAATTTGAGATTGTGTGATGCATATCGTATAATCATACCCACGGATACTTGAGGTGACATTGGAGAATCTAGGTGACATTAGGGTTTTGGTTGATTTGTGTCTTAAGGTGTTATTCTAGTATGAACTCTAGGATAGATTGAACGGAAAGAATAGCCTTGTGTTATTTTACTACAGACTCTTGAATAGATCGATCAGAAAGGATAACTTTGAGGTGGTTTCGTACCCTACAATAATCTCTTCGTTTGTTCTCTGCTATTAGTGACTTTGGAGTGACTCTTTGTTGCATGTTGAGGGATAGTTATATGATCCAGTTATGTTATTATTGTTGAGAGAACTTGCACTAGTGAAAGTATGAACCTTAGGCCTTGTTTCCTAGCATTGCAATACCTTGCTGTTTTTATATTTTCAGATTACAAAAACCTATATCTACCATCCATATTGCACTTGTATCACCATCTCTTCGCCGAACTAGTGCACCTATACAATTTTCCATTGTATTGGATGTGTTGGGGATACAAGAGACTCTTTGTTATTTGGTTGCAGGATTGTTTGAGAGAGACCATCTTCATCCTACGCCTCCCACGAATTGACAAACCTTATGTCATCCACTTGATGGAAATTTTCTACTGTCCTACAAACCTCTGCACTTGGAGGCCCAACAACGTCTACAAGAAGAAGGTTGTGTAGTAGACATCACTAAGCGGTAGCAATAGTCGTAGTAGCAATAGTTGGCGAGATGACAATGATGCTACGATGGAGATCAAGGTGTCAAGACGGCGATGAAGGAGATCATGACGGTGCTTTGGAGATGGAGATCAAAGGCACATGATGATGATGGCCATATCATGTCACATATTTTGATTACATGTGATGTTTATCTTTTATGCATCTTATTTTGCTTAGTACGGCAGTAGCATTATAAGATGATCCCTCACTAAATTTCAAGGTATAAGTGTTCTCCCCGAGTATGCACCGTTGCTACAGTTCATCGTGCCGAGACACCACGTGATGATAGGGTGTAATAAGCTCTACGTTCACAAACAACAGGTGCAAGCCAGTTTTGCACATGTAGAATACTCGGGTTAAACTTGACGAGCCTAGCATATGCAGATATGGCCTCGGAACACTGAGACTGAAAGGTCGAACGTGAATCATATAGTAGATATGATCAACATAGAGATGTTCACCATTGAAAACTACTCCATCTCATGTGATGATCGGACATGGTTTAGTTGATATGGATCACGTGGTCATTTAGATGACTAGAGGGATGTCTATCTAAGTGGGAGTTCTTTAGTAATATGATTAATTGAACTTTAGTTTATCATAAACTTAGTCCTGATAGTTTTTGCATATCTATGTTGTCATAGATCAATGGCCCGTGCTAGCGTTCCCTTGAATTTTAATGTGTTCCTAGAGAAAGCTAAGTTGAAAGATGATGGTAGAAACTACACGGACTAGGTCGTAACTTGAGGATTATCCTCACTACTGCACAGAAGAATTATGTCCTTGAAGCACTGCTAGGTGGCAGACCTATTGCAGGAGCAGATGCAGACGTTATGAACGTTTGGCTAGCTCAATATGATGACTACTTGATAGTTTAGTGCACCATGCTTTACGGCTTACAACCAGGACTTCAAAAACGTTTTGAACGCCGTGAAGCATATGAGATGTTCCAAGAGCTGAAATTGGTATTTCAGACTCATACCCGTGTCGAGAGGTTTGAGACTTCTGACAAGTACTTTGCCTAAAAGATGGAGGAGAATAGCTCAGCTAGTGAGAATGTGCTCAAAATGTCTGGGTACTACAATCGCTTGAATCAAGTGGGAGTTAATCTTCCAGATAAGATAGTCACTAATAGAGTTCTCTAGTCACCATCACCAAGTTACTGGAACTTCGTGATGAACTATAATGTGCAAGGGATGACAAAAGCGATTTCCGAGCTCATCGTGATGTGGAAATCGACGAAGGTAGAAATCAAGAAAAAGCATCAAGTGTTGATGATTAAACAAGATCACTAGTTTCAAGAAAAGGGCAAGGGGAAAGAAATAGAACTTCAAGAAGAATGGCAAGCAAGTTGTCACTCCCGTGAAGAAGCCCAAAGCTGGACCTAAGCCTGAAACTAAGTGCTTCTACTGCAAAGAAAATGGTCACTGGAAGTGGAACTGCCCCAAGTATTTAGCGGATAAGAAGGATGTAAAAGTGAAAGGTATATTTGATATACATGTTATTGATGTGTACCTTGAAGGAAATATGCCCTAGAGGCAATAATAAAGTTATTATTTATTTCCTCATATCATGATAAATGTTTATTATTCATGCTAGAATTGTATCAACCGGCAACAATGATACATGTGTGAATACATAGACAAACATATAGTCACTAGTATGCCTCTACTTGACTAGCTCGTTTATCAAAGATGGTTATGTTTCCTAGCCATGGACAAAAGAGTTGTCATTTGATTAACGGGATCACATCATTAGGAGAATGATGTGATTGACATGACCCATTCCGTTAGCCTAGCACTTGATCATTTAGTATGTTGCTATTTCTTTCTTCATAACTTATACATGTTCCTGTAACTATGAGATTATGCAACTCCCGTTTACCGGAGGAACACTTTGTGTGCTACCAAACGTCACAACATAACTGGGTGATTATAAAGGTGCTCGACAGGTGTCTCCAAAGGTACATGTTGAGTTGGCATAATTCGAGATTAGGTTTTGTCACTCTGATTGTCGGAGAGGTATCTCTGGGCCCTCTCGGTAATACACATCACTTAAGCCTTGCAAGCATTGTAACTAATGATCTAGTTATGAAATGATGTATTACGGAACAAGTAAAGAGACTTGCCGGTAATGAGATTGAACTAGGTATTGGATACCGACGATTGAATCTTGGGCAAGTAACATACCGATGACAAAGGGAACAACGTATGTTGTTATGCAGTTTGACCGGTAAAGATCTTCGTAGAATATGTAGGAACCAATATGGACATCCAGGTTCCGCTATTGGTTATTGACCGAGAATAGTTCTAGGTCATGTCTACATAGTTCTCGAACCCGTAGGGTCCGCACGCTTAACGTTACGATGACAGTTTTATTATGAGTTTATAATTTTTGATGTACCGAAGTTTGTTCGGAGTCCCTGATGTGATCACGGACATGACGAGGAGTCTCGAAATGGTCGAGACATAAAGATTGATATATTGGACAGATATATTTGGATACCGGAAAGGTTCTGGATGAGATTGGGAATATACCGGAGCTCCGGGAGGTTACCGGAACCCCCCGGTAAGTATATGGGCCTTATTGGGCCTTAGTGGAAAGGAGGGAGAAGGGGCAAAGGAGGGGGCGCGCCCCCCAAGCCCAATCCGAATTGGGAGGGGGGTCGGCCCCCCCTTTCCTTCTTCCCTCCCCTCTCTTCCTTCCCTCTCCTACTCCTAATAGGAAAGGGGGGCAAACCTACTTGGAGTAGGATTGCCCCCCCAGGACGCGCCTCTCCCCTTGGCCGGCCCCCTCCTCCTCTTCCCCTTTATATACGGGGGAGGGGGCACCCCTAGGACACACAAGTTGATCTACGGATCATTCCTTAGCCATGTGCGGTGCCCCCCTCCACCATATTCCACCTCGGTCATATCGTCGCAGAGTTTAGGCGAAGCCCTGCGCCGGTAGAACATCATCATCGTCACCACGCCATCGTGCTGACGGAACTCATCCCCGACGCTTTGCTGGATTGGAGCCCGGGGAACGTCATTGAGCTGAACGTGTGCTGAACACAGAGGTGCCGTACGTTCGGTACTTGGATCGGTCGGATCGTGAAGACGTACGACTACATCAACCGCGTTGTCATAATGCTTCCGCTTACGGTCTACGAGGGTACGTGGACAACACTCTCCCCTCTCGTTGCTAAAGCATCACCAGGATCTTGCGTGTGCATAGGAAATTTTTTGAAATTACTATGTTCCCCAACAGTGGCATCCGAGCCTAGGTTTTATGCGTTGATGTTATATGCACGAGTAGAACACAAGTGAGTTGTGGGCGATACAAGTCATACTGCTTACCAGCATGTCATACTTTGGTTCAACGGTATTGTTGGATGAAGTGGCCCGGACCGACATTACGCGTACGCTTACGCGAGACTGGTTTTACCGCCGTGCTTTGCACACAGGTGACTAATGGGTGTATGTTTCTCCAACTTTAGTTGAACCGAGTGTGGCTACGCCCGGTCCTTGCAAAGGTTAAAACAGCACTAACTTGACAAACTATCGTTGTGGTTTTGATGCGTAGGTAAGAACGGTTCTTTCTCAGCCCGTAGCAGCCACGTAAAACTTGCAATAACAAAGTAGAGGACGTCTAACTTGTTTTTGCAGGGCATGTTGTGATGTGATATGGTCAAGACGTGATGCTATATTTTATTGTATGAGATGATCATGTTTTGTAACCGAAGTTATCGGCAACTGGCAGGAGCCATATGGTTGTCGCTTTATTGTATGAAATGCAAATGCCCTGTAATTGCTTTACTTTATCACTAAGCGGTAGCGATAGTCGTAGAAGCAATAGATGGCGTAAACGACAACGATGCTACGATGGAGATCAAGGTGTCGCGCCAGTGACGATGGTGATCACGATGGTGCTTCGGAGATGGAGATGACAAGCACAAGATGATGATGGCCATATCATATCACTTATATTGATTGCATGTGATGTTTATCCTTTATGCATCTTATCTTGCTTTGATTGACGGTAGCATTTTAAGATGATCTCTCACTAATTATCAAGAAGTGTTCTCCCTGAGTATGCACCGTTGCGAAAGTTCTTCGTGCTGAGACACCACGTGATGATCGGGTGTGATAGGCTCTACGTTCAAATACAACGGGTGCAAAACAGTTGCACATGCGGAATACTGAGGTTAAACTTGACGAGCCTAGCATATACAGATATGGCCTCGGAACACGGAGACCGAAAGGTCGAGCGTGAATCATATAGTAGATATGATCAACATAGTGATGTTCACCATTGAAAACTACTCCATCTCACGTGATGATCGGACATGGTTTAGTTGATTTGGATCACGTAATCACTTAGATGACTAGAGAGATGTCTGTCTAAGTGGGAGTTCTTAAGTAATATGCTTAATTGAACTTAAGTTTATCATGAACTTAGTACCTGATAGTATTTTGCTTGTCTATGTTTGTTGTAGATAGATGGCTCGTGCTGTTGTTCCGTTGAATTTTAATGCGTTCCTTGAGAAAGCAAAGTTGAAAGATGATGGTAGCAATTACACGGACTGGGTCCGTAACCTGAGGATTATCCTCATTGCTGCATAGAAGAATTACGTCCTGGAAGCACCGCTGGGTGCCAGGCCTGCTGCTGATGCAACTGACGACATTAAGAACGTCTGGCAGAGCAAAGCTGATGACTACTCGATAGTTCAGTATGCCATGCTTTACGGCTTAGAACCGGGTCTTCAACGATGTTTTGAACGTCATGGAGCATATGAGATGTTCTAGGAGTTGAAGTTAATATTTCAAGCAAATGCCCGGATTGAGAGATATGAAGTCTCCAATAAGTTCTATAGCTGCAAGATGGAGGATAATAGTTCTGTCAGTGAACACATACTCAAAATGTCTAGGTATAATAATCACTTGATTCAACTGGGAGTTAATCTTCCTGATGATAGTGTCATTGACAGAATTCTTCAATCACTGCCACCAAGCTACAAGAGCTTCATGATGAACTATAATATTCAAGGGATGGACAAGACTATTCCCGAGCTCTTCGCAATGCTAAAAGCCGCGGAGGTAGAAATCAAGAAGGAGCATCAAGTGTTGATGGTTAACAAGACCACCAGTTTCTAGAAAAAGGGCAAAGGGAAGAAGAAGGGGAACTTCAAGAAGAACAGCAAACAAGTTGCTGCTTAAGAGAAGAAACCCAAGTCTAGACCTAAGCCTGAGACTGAGTGCTTCTACTGCAAGCAGACTGGACACTGGAAGCGGAACTGCCCCAAGTATTTGGCGGATAAGAAGGATGGCAAAGTGAACAAAGGTATATGTGATATACATGTTATTGATGTGTACCTTACTAATGCTCGCAGTAGTACCTGGGTATTTGATACTGGTTCTGTTGCTAATATTTGCAACTCGAAACAGGGACTACGGATTAAGCGAAGATTAGCTAAGGACGAGGTGACGATGCGCGTGGGAAATGGTTCCAAAGTTGATGTGATCGCGGTCGGCACGCTACCTCTACATCTACCATCGGGATTAGTTTTAGACCTAAATAATTGTTATTTGGTGCCAGCGTTGAGCATGAACATTATATCTGGATCTTGTTTGATGCGAGACGGTTATTCATTTAAATCAGAGAATAATGGTTGTTCTATTTATATGAGTAATATCTTTTATGGTCATGCACCCTTGAAGAGTGGTCTATTTTCATTGAATCTTGATAGTAGTGATACACATATTCATAGTGTTGAAACCAAAAGATGCAGAGTTGATAATGATAGTGCAACTTATTTGTGGCACTGCCGTTTAGGTCATATCGGTATAAAGCGCATGAAGAAACTCCATACTGATGGGCTTTTGGAATCACTTGATTATGAATCACTTGGTACTTGCGAACCGTGCCTCATGGGCAAGATGACTAAAACGCCGTTCTCTGGAACTATGGAGCGAGCAACTGATTTGTTGGAAATCATACATACTGATGTTTTTGTTCCAATGAATGTTGAAGCTCGCGGCGGGTATCGTTATTTTCTCACCTTCACAGATGATTTGAGCAGATATGGGTATATCTACTTAATGAAACACAAGTCTGAAACATTTGAAAAGTTCAAAGAATTTCAGAGTGAAGTGGAAAATCATCGTAACAAGAAAATAAAGTTTCTACGATCTGATCGTGGAGGAGAATATTTGAGTTACGAGTTTGGTTTACATTTGAAACAATGCGGAATAGTTTCGCAACTCACGCCACCCGGAACACCACAATGTAATGGTGTGTCCGAACGTCATAATCATACTTTACTAGATATGGTGCGATCTATGATGTCTCTTACTGATTTACCGATATCGTTTTGGGGTTATGCTTTAGAGACGGCCGCATTCACGTTGAATAGGGCACCATCAAAATCCGTTGAGACGACACCTTATGAACTGTGGTTTGGCAAGAAACCAAAGTTGTCGTTTCTTAAAGTTTGGGCTGCGATGCTTATGTGAAGAAACTTCAACCAGATAAGCTCGAACCTAAATCGGAGAAATGTGTCTTCATAGGATACCCAAAAGAAACTATTGGGTACACCTTCTATCACAGATCTGAGGGCAAGATTTTCGTTGCTAAAATCGGATCCTTTCTAGAGAAGGAGTTTCTCTCGAAAGAAGTGAGTGGGAGGAAAGTAGAACTTGATGAGGTAACTGTACCTGCTCCCTTATTAGAAGGTAGTTCATCACAAGAACCGGTTCCTGTGACAACTACACCAATTGGTGAGGAAACTAATGATATTGATCATGAAACTTTAGATCAAGTTTCTACTGAACCTCGTAGGTCTACCAGAGTAAGATCCGCACCAGAGTGGTACGGTAATCCTATTCTGGAAGTCATGTTACTTGACCATGATGAACCTACGAACTATTAGGAAGCGATGATGAGCCCAGATTCCGCAAAATGGCTAGAGCCCATGAAATCTGAGATGGGATCCATGTATGAGAACAAAGTATGGACTTTGGTTGACTTGCCCAATGATCGGCAAGCCATTGAGAATAAATGGATCTTTAAGAAGAAGACTGACGCTGACGGTAATGTAACTGTCTATAAAGCTCGACTTGTTGCAAAAGGTTTTCGACAAGTTCAAGGGGTTGACTACGATGAGACCTTCTCACCAGGAGCGATGCTTAAGTCTGTCCGAATCATGTTAGCAATTGCCGCATTTTATGATAATGAAATATGGCAAATGGATGTCAAAACTGCATTCCTGAATGGATTTCTGTAAGAAGAGTTGTATATGATGCAACCGGAAGATTTTGTCGATCCTAAAGGAGCTAACAAAGTGTGCAAGCTCCAGCGATCAATCTATGGTCTGGTGCAAGCCTCTCGGAGTTGGAATAAACACTTTGATAGTGTGATCAAAGCATATGGTTTTATACAGACTTTTGGAGAAGCCTGTATTTACAAGAAAGTGAGTGGGAGCTCTGTAGCATTTCTAATATTATATGTGGACGACATATTGTTGATTGGAAATGATATAGAATTTCTGGATAGCATAAAAGGATACTTGAATAAAAGTTTTTCAATGAAAGACCTCAGTGAAGCTGCTTACATATTGGGCATCAAGATCTATAGAGATAGATCAAGACGCTTGATTGGACTTTCACAATGCACGTACCTTGATAAAGTGTTGAAAAGGTTCAATATGGATCAGGCAAATAAAGGGTTCTTGCCTGTATTACAAGGTATAAAATTGAGTCAGACTCAATGCCCGACCACTTCAAAAGATAGAGAGAAAATGAAGGGAGTTCCCTATGCTTCGGCCATAGGCTCTATCATGTATGCAATGATGTGTACCAGACCTGATGTGTGCCTTGCTATTAGTTTGGCAGGGAGGTACCAAAGTAATCCAGGAGTGGATCACTGGACAGTGGTCAAGAACATCCTGAAATACCTAAAAAGGACTACGGATATGTTTCTCGTATATGGAGGTGACAAAGAGCTAGTCGTAAATGGTCACATAGATGCAAGCTTTGACACTGATCTGGACGATTCTAAATCGCAAACCGGATACGTATTTTTATTAAACGGTGGAGCTGTAAGTTGGTGCAGTTCTGAACAAAGCGTCGTGGCAGGATCTACATGTGAAGCGGAGTACATAGCTGCTTCGGAAGCAGCAAATGAAGGAGTCTGGATGAAGGAGTTCATTACCGATCTAGGTGTTATACCTAGTGCATCGGGACCAATGAAGATCTTCTGTGACAATACTGGTGCAATTGCCTTGGCAAAGGAATCCAGATTTCACAAGAGGACCAAGCACATCAAGAGACGCTTCAATTCCATCCGGGACCAAGTCCAAGTGGGAGACATAGATATTTGCAAGATACATACGGATCTGAATGTTGCAGACCCGTTGACTAAGCCTCTCTCATGAGAAAAACATGATCAGCACCAAGACTCCATGGGTGTTAGAATCATTACTATGTAATCTAGATTATTAACTCTACTGCAAGTGGGAGACTGAAGGAAATATGCCCTAGAGGCAATAATAAAGTTATTATTTATTTCCTCATATCATGATAAATGTTTATTAATCATGCTAGAATTGTATCAACCAGAAACAATGATACATGTGTGAATACATAGACAAACATATAGTCACTAGTATGCCTCTACTTGACTAGCTCGTTTATCAAAGATGGTTATGTTTCCTAGCCATGGACAAAAGAGTTGTCATTTGATTAATGGGATCACATCATTAGGAGAATGATGTGATTGACATGACCCATTCCTTTAGCCTAGCACTTGATCATTTAGTATGTTGCTATTGCTTTCTTCATAACTTATACATGTTCCTGTAACTATGAGATTATGCAACTCGCGTTTACCGGAGGAACACTTTGTGTGCTACCAAACTTCACAACGTAACTGGGTGATTATAAAGGTGCTCTACAGGTGTCTCCAAAGGTACATGTTGAGTTGGCATAATTCGAGATTAGGTTTTGTCACTCCGATTATCGGAGAGGTATCTCTGGGCCCTCTCGGTAATACACATCACTTAAGCCTTGCAAGCATTGTATCTAATGAGCTAGTTATGAAATGATGTATTACGGAACGAGTAAAGAGACTTGCCGGTAACGAGATTGAACTAGGTATGGGATACCGACAATCGAATCTCGGGCAAGTAACATACCGATGACAAAGGGAACAACGTATGTTGTTATGCGGTTTGACCGATAAAGATCTTCGTAGAATATGTAGGAACCAATATGGACATCCAGGTTCTACTATTGGTTATTGACCGAGAATAGTTCTAGGTCATGTCTACATAGTTCTCGAACCCGTAGGGTCCGCACGCTTAACGTTATGATGACAGTTTTATTATGAGTTTATAAGTTTTGATGTACCGAAGTTTGTTCGGAGTCCCTGATGTGATCACAGACATGATGAGGAGTCTCGAAATGGTCGAGACATAAAGATTGATATATTGGACGGATATATTTGGATACCGGAAAGGTTCCGTATGAGATTGGGAATATACCGGAGCTCCGGGAGGTTACCGGAACCCCCCTCCCCCCGGTAAGTATATGGGCCTTATTGGGCCTTAGTGGAAAGGAGGGAGAAGGGGCAAAGGAGGGGGCGCCCCCCCCCAAGCCCAATCCGAATTGGGAGGGGGGCCGGCCCCCCTTTCCTTCTTCCCTCCCCTCTCTTCCTTCCCTCTCCTACTCCTAATAGGAAAGGGGGGGCCAAACCTACTTGGAGTAGGATTGCCCCCCCTAGGGCGCGCCTCTCCCCTTGGCCGGCCCCCTTCTCCTCTCCCCCTTTATATACGGGGGAGGGGGGCACCCCTAGGACACACAAGTTGATCTACGGATCGTTCCTTAGCCGTGTGCGGGTGCCCCCCTCCACCATATTCCACCTCGGTCATATCGTCGCGGAGTTTAGGCGAAGCCCTGCGCCGGTAGAACATCATCATCGTCCCCACGCCGTCGTGCTGACGGAACTCATCCCCGACGCTTTGCTGGATTGGAGCCCGGGGAACATCATCGAGCTGAACGTGTGCTGAACACGGAGGTGCCGTACGTTCGGTACTTGGATCGGTCGGATCGTGAAGACGTACGACTACATCAACCACGTTGTCATAACGCTTCCGCTTACGGTCTACGAGGGTACGTGGACAGCACTCTCCCCTCTCGTTGCCATACCATCACCATGATCTTGCGTGTGCGTAGGAATTTTTTTGAAATTACTACGTTCCCCAACATACCTTACAAATGCTCGTAGTAGCGCCTGGGTATTTGATACTGGTTCTGTTGCTCATATTTGCAACTCAAAACAGGGGCTACGGATTAAATGAAGATTGGCTAAGGACGAGGTGACGATGCGCGTCGTAAATGGTTCCAAGGTCGATGTGATCGCTGTCGGCACGCTACCTCTACATCTACCTTCGAGATTTGTTTTAGACCTGAATAATTGTTATTTGGTGCCAGCGTTGATCATGAACATTATATCTGGATCTTGTTTGATGCGAGACAGATATTCATTTAAATCAGAGAATAATGGTTGTTTTATTTATATGAGTAATATCTTTTATGGTCATGTACCTTTGATGAGTGGTCTATTTTTGTTGAATCTCGATCGTGGTGATACACATGTTCATAATATTGAAGCCACCGTTTAGGTCATATTGGTGTAAAGCGCATGAAGAAACTCCATGCTGATGGGCTTTTGGAATCACTTGATTATGAACCACTTGATGCTTGCGAACCATGCCTCATGGGCAAGATGACTAAGACTCCGTTCTTCAGAACAATGGAGCGAGCCACTTACTTATTGGAAATAATATATACTGATGTATGCGGTCCAATGAGTGTTGAGGCTCGTGGCGGGTATCGTTATTTTCTGACCTTCACAGATGATTTGAGCAGATATGGGTATATCTACTTAATGAAACATAAGTCTGAAACATCTCAGAGTGAAGTGGAAAATCATCATAACAAGAAAAAGAGTTTCTACGATCTGATCGTGGAGGCAGATATTGAGTTACGAGTTTGGTCTTCATTTGAAACAATGTGGAATAGTTTCGCAACTCACGCCACCTGGAACACCATGGCGTAATGGTGTGTCTGAATGTTGTAACAGTACTTTATTAGATATGGTGAGATCTATGATGTCTCTTACTGATTTACCGCTATCGTTTTTGGGTTATTCTTTAGAGATGGTAGCATTCACATTAAATAGGGCACCATCTAAATCCGTTGAGACGTCACCATATGAACTGTGGTTTGGTAAGAAACCTAAGCTGTCATTTCTTAAAGTTTGGGGCTGCGATGCTTATGTGAAAAAGCTTCAAACTGATAAGCTCGAACCCAAATCAGAGAAATGCGTCTTCATAGGATACCCAAAAGAAATTGTTGGGTACACCTTCTATCACAGTTCCGAAGGCAAGATATTCGTTGCAAAGAATGGATCCTTTCTAGAGAAGGAGTTTCTCTCGAAATAAGTGAGTGGGAGGAAAATAAAACTGGATGAGGTAATTGTACCTTCTCCTGAATTGGAAAGTAGTTCATGACAGAAATCAGTTCCAGTGATTCCTACACCAATTAGTGAAGAAGCTAATGATGATGATCATGAAACTTCAGATCAAGTTACTACCGAACCTCGTAGGTCAACCAGAGTACGGTCCGCACCAGAGTGGTACGGTAATCCTATTTTGGAAGTCATGTTACTAGACCATGATGAACCTACGAACTATGAGGAGGCAATGATGAGCCTAGATTCTGTGAAATGGCTTGAGGCCATGAAATCTGAGATGGGATCCATGTACAAGAACAAAGTGTGGACTTTGGTGGACTTGCCCGATGATCGGCAAGCCATGGAAAATAAATGGATCTTCAAGAAGAAGACTGACACTAACGGTATTGTTACTGTCTACAAAGCTCGACTCAGGGGCAAAATTGGGCCTAGGGCAACTGGGGCTGTAGCCCCAGGCGTGGCCCAACTAGCATCTATATGTATAGTAGAAAAAAATCAGAATATGGGATACATAGAAGCCCAGCCCCAGGCTTCAGATAGACGTACTCACATACAATCCTTCAGCCCATTAGGCATTAGCCCAACTCAATCAATCGATACATCACGATAGAGAACGAATCGCAAGTACACGGTTGACACTTCGATCTCTGATCTATAGCCTGATCATTTGTCAATTAAGAAAGAGAAAAAAAACATCCCTCGCCTGATCGCAGCGACAGAGAAACCCTCGCGTCGCTCGAACGGAGAGCCCAAGGCCCCAAGCACTGCGCCACCGCCCTCATCAACCCGCGATTGGTGATTCCCCGCCGCACCGACCGCCGGGTCCGACGTCCTCACAACCCGTCCGCCTCTTGTTCTTCTCCATCTGATTCCCAATTGCAGACTTGCAGTGCACACACTAAGGCCAACACACACCGGCCGCATAGGTAATTTGTATCATCTAATTTTGTTTTCTCTAATTCTTTTATATCAGCCAAACTCAGTGAGTTATATTTACTTACTCAATTTTATTTCATTTGTTGTCAGCAAATTAGAAATACAAGATGAACAAGAGGACCCGTACAATTGAATCTTTCTTTCAGTCAACATCCAATCAGCCTTCAGCCAACAACACGAACACAGATGGGTCACCTATAGAATCAGTACCAATGTGAGCTACTAACGCAAAAGAAAGTGAACCACGTGTGGAGCTTAATCCAGATGACATTAATCCTGATCCCTACCTCCAAAAACCAATTGAAGAGTTGCACCCGGATGTTAGGGATGCTTCTAGAAGAGAGTATTTGGCCATGGGAGCATGTCGACCGACAGGCCATGTTTATGAACTAGAAAGAATTGGGAAGCAGATGAGAGGCTTTCGTGAAGAGTGGTACAAATCACATGATTGGTTGCAATATAGTGTTGCCAAAAAGGCCGCCTTCTATTTTCATTGTTTTCTCTTTAAGAAACCAAGAGCTGAAAACTATGGAATAGAAGCATATGCAAAGAAAGATTTTAGTAACTGGAAAAATGCTATTGCATCTTTTGATACTCATGTTGGTAATGTTAACAACGCTCATAATAGAGCAAGAAGACAGTGTCAAGCTTTTCAAAACCCGAGGCAAAATGTGGAACAAGTATGGTCCGGTTCAGACAAGAAGAAGGAGGAAGAGTACTTGGGTTGTCTCACTATCTTGTTAGGTGTCGTGAAATTTCTTTTATTGCAAGCTCTTGCTTTTCGTGGACATGACGAGTCTGCTAACTCAAACAATAAGGGGAATTTCTTAGAGATGGTGTAGTGGTATAAAAAAAGGATCTAAATGCCACTAAGTTGTTAGATTGTGCTCCTGGAAATAATTTGTTGACATCTGCACAAATATAGAAGCATTTGTGCAAAGCTTGTGGAGAAGAGACGACTAAAGCAATTGGGAAGGATATTGGGGATAAAAAAATTCTTGTCCTTGTTGATGAGGCTCGAGATGCATTTCTCAAGGAGCAAATGGCTGTGGCCTTGTGGTTTGTATGTCATGAATTGATTTTTTATTGCTTTTTCATTATGAAGTATGCTCATATATTTTTTTTCTTATCTCATCTAGGTATTTGAATAGTCAAGGGGAAGTGATTGAGAGGTTTCTTGCGATTAAACATGTTGCTGACACAACATCGTCTTCATTGAAGGCAGCCTTGTATGCTATGTTTCTTAAACATGGCCTATCTATCCATAGAATGTGAGGCCAAGGATACGATGGAGCATCAAACATGAGAGCCGAATTTCATGGGCTGCAAAGAAGGGTACTGGATGAGAATCCCTATGCTTTCTATATACATTGCTTTGCACATCAGTTGCAGTTAGTGGTTGTTGCCGTTGCCAAGTGTTGTCCTTTTGTTATGGATTTATTTAGTTACACTTCAATGATTGTCAACAGTGTTAATGGTTCTTGTAAGAGATATGACCAGTTAGCCCAAGCGCAACATGATGATCTTGTGCAGAAATTAGAGACAGACGAAATTTTTACAGGGAGAGGGAGGAACCAGCAAAGTAACCTTACAAGACCCAGTGATACTAGGTGGGGCTCACATCATAAAACCTTATGTCGTCTTCATCTCATGTGGTATGCAATGCTAGAGGTATTGGAGAATATGTCTGATGATGCCACTAACACATCACAAAAGACCACAACACGAGGTTTGATACGTCATATGGAGAGCTTTGAGTTTGTGTTTATACTGCATCTTATGATGAAATTGTTGGGAAAAACTAATGATCTATCACAATGTTTGCAAAATAAGAACCAGAATATTGTTCATGCTATGGACTTGATTCAGACTACATTGCAGAAACTTAATGAGATGAGGCATCAGGGGTGGGATGAGCTATTTGAAGAGGTAAATGCCTTTTGTCTCAAACATAACATCATTATTCCAAACATGACGGAAACATTAGCTATTGGAGGTCGTTCGAGAGGTCGTGGCGGCTAGATGGTAACTCACTTACATTATTTCCATCATGAAATATTTAATGTGGTGCTTGTCTAGATTATTGTTGAGTTCAACAATAGCTTTGCCGAGAAATCTACCCAACTACTAAGATGCATCGCTTGTCTTGAGCCAAGAAATTCTTTTGCCAACTTTTATATAAATAAGCTAGTAGAACTTGCTCAGATTTATGGCGTGGATTTCTCAGAATATGAGTGCAGAGTTCTTAGGGACCAACTTGAAATATTTGTTACTGAAGCTAGAGCTGTACTGAATTTTTAAGTTGCATTGATCTTGGCCAGCTTGTTATAAAATGGTTCAAACAGAAAGGCACACACATTTTCCATTGGTATATCGTCTCATTGAATTGGCCTTGATTCTCCCCGTCGCAACGACAACCGTAGAAAGAGCTTTCTCAGCTATGAGCATTGACAAAACTGATCTGTGAAACAAGACGAATGATGAATGGATGAATCACCGTTTGGTGTGCTATATTGAGTGTGATGTATTTGTAAGCATTGATGATATTAAAATTATACAGTGCTATCAAAAAATGAGGAAATGCAAGGGGCTACTACCTCGTGGACTTTGTGTTAATGGTATCATATGTTCTTTTTTTTTGCAAAATTTCATATGAACAATTGCTTTAGTCTATGTCTAGAGTCTTGATTTGAAATACTTGATTTTATGTTTGCAGATTTAGGTCCTTCTACTATTGCTGGTGAAGAAACAATGGCCTTGAATTAAGCAAGTCTTCACTAATTTGGTACCAAACCATGTTTGTGATGATGGACTTTGTTAAACTATTTGTTTTATGGAAATTCCTCTCATGATAATAATGAACTTATATTTTGTTTTGAATGTGTTTTTTTGGCATACTTATGCTTTGTTTTATGGAATTTCCTGTGATGCGTAGTATACTAGTATTTGACTTTATATTTAGTCAGTTAGTTTTTTCAGATGTAGTCAGTTAGTTTTAGCCCTAGGCTTTGCGAAATCCTGGTTCCCCCTCTGGCTCGACTTGTTGCGAAAGGTTTTCGACAAGTTCAAGGAGTTGACTACCATGAGACCTTCTCACCTGTAGCGATGCTTAAGTCTATCCGAATCATGTTAGCAATTGCCGCATTTTATGATTATGAAATTTGGCAAATGGATGTCAAAACTGCATTCCTTAAAGGATTTCTTAAAGAAGAGTTGTATATGATGCAACCAGAAGGTTTTGTCGATCCAAAAGGTGCTAACAAAGTGTGCAAGCTCCAGCGATCCATTTATGGACTGGTGCAACCATCTCGGAGTTGGAATATACGCTTTGATGAGTTGATCAAAGCATATAAATTTTATACAGACTTGCGGTGAAGCCTGTATTTACAAGAAAGTGAGTGGGAGCACTACAACCTTTCTGATAAGTATATGTGAATGACATATTGTTGATCACACACAATGTAGAATTTTCTGGAAAGCATAAAGGAGAGTTTGAAAGGAGTTTTCCAAAGAAAGACCTCGATGAAGTTGCTTACATATTGGGCATCAAGATCTATAGAGATAGATCAAGATGCTTGATAAGATTTTTCAATGAGTACATACCTTGACAAGATTTTGAAGTAGTTCAAAATGGAACAGTCAAACAAGGAGTTCTTGCATGTGTTGCAAGGTGTAAAGTTGAGTAAGACTCAAAACCTGACCACAGCAGAAAATAGAAAGAAAATGAAAGTCATTCCCTATGCCTCAGTCATAGGTTCTATAAATTATGCTAAGCTGTGTACCATACCTATTGTGTACCTTATCATGAGTTTGGCAAGGGGGTACGATAGTGATCAAGGAGTGGATCACTGGACATCGGTCTAGGTTATCATTAGTTACCTAAGAGGACTAAGGAAATATTTCTCGGTAATGGAGGTGATAAAGAGTTCGTCGTAAAGAGTTACGTTGATGCAAGCTTTTACACCGATCCATATGACTCTGAGTCTCAATCTGGATGCATATTAAAGTGGGAGAAATTAGCTAGAGTAGCTCCATGCAGAGCATTGTAGACATAGAAAATTTGCAAAATACATACGGCTCTGAATATTGCAGACCCGTTGACTATACTTCTCTCACAAGCAAAACATGATCACACCTTAGTACTCTTTGGGTGTTAGTCACATAGTGATGTGGACTAGATTATTGACTCTAGTAAACCCTTTCGTTGTTGGTCACATTGCGATGTGAACTATGGGTGTTAATCACATACAGATGTGAACTATTTTTGTTAAATCACATGGCGATGTGAACTAGATTATTGACTCGAGTGCAAGTGGGAGGCTGAAGGAAATATGCCCTATAGGCAATAATAAATTTGTTATTTTATATTTCCTTATATTATGATAAATGTTTATTATTCATGCTAGAATTGTATTAACCGGAAACTTAGTACATGTGTGAATACATAGACAAAGCAAAGTGTCCCTAGTATGCCTCTACTTGACTAGCTCGTTAATGAAAGATGGTTATGTTTCCTGACCATAGACATGTGTTGTCATTTGATGAATGGGATCACATCATTAGAGAATGATGTGATGGACAACACCCATCCATTAGCTTAGCATAATGATCGTTAAGTTTTATTGCTATTGCTTTCTTCATGACTTATACATGTTCCTTTGACTATGAGATTATGCAACTCCCGAATACCGGAGGAACACCTTGTGTGATATCAAATGTGACAACATAACTCGGTGATTATAAAGATGCTCTACAGGTGTCCCTGAAGGTGTTTGTTGGGTTGGCATAGATCGAGATTAGGATTTGTCACTTCGTTTATCGGAGAGGTATCTCTAGGCCCTCTCGGTAATGCTCATCACTATAAGCCTTGCAAGCAATGTGACTAATGAGTTAGTTGCGGGATGAAGCATTATGGAACGAGTAAAGAGACTTGCCAGTAACGAGATTGAACTAGGTATGAAGATACCCACGATCGAATCTCGGGCAAGTAACATACCGATGACAAAGGGAACAACGTATGTTGTTGTGCGGTTTGACCGATAAATATCTTCATAGAATATGTAGGAACCAATATGAGCATTCAGGTTCCGCTATTGGTTATTGATCGGAGATGTGTCTCGATCATGTCTACATAGTTCTCGAACCCGTAGGGTCTGCACGCTTAACGTTCGATGACGATTTGTATTATGAGTTATGTGTTTTGGTGACCGAAGTTTGTTCGGAGTCCCGGATGAGATCACGCACATGACGAGGAGTCTCGAAATGGCCGAGAAGTAAAGATTGATATATTGGAAGGTTACATTCGGACACCGAAATGGT